>NC_141460.1:49967500-50567500 GCF_015680905.1 Coptis chinensis
TACTTATGCCTCATACTCTGGGCTAGTGCTAAACTAGACATTAATATCTTGGGAAGGTAATATAGTAGGCGTTCCTCAGCTAGAGCAAGGAAAACGTTGCAAGTGGCGTCATTAGTAGAAGAAAAACGCCACTCCCCTAATATGTTTAGCATGATAAAGAACATGACCATTCCCACGTTAAAGGACAAGCTACCAAGGGCTACGTTATATGTCCCTTGGTCCTCTATACGGAAAATGTCAGCCCCATAATTCTCATGCAAAAGCTCATAGTTGTAGGCAGAGAAATTATCCACTAAGTAGTCCCATGGGTCTTGAATCTCAGCAGGCATAGGAAGGTCAACAACAAAAGCCAACAAGAACATGGTTATTTCCATTGGTTTGTCATCAATGTTGATGGAGAACACGTGTTCTCTGTCCATCTGATAAAAGAATTTACAATGGTCATAAAAATACGAGGTAAGTGTAGGAGAGTAAAGTTCATCAGAACTTACCATTAAAGATTGTCATCCCGCTTGTATGATTACTTCGTGGAACCACGCGCCATAGGTGTCACTTTGGATCAAGTCTTCAAAAGACTATTCCGGTATGATACGAGGGGATGTCATCACCAAACTACTCTCTAGAACAGCTGCAAACGATCTTGGAACAACCTACAAAAATTTGGAAATTTTCGTGCCTAAGGAGGTCAGGGTGCGGGGTGCACTCTGACTATGCCTTGTTTGGGCGCGAGGTGCGCTCTGACTATGATCGAGTTCCAGGCACTTAGGTGTGGGGCGCACTCACTTTTTGCCTGGGAAGGGCACAAGGTGCACTCAGGTCTGAATGGAGTTACAATGTTTTGGGCGCGGGGCGCCCTTAGATTCGGTCTGGGTAGGGCGCGGGTCGCACTTAGGTGAATTTCAAGTTACAGGTGGTTCAAGCGCAGGTGGTGCTCAACTGAGGCGCAGGCACGCTCCGTGTAGCTTAAGTGCTGAAGTGAAGAAGAAAAGAGGAAAACTTGGGAGTGAAAGGTGAGAGATGAAAGTGAGATGTAGTGTGGGTTGTGAGTGTAGAATGAAGGAAGTTTATATAGGTTTTGAGTTTCCAAAACGAATAGGCAAGTTGCCAAAACATTTTAAGGCAATTGCCGGAAACAAAATATTTCCAAAACTGAAAATCGAAACAACCCATATTCTCTATTCCAAAACAAACCTAATATCTTTTAGGTGGAATTTAGGATAGTAACTGCCTAACTCATTAAGATTTCATCCTACCAAAATATCTACTCATAGCCATGCCAATATTAGCAACATTCCTAACAATCACCGTAAAACTACTTCTAAAAAAATGCGGATCATCTAAAAATCATGCTAGAAGAAATAATACCACCCCAAAAAATTTGGGAAGGTGGGATTAACAAAAAAATCAACGCATTATTTGAAAAGAACCACATTAAATTAAAATCGAAATTCAAATTAAAATTAACTACCGAATTCAAATTTAGCTACTGAATTCGACCAATTAACATCCAAACTAATAAAAACAATAAAACAACTAAATAGCATCAGAAAAACAAATTTTTCTAAACAACTAGCCACGTGATGAAGATGGGCCCTGAGATGAAGATTGGGCCTGGGATGAAGATGGGCCCGAGCCATCCGTCCTTTGGCGACGACGCTCATGCCTCTCAAACTCATCTGAAATAGAACGCCCCAGGGGTGGCATGCGTCGTAGAATCTCTTCTCGGAACAGGCGTTGTTCTTCCATCTCTGCTTTCGTCTCTGTATAATGCGCATCCTGACGCTGAAGGAGAGTCTCCATGTTACACAAGAGATCCTCCTGACCCTTTTCAAGCATTTCAAAACTCGTCTGAAGGTTCTTTTGTTTATTTCGAATTATAATCTGCCTATCCTGTACATCTTCACAAATACCATAAATGCAACGCGACGATTAAGATAAAGATCGACATGCGTTCTAAATCAGAAGTACACCTCTCCAAGGCATCTTCATCCAAACATGTCATATCCTCAATTTCCTCATCCGAATCAACCACCCTATCCTCCGGCAACTTCCAAGTCTTTTGGATACACTCCATATAAATAATTTCATTTGAATGCAATTTCAACATAGTCCTCTCAGTTCTTGGTTCCCCCCCCCCCCAAAGACAGCATTATCTTCGTAATTAAAGCAGGAAATCGTGCAATACTCTTCCTAACTCCTCTAGACATATTTATCAAAAACTCGAGGATACAGAATTCATACGTCTTCTTTTGCAATATCCAGAGAACGTGCAGACATATCAAACAGATGTCGCTCACTTTCTCCTTCCCAATGACGTTCTTACCAATCCACTGAGCTACAGCCAGTTGGTTGGTTCGCAGAGATGACTGTCGAGCATAATGAGAATTTGGATTGTATTGACCCTCCATGACAGTGTCTTTCATCAATGCAGGAACTCCAGTATACTAGGATTCCTTCAAGGTGGCTTCGAGGTGGCGTTCAGGCGTAATGCCTAAAATCTCAGCCAACTTCTCTCTCGATACTTCTCTCCAGCCACCTTCATGAAAATTTTCTGACCCTCCAACTCTCTCTTCTTATAAAATTGTTCGACCAAATCGGAGTGGTAGAAATCATCTGTCGAGTACCACAACCTATTCCAATTCCTCCTAATCATCTTGTCACAAAAAAATGGTGTAAAGCGGGCGGCAGTAAAAGCTTGTTCTGGCAAAATTCTTCGTTTGAGAGCCATTAAAGTTTTGGAACGATTTGTGCGTTTGAATAAGGTGGAGGAAAGAGTTTGAAACCAAACTCATTAAATATAATGGGAGGAGGCGCGATGGTGGCGGTGGTAGTTCAAATTTTTTGTGGATTTTGTTAAGTTTTGGTGGTGGGAAAGGTTGGAAATGGTGGTGGGGGTGTTGTGGGGAAGATTTGGAGTGGGTTTGAAATTTGGCGTGGTTGTATTTAGGTTGTTTTTTTTTTTTTTTTTTTTCTCTTTATTTTTGGTTAGGGTTTTGAATTTGGTAATGGCGGAATTGGAGAGAGGAAGAAGAAGAACGCGATGTGTTCTTGGTTCATACTGTTGACTTGGGCCCAAGCCCAATTCACTTTCCAAAATGCCTATTTTTGTCCCTATGCGCGCAAAAATTAAAATTGGAATTCTCGACTCGTTATTGGTAAGATTTTTGCGAATGAGATATGAAAACAATCAGGAGAGAATTTCCAATCCAATGATCCATACCACATTCTAATCTAACTGCGGATGACATATAGAAAGGTGGTAAACGCCTCGAAATGCTTGAATGACGTAAGTTATGCGTACCTATGAAATATAAATTCATAGGTAATGTCAACCCGAATCAAATTATGATTAAACGTTATAAGTAACAAAAATGGAAAGTTGAACAATCAAGAACGGAAAAACCAACACCCCACCCCCAAACAAATTTTTGGCAACGAAGTTTGAAAATTTGTTATAACGTGGGTCTTTTAAAGTCAGATTCCCGAGACTTCCTAGATTATTATTTTTATGGTTTTATATATATATATATATATATATATATATATATATATATATATATTTATTTATTTATTTTTTTTTTACCTTTTATGAATAAGATTTAATATAAGAAAAACAAAAAGCAAATAAGACATAATTCACACTATAGAGGAACATGACTCAAAAATCGAGAAAACATGCAAGAGTGGAAAACGTGAATTATGTTAAACGTGGACTTACGATCCGGTACTTACAGCCACACACTCCATAGGGAGGGCCTGGTTACCTGAATGGTACACTAACCAATATATGGAAGTGTAAGGAAGTACACCAAACAACAAAATGAGCCGTTTATAGTCAGATACTCGAGACTTTAACAAATAACTGGATATCTATATATATACCCTGCAGTTTTCCATATATCAACAACCTAAAGAGTTATGGGTCTTTCCATAAATAAATAACATTGAATGCACCCCCAAACAGAATCAAGCACCAAGATTTTCTATGACGCGACTTAGTGAAATAAATGAGAAGTCTGATAGATCTAGAACATAACCGTGCATGCACCTTCTTTTTCACCTTTGAACGAGAGGGTGTCCAAGTGAATGAGTGTGAGAAAATGGATGTATGTGGAAGATATGTTGGATATGGATAAGTTTTAGAAGGAAAGAATGGAAGAAATGAGAATGTGGGTTTAGCACAAAACTCATTCATGGTGTAGGTGGGAACTGTCTCCATTTTGAAAATGAAGGTGTCAAGTGCCTTTCCCATGGGAATTACTTCCGTATTAGGAGGATTTAGAAAATCATTAAGCACAGAAGAAGCAATAGGGTCAAGTGCAAACTGAATGTTCCTTTGAAAAGGTGGAAAGTGGGGAAAATTGGTGAAGGAAGATGCATGAGTAACAGGATGATATGAGGTAGGTAAATGGCGCTTAGCTAATGCTCTCAGTTCTAGATCATTAGAATCTTTTAAATATGCAAGACATTCCTCAATAGGTGGGTTAGAAGAATCACTAGGATAGAGGGTGAAAATTCTTCTTTTGTCATGGTGTCGAGGGATGAATGGATGTTGATAAGTGGGGACTCTCGAGGTGGCAAAGAAGAGTTGCAAAAGAGTTGAAGGAATTCTTCCTCAATTTCATCTTTGTCCAGGGAGTCCTTGTCAAAATTAGAACTTTCGAAGGAAATGAATTGGTGCATTTGATTCTCAAGAAACGTGTTGTTAAAATACTCCTGAGCTAAGCTCTCTATCATGCGAACTTCTCCATCGATATTTGTATCAGGAAACTATTTCATCATTTTAAAAATATTGACCTCAATAGAAAGATGGCCAAAGGATAAGGACATCGAACCATCGCGGCAATTTATAAGCGCGTTGGTAGTAGCCAAGAAGGGACGCCCTAAAATGATCAGCAGGATAGTAGAAATCTTGAACCTTAACAAGCACATTTTCCACACCACCCTTAGGATACTTGATAGACCTATCAGCTAATTGCAACATTATTTTTGTAGGTTGCATTTCCTGTAGACGTATTTGTTTATATAAATAATAAGGGAGTAAGTTAACACTCGCCCCCATGTCTAACAAAGCAGTGGCCGTGTGAGTATCCCCTAAGGTGCATTGTACAGTAGGACGACCAGGGTCCTTGTATTTAACGATTCCATTGTGTTCCGTTAAAGTTGGAAATTATTTAGTTAAAAAGGCGTCTTTAGGAATATTTGTCTTACGCCTTGTAGTGCACAACTCTTTAAGAAACTTAGCATGATGAGGTAATTTTTTTATCGTTTCAAGAAAAGGTAAGTTTATCGTTAGATTTTTAAAAACTTCCCTAATCTCGTCAAAATTTGTATCCTTGTTTAACATAGCTAATCTCTGAGGAAACGGTGGTTTCTCTCTATATTTAGCATATGGATCAACATGATGTTTAACCTTGCTTTTATGTTTCTTAGGTTGTGGTTTAACTGGTACCTCTACAGAGGGTAGGATCTTCAGTTATCATTTCAGTATCTAGTACGATATCCGGTGTAGGGACTACTGGTAGGGTAACTATAAGCATAGTTATGGCATTATCAACCACTCTGCCAGAACGGAGAGTGGTGATGGTATTTAGCTCCCATACGTTTGAAATGTCCATACTAGTATTATCGTTTACTGATAACCGTAAAAACAATAGAATCCAAAATATTAATGTTAACACATTAATACGTAATCCTACTGTTCTTACGTTTAAATCAATTCTTCTTACTCTCAAAACATAATCATGCAATATAATGAGTAAGGATTCGTTTCACTCTTAACTGTCTAGACTTAAATTGAATTCAACTAATCAAACCAAAAGGAACAATGGTGAGAGTAATGATTTGATGTGAAATTTCTATACTACCATTCCCAACACAAGAACAATGATAAAAACATGTCATTATGGAATAAGTAATTAACTTTATAAATCTAATAGAACAATAAGAACAAGATATGATTGAATGAATAACAACTATTTTATTTATCTAATGAATGATATTCAATGATTTAAATAACTAATCTAAAACAAAGAATGAAACTAATTAATGGAATGAAAACTAAGCAATTAACTAATCTAGATCTATCTTTTTCTAACCCTAAACTCCTTTAACATTAGCTTCCTAACCTAACTACCTTTAACAAAGAGTCAAGCTTTTGTTTTTATACTTTCAGATCCAAAAATCGTGCATGGGCTTGGAGCCATGTTTTGGGCCGGAAAATCGGGCCCAAAACCCAATTTCTTTAGTCCAAAATGGGCTCTTCAGCTGCAGTTGGCTTTGACAGATGTTTCATCCACTTCTGCTCCTCTGATTGGGCTAAGGCATGGACAATTGGAAATCTCTTTCCGAGCCGGTCGTTTTGACATAAGATACTCCCAATTCCGAGGTCTGAGTCCAAAGATACGGCTTTCGGATGTTCTGCTGACTTGTGTACTATTTCTACCCGTGTTGACTTTTCAGCTTTTGCCCGGGCTTTACAAAGGCTTTGTCTCCTTGAATCTTGGCCTTTATTAACAGAACTCCTTAGCAACCGACCTTTGCTCATTTATCTCGCTAAAGTGGCACATTTCTGCACATAATAGACTTTGAAGCCTGAAATGCATAAAAACACGTAATCAGTATTAACTCTTAATTATTACTCACATAATTGGTCTAAAAGTATGATTGTTAAGGGGTTAAAATTACAGTTTTGGGCTCTTATCAAACCACCCCCAAACAGCATTTTGCTTGTCCTCAAGCAAAGATGAGAAATTAGAATAAGTGACCAAAAATGGAGTTCTATCTACTCTCGTTTCGCTGAGTGCGATTGCATTGACCATATGCTTAAACCACTAGGAATTCCCTAGTGGACGAGTTATAGCCTCGTGAGAGTTTTCTAGTGAAGGTACTCACAAACTTCATTTATACTACAATGACTAAGAAATAAAACTATTGTTTCCTTATTTATGTCTCAATTATCTATACATCTCACTAGCAATGAATACATAATAATCATGTCAAAACCTAAACTAATATATGCATAATGATCAATCATCTACGAATAAACATATATACAATGAGTAATGCTATGAAATGCAATAACAGGTCCGTTTCTGAAACTTTGGAATAGCGTCCTTAAGTAGGTTCTCACATAAAAGTCAAGACAAAATCACTCTGATTTTTCCACTCAAGTTTTGCTACTCTAGTGTGCAATGGGCATACTTTACCTTACAATCTCAATGACACACAAGGAAGCCGAAGTTGATCAAACACATCTGCCACTTACTATCACACTAACCTATTCCTAATTGAGCTAGATGTCTTTATTAGGTGTTGCGGGGATTAGGAGATGGTTTAAGAATGAAGGAAACAGATATTCAAAAAGACAAGTCTGAGATAATAGGGTCTTCATATTACGTAACTAGAGAAAACCTTGTTCTTTTGCTTCTATACTTTGTTTCCATCCTTAGCCTTTTTCTTTTGGCTTTTCGACTCCTTTTATTCTATTTTTGGAGTTTTTATTTTATTTTTATTTTTATTTTTCTTTTCTTTTCTTTGGATGGAAACTTCTTTTCTTTTTCTTTTCTGAAGCAACTAACTAATTTCTATTTACACAGGTTTTGCTCTTCTCTTTTCTTCACTCATCCTATTCTCAGACTTATTCTAAAATGGGTAGGTTGATTTTGATTTTGATTTTTTTATTTTATTTTGTTTTTGTAACAGGGTAAAGGAATTGTGGTTTATGGAAAGGGTAATGAAAGGCTCAATGGGGGGACTAGCGGAAAATATACTTAGGTCAGAATTTCTAGCTATATCGATCCAAAAAGGGCCTAAATTCTCTCTTAGGACATGGTATAGTGGTCAAGCAAGTGGACGTGTGATTTCTCTATTCGGAATATACTTCTCCCTTGTGTCATTTCTCAAATGTTTCACTCATATAAGGCTTTAGGCTATATTCTCACAGGATTTGTAGAATAAGTACTCTAGCCTAGATTTCAGAAACTTACTGCCAAACAATCATAGATACTCATGTAATATATTTATAGATAAATGCAAAGATTATTACCTACATATTAACCTAAGTTTCTAAAAACTATTATAATGCAAAAACTACGTGAGACTTCTAGATTATTAAGAGCATAGAGAAAGAAATAATACCAATATTCCTAAGTGTATAGCATAAAATTTTTATTTTTATTTTTATTTTTATTATTTTTAAGACAAATAATACGTAATATACAACCTAATATGTGCTTAACATTTACATCGTGTTTCTATACCACCCCAAACAATTTGGGAGAAGGGGTTCATGAAACAATTCAATAGCACAATTAAATTATGTAACTAACTAATTTTTATAATTTTTAACATTTTATAAATAAAAGTCGTAATTTACATCCTAAAAGTGTCTAATTTTTGCAAATATTTCTATCCCACCCCAAACAATTGAACGCTTTGTCCTCAAAGTGCAAAGAGATAAGGAAAGAATTTACCATAGAACGTGGCAAAATTAAGCATCTACTAATAACAGAAATATTGTAAAGATGATATGATAATATGAAGCACAATTAAACGGGTATGCGTGCTAACTAACACAAACTCTAATGGAGTAAACATGACAGGGCTTAGGGTGGCAACATGATTTGAAATGAATACCAAAATCATACCCCAAACAAAATTGGAAAACTCTTTTTTAAGTTTGAAAATTTTGTTTGGCCTATACTCCTTAAAGTTGGTATTGTATTTAAAACTTGGGTATTTTAAAGTCAGATTCCCTAGACTTTATCTAATATATATGTATTAAAATGCAGTTTACCATATATTAACAATCGAAAAAGTTGTGGGTCTTTCCACAAATAATTAACATGGAATGCACTATCAAACAGAATTAAGCACCAAGATTTCCTATGACGTAGCTTAGTGGAATGAGAGCAAAGCCTTATAGATCTAAAACCTAATCGAGCATACAATTTCTTCTTTGTCCTCCTACGAAGGGGATGCCAAGTAAATGAACGTGAGAATATTGATGGTTGTGGAAGATACGTAGGATGTGGATAATTTTGAGAAGGAAAAAATGAAAAAGTGTCAGGTGGCTTGTCCTTGGGTGTTACTTCTTCACCAATTGGTTTTAGATAGTTATGAAGCATAGGAGAAACGCCAAGGTCAAGTACAAACTCAATGGTTCTTTGAAAAGGTAGAGGGCTTAGGAACATTCGCGTGATGGAAGGTGAATAAGTGACATGAGGATGTGAGGTGGGTGAATGGTGTTCAACTACTTGTTCTTAGGTCTATATCATCAGAGGCCTTGAGATATGCAAGACATTCCTCAATAGGTGGGTAAGAAGAATCTTTGGGATAGGGCGAAAAATTCTTCTTTCGTCATGACGTTAAGAGATGAATGGATGTCAATAGGAGAGAACTCGCGAGGCGGCAAAGAAGGGTTGCCAACGAGTCGAAGGAAATCCTCTTTGATGTTATCTATGTCTAGGGAGTAGAAATTGTGATCCTTGTCTTCTTCCATAAGGGGTATCTACTAGTGTGGGGACTAAAGTGTCACCCGACTAATGTGAGGTACAAAACTCTCAATGGACTTCACTTCCCCTTCTACAAGGCAAACCTAGTTGTCCCTATTTTTGTCTAAACATGTTAACTTCTACGAAAGATTTCCAAAATAAAGAGTCATTGAGCCATCCCGACAATTGATTTGGGCATTGGCGGTTGCCAAGAAAGGACGCCTAAGATGATGGGAATGGAATCATGAACAACTTCGTGTCAAGAATAACAAAGTAAATTTGGATAGTAAAATCCTGAACTTTAACGAGAATATTTTCAACTACACCCTGGGGGATACTTAATAGAACGATCGGGCTAACTGCAAAGTCATTTTGGTTGGTTGAAGTTTTGTTAGACCTAGTTGTTTATATAAATAAAAAGGGAGTAAGTTAACATTAAGCCCCCGTGTCTAATAAAGCGGTTGTTATGAAGGTATCACCTAAGGTGCATTGTACTGATGGGGCGACCCGTGGTCCTTGTACTTAACAATTTCGTTATGTTCAGATAAAGAGGGATATTGTTTAGTTAAGAATGCTTCGTGGGGTATGTTGGTTTTCCTCTTCTTGGTGCACAACTCTTTTAGAAACTTAGCGTGCCCAGGTAGACTTTTTATAGCTTCTAGAAAAGGTAGGTTTATAGTCAAATTTTTAAACAATTCCCTAATCTCATCAAAATTCTCGTCCTTTTTAAACACAACTAGTCTTTGGGGATTTGGTGCTTATCGCTATTTTTAGCAGAAGGGATAAAAGTATTATTAGTCTTTGCTTTATCTCTAGCCGTTTTCCATCTAGGTGTCCATATTGGAACCTCTACAGGTGTAGGGTCTTCACTTTCTATTATTGGGTCTTGTAATGTTTCCCCTTTTGGTTGTGGTTTAACTGGTACTTCTACAGTTGTAGGGTCTTCAGTTTCTATTATAGTATTTGGTATGGTATCATTTTTAGTTTGCGGGTAATCTTTAGGCATAGTCACTTGGTTATCAACTACTCGCCCTGAACGAAGGGTAGTGACTGCCTGTAGGTCCCTTGGTTTATATTACCATTACAGTAAATATTGTTTATTTCAAAGGCGGTGTTTGTTGACTTAGGATTAGGCACTGCTTGACTTGGAAACACGCCGGTTTGGTTATTATTTTGGTTAGAAGACATGTCAATAACCTTTTGGCACAAAGACTGCATCATTTGCATTGTTTGTTTCATCATATTAGAGTTTTGATCATGCTGATCTTTCATCAAATTGGAGTTTTGTTGCATAATTTGATTTTGTTTCTCCAACAAGGTCACTACTACTTTGTCTGTAGATGGTTGTATTGGAATTAAAGCTTGTTGAGCGTTCATATCTTGATGTTAATAGTTCTGGGTTATGGGTACTAAACCTCTATTCTGGTCACCTAAGTTCCCTTGTCCTTGATGTTGAGTTAACTGGTTGAAGTGTGATGGTTGTGGTGGTGTTTGTGCATAGACAAGAGGACAATAGAAGTCAGAATGCTCAAGACTACAACAGACATTACAACGAGTAGAGTTAATGTTCATGACTGGAGTGGGTTGTTGTTGAACAGAGATGGCATCTACCTTTTTAGTGAGGGCATCGATAAGAGTTTTAAGCTTAGGATCTGTTTAACCTCAAGAGAAGAAGGAGAGGAGCGGGAGGAATCGTTACCTCTCCAATTGTTGTTCTTCTTAGATTGATCTTCTAAGAATTTATAAGCCTCCAAGGCTCCTTTACTAAGAAAACTACCCCCAGTCATGATATCTAGAACCTCCTTATAATAATGTGAAATCCCTTGAAGAAAGCGCAAATCCCCCTAATTCCTTCTCCATATTCACATCTTCGTATTCAATTACCATATTAGTATAATTAAATCCATTACTCTCATTAGTTTTGTTAGAATTGATTAAACCATTGAAACTTACATCTAAGCAAACTAGGAGTGGAACAAATTCTCTACTTTACAAATTTCACTATAATCGAGAGTAGATAACTTTGATCAAATAGCGTAAAATAGCTTTAGTTTTACTTCTTCATAGCATAATTAGTTAAGAGTAGGTAAAACTATTATTTTACAGTTTATCAACCCCCTTCTCCTAAATTGTTTGGGGGTGGTATATTTAATTATAGCACATTGTACATTCACATATTAAAATTGCATGTATAAATATCAACATATACAAACCATGAGCTTTGTTGATTAATTGGGATGCATAATGTAATTAGGTACCTTAATTACGTGAAATTTCCCTATTTCGTGGAATTTCGGAAGCTAATCCTATAAGAGCCATGATATGTGCATGTTTGATTTGTGAACGTATGATATTATTTTATTTATGTTAGAGCCCGCTTATGTCCTAAACACTATTTATTATTTCATGTTATTATCCCCATAATAGGAGGAACTCATATAGGAGTTCCGTATGTTTTTATTTCTTTATATTAGTATATATTAACCTTCTTTTTCAGGTGCTCCCATTTACAAGCACGTTTCTATGGTTCTCTCTATCCTTTATTTTTATTCCATACTTTGAGGACAAAGCATGATTCTGTATGGGGGTGGTATAAAAACACGTTGTAAATGTTTAAGCAGATATTAAGTTGTATATTATGCACTTTTCTTTATAAAAATGATAAAATCATAAATATAGTTTATACTATATGCACTTAGTAATAATTATATTGTTCCATTCTCCATGATGATATTAGTCTAGAAATCTCACGTAGAACTTGAATTAGAATTTAATTTTTGAAACTTAGATTAATATGTAGGTAATAGTCATTAGATCTTTTCACGAACATCTTGCATGAGCATCTATGATTGTATTTGACAGTATTTTTCAGAGACCTAGGTTAGAGTACTTAATACATATCTTGTGAGCATCTAGCTAAAAAGCCTTATATGAGTGAAATATCTGAGTGATGACACAAGGGAGAACTAAAATAAGAGTAGAGAAATCACACATCCACTTGCTTAATCACCATATCATATTATAAGCGAGAATTTAGGCCCTCTTTGGATCGATATAGCTAAATATTCATACCTATAAGTAATTATCTGCTAGTCTCCCCACTGAGGCTTTCATTAGCCTTTTCACAAACCACAAATACTTTACCCAATAAAACAAAAGAAAAAATAAAATTAGCCTACCTATCTGGATAAGTCTGAGAAATAAGATGAGTGAAGAAAAAAGAAGAGAAAAACCTGTGTAAACAAAAATTAGTTAGTTGCTTCCAATAGAAAAAGAAAAGAAAAGGAAGTTTCCATCCAAAGAAAATAAAAGAAAAATAGAAATAGAAATAAAATAAAAACTCCAAAAAAATAGAATAAATAGAGTTAAAAGCCAAAACAAAAGGGCTAAGGATGGAAACTAAGTGTAGAAGCAAAGTAAGAACAACATTTTCTCTTGTTACATATTTTGAAGACCCTATTATCTCAGACTTATTTATTTGAATATCCATTCCGTTTCTTCTTAAACCATCACCTCAGCCCCGTATCACCTAATAAAGACCTCTAGCTCAATTAGGAATAGGTTGGTGTGATAGTAAGTGGTAAATGTGTTTGATCGACCTCAGCTTCCTTGAATTGTCATTGAGAGTGTGAGGAACTGTATGCCCACTGCACAATGGAGTTAGAAAACTTGAGTGGAAAAATTAGAGTGTTATGTGTCTTGATACCACTACTAAAGGAAGGGCTTTTTGTGTCACTTTTTAAGTGAAAAAAAAGTCACTTCTGTCACTTTTGAAACTAATTCTGAAGTGACCTAACAGCCCCCGACACATAAAGTTCTACAAAAAGTGACACAAAAGCCTTACTAAATGTGTCACTTTTTGTTAATAAAATAACACTTAAGAATAGCTTCCTGTGTCACTTTTAAGAAAGAGTGTCACAGTGCTTGTCAACAGTGACACTAGTTGTATCCCTTTTGGACCAGAGTAGGACATAATTTCATGAAAAGTGACACATTAAGTATACTAGTTGTGGCACTTTTGAACCAGAGTGACACATAAGTATGTCAAAAGTGACACATTAAGTACACTAGTTGTGTCACTTTTGGACTAGAGCGAGATATAAATACGTCAAAAGTGACACATTAAGTACACTAGTTGTGTCACTTTTGGACCGGAGAGACATAAGTCACGTCAAAAGTGACACATTAAGTATATTAGTTGTGTCACTTTTGAGCGAGACATAGAAGAGTCACGTCAAAAGTGACACATTAAGTATACTAGTTGTGTCACTTTTTGGACCGAGACATAAGTCACGTCAAAAAGTGACACATTAAGTGTACTAGTTGTGTCACTTTTGAAAGTGACACATTAAGTATATTAGTTGTCACTTTTGGACCAGAGCGTGACACAAGTATGTCCAAAGCGACACATAAGAGTGGTCAGTTGTGTAACTTTTAATAGATATTATGTCACTTTTTCCAAACGTGAGACAAATGAAAATAATTTTTCTTAAGAATATTTTCTCAATTTTTTATTCGATCGTATTCATTTCTCAACCTGCATCCTATACGTCATAATGAAAATCCCATTAACCTGCTTTATGACAGAAAAAACATCCACATACATTTATCAAAACATCACAACCAAAATCACTTTAACCTGCTTTATGATATGGAAACAACATCCACTTGGGAAAAAAGAAACAACATTCAAAACAATTAACTTCTACGGATTTCATGGATAAAACCTAGTATCTATTATCGGTTTGACTCCCAACAAAATAAGCCATTCCAATACCAAAATAATCACAATAAATAAAAAAAAAAAAAAAAAAAAAAAACACATGGCCTAACGCTTATCCTAGCAATATCTTAGCTTGTTGGCGACTTCCAACACCAAAAACCTAGCTGCCATATATTCATCTGAATCAATCCATGCACCTCAAGATCATATCATGAAGTCGCCATTCCACTATGACTAGTATATAAAATTAAAAAGCAAGTGAATCAAGAAGGGTATATTGCACAAGTAAGAAAAAAAATCAATAAGAAAATTAAGTATACATAAAGAAAGGGAAATTTGGAAGCCCACTTACATAATAGAGCATAAACATATTATTAAAACAGATCACAGCTCAACTTGAATAAAATACTGACCTATACAGTGTCATACTTTTGGGGGATGTAAGTAGCTCTGTCAGGGATATATTAATTATGTTGATACATCCTTGGCGGAAAAACTCTTGGGAAGAGCCAAAAGCTTCCAATAATTTAGATAGTGAACTAGTGGTCCCCTATTTTGCACTAAGTCATTAGTTTAAACATGACTGACCAAAGTAGCTTGTATCGAAAGGGAGACAGAAAGAAAGAGATAACAAATCAAACTCATCTATATCATAGCATAGCTTCGCTCTCTCATCAAATCAATCCGAAAGAGAATCTTATTGACAAAAGGTTATATTAAAACTTTGCACCCAAGGACAGGCCCAACAAAATATGACAGGATCTTGACATTACCTATCGATCTTTTTTTTTTGTTTCTCAAAACCAACAGTCCTTACATGGTTTATACGCTTAGGACAAAGAGAAAATACCACAATCGCACCAATCACTGCCAGTATAACAAGACTCACACAAGACCACCAACATTAGCATTCTCCAGTCCCTCGTATAAACACAATGCTGATGATAAATGCACATTTGGAGCAACACTAGTATGTAGTAATATGCAAGACCTAGTTTCACTTACTACATCAACCACTTGAGCAAGCTTAATTAAATAGGTGTGCTCAATTTGGAAGAAACTAAAATATAATCATAAACTTCGACTTTTATGACTGAACTCTTTATGATGAAATAATAAATAACATAATGATTATAAGAAAGAAATGATTTGAGGTCAAAGAAACGGTAAGAATACCTTAAGCCGTTATCATCGAGCGATGCAACCAAACTATTGTAGCTCGATACTTCCCTTTGGGCCTGACCACATGGGTTCTTCCAAACTCAGTGATAAGAGCCCAAAATTGTAGTTTTAACCCCTTAACAATAATACTTTTAGACCAATTATATGAGTAATAAATAAGAGTTAATGCTGATTACGTGATTTTATGTATTTCAGGCATTGGAGTTAATTATATGCAGAAATGTATCACTTTTGCGAGATAAAATAGCAAGGGTTGGTTGCTAAGAAGTTCTGTGATTAAAGTCCAAGATTTGAGGAGAAAAAGTCTTTTTAAAAGCCCGGTCAAAGCTGAAAAGTCAAAGTCAACGCTTGAAAAGACCTCTATGGATTGAAAAGTCAAAGTCAAAGTCAAAGCTGAAGACCGTATCTTAGGACTCAGACCTCGGAATTGGGCCTACCTTATGTTAAAACAACCGTCTTGAAAAGAGATTTCCAAAGGTCCAAACCTTGACCCAATCAGAGGACCAAAAGTAGACAAAAGTCATTTGAAGTCAAATCCGGTGAAAAAGACCTCTATGGATTGAAGAAATTGGGTTTTGGGCTCGATTTTCTTGCCCATAACATGGCTCCAGGCCCATGCACGAAATTGGGGATCTCTTTCTCTTCTTGAAAGGAGGAAAGTATGCAGACTCATTCGAGAGACTTAGATTGGAAAATAAATTAGCTTAGACTCCATTTTTTAACTAGTGATTTACTTGTTTTTAATTTAGTGTATTGAATCATTGATAATTATTCATTAGATTAATAAAAGTAGTTAGTTATTCATAAATTTAGTTTTGGTTTATTAAATTACTTAGATCTAAATTTAGTTATTAGTTGTTAATCATTTCTTAATTGTTAATCCAGTTGTGAATCATTTATTAGATCAAATTAGTAAATTTATAATTTTTATATCATGTCTTGCTTAAATTCATATAGAAATGATAGTTTAATGATTCTAGGCTAAAACCTCTATTAGAGGGGTTATTAGAGGGGTTTGAAGAAGCCTTGATGAAAACTTGATTGTGTTAGCTTAGAAATCGTTGTGATAATCTATTCAATTCTAGGAAGTAATTAGTTCACCATGAGAATGAGTTTGATTGCTTCACATACTAGTTATTATTTGGTAGAGATTGCCATGAATAATTAGGGATTAGAATTACCAATTTGTTATGCGAAAGTATTGCAATTGGGATTACGACGAATCTTCCCTAGTTAATTAAGTCGAGTTAAGGTGGAATCAAACACCCCTAATTCCTACTCATATAGTCAAACTAGTAATTCTGTAGTTGAATTATCGTGTCCTGATTAGTAGTTTCCCATCGTAGTATAGTCCTATCACTCTCATTAACTTTGATAGACTGATAATTGTAGTTAACTTAGAATTCTAAAGAACTAGGAGTGGAACGAATTTTCTATTCCAACTATATTGCAATAGCATCGAGAATAGAAAGCTTTGATAACATAAGCAGTAAATAGTTTTAGTTTTACTTGCGTTAGAGTCTTGTTGCTTATGCGTAGGTAAAACTATCATTTTACATTTTATCAAATGGCGCCGCTGCCATCTTAGTTCAATTTAGAATTGTTTTCATTAGTATTGTTAGTTTTCCCAAAGTCCCATTAAACCCACCCACCCTTGTTTGTTTCTAACAGTGATTGTTTGGTTCATAAACTAAAAAAAAATTCAAAGAACAAGGCTGAGCGCGACCCGCACTCATACAAGGCTAACTTTGAGCGCCCCCAGCGCTGAAGTGCCTAGAACTCGAATTGGACTTGAGCGCGACCCGCGCCCTCTTCTTGAATAGCCTGATTTTCACCGGTTAGTACAAACTTCCATTACTTCAAGTTATTCAGTGTTTCTAACTTGTTACACACACTGAGCTTGCATATACAAGACGCTATTCATAAGCGAAGCAAGGAGGCATTCAGGTACTTCTTTCTTCCACTCCTCACATCTCCTGTTAGAGGTTTATACTAGCATATCGGGATTTTTTTGACATTTGTCGTGTTTAGTTAAGATTGGTTTTAGCCTTGCATGAGATTAAGATAAGGTAGAAGAAAAATGCCTAATGTAATGAAGCGTCAATATCAACAAACAAGCCTATCTAGTATACCACTCACTACACCTCTAGCTAGTATACCACACACTACACCTGATATAATGGCTAAAGAAAGAGAGTCTCCTCTCTCTGACTTTTACAAAGCCTTGAACGATAGCCCAAAATCTTCCATCGTTCTTGCAGACCTAATGGGGGATTTCCAAATCCCCCAAATATATTTAATTTGTTACCCGTTTTTTATGGTTTAGACCATGAAAAACCTTATCAGCACATGCGTAAGATTGAACAAATCCTTACCATATTCCATCATCCTACGGTTGGTGTTGAACAAATTAAAGTGAGGGTGTTTCCTTTCACCCTAGCCGACAAGGCGGCGTCTTGGTTAACTACCCAAGCACCTAATTCTGTGGACTCATGGGCCAAACTTGTTGAACTATTTATGGAACATTTTTACCCACCACTGAAGACAGATGAAATGTTTTCCAAGATTCATTTCTTTCGACCGAATTCTCATGAATCCTTTTCAAAGGCTTGGAGTCGTTTCACTGACCTTCTTATAGATTGTCCACATCATAACCTTGCGAAAGACACGTTAGTTTGTGCCTTTTTCAGAGGACTGTTACACCATCATAAAGAGGTCCTTGACATAATGAATGGGGGTAGTTTCCTCAGTAAAGGAGTCTCAGAGGCTTATAAATTTTTAGAAGATCAAACAAAGAGTAATAATAACTAGGGGGGTAGTGACGATACTACCCTCTTTGCTAGTTCTTCTTCAACAGTTAAGGCCACCAGTATGTTTGAGATTAAACCCAATCCTAAACTAAAAACTTTAATTGAATCTCTCACTAGAAAGGTAGAATCTATTTCTGTTCAATAAAAGTATATCCCCGTCATGAATATCAACTCTAATCCATGCAATTTCTGTTTGAGTCCTGAGCATCCCGACTCCTATTATCCTATTGCCTATGAACAACAAACATTATAACAAGATAATGTTTGCTCAATTAATAGCTATCCTATTCCTAATGCCCCTTGGAGACAACATTCCTAACTTCAGTTGGAGAAATAATCATTAAGTTACACCTCCAGGGTTTAATAATCAAAATGTTAGGCCAGCAAACAATTACAACCGAGCACCACCGTGACAAGGTCAAGAAGAAGGTCAGGGGAATTATAATAATTATAACAATAATAATTTTAATGCTAATAGAGGCATCATTCCGGTTAATAATAATTATCACAACCCACCTATTAATAATCAACGTGACATAGTTACTGTCACACAACCTGTAACAAACACTCCTCCACAATCGGATCGTTTTGATGCCTTTATGCAATCCCAACAACAAATTTTACAAGCCATCCAACTTTCCTTACAGTAGATAGCCCAAGAGAAAGTACAACCCAAAGGTATGTTTCCAGGTCAAGCAATACCTAATCCTAAAACAACGAACACAGCATTTGAGGTAAACTGTAATACTAGTAAGGAAAATGCAAACGTAGGTGAGCTAAATGCCATCACCACTCTCTCGGATCGCGAGTGGTTGATAACAAAGTAACTATGCCTATAGTTACCCCACCAGTAGTGATAGGGTTATATACTAAAAGCATTACTTTTGTATTAACTCTAATTCTTCATTTTTTGAATGAGAATCATATGGGCAAATGTTATGCATATTATATATGTTATTAGTTATATGCATGTGTCTAATACTTTATGTTGTAGATGATATGGTGTGAACACAGAAGATCATATCATCAGTACCTTATAAAGTATAAGTAATCGTTCACAACCTAGATGGATTTGGACAAACCATTAGTACGGTTGTAGTATAATCTGGTATTAGTCTATCTTGACTATAGGATTACACTAGTACACTTTGTGTGTATTGAACAGGACCAAGTGAGGTTGTTTCTCTTTATACTGACTGTATAAGAGAACAAATGCCTCTATTATTATGGATGCTTGTCCTATTAATCCGGATATAATAACAGGCACTTACATGCATTGTAAATTTCTTTAAATCATCAATGAGTGAGATTCATTTGTGAATCAACAAACTCAATGGATTGGGTAATGACATTGTATGTAAGGTGTGTTGTTGATTATAGAAGGAATTCGTGACCTACAAACCGACTACAACCTTCAATGGCGCAAAGACGAAGAATTTTGCCAGAACAATCTTTTACTGCTGACCACTTTGCGCCGTTTTACAGTGACGAGATGATTCGTAGGAATTGGATGAAGTTGTGGTATTCGATAGGTGACTTTTATCATGACGATTTGGTCCAAAAATTCTATAAGACGAGGGAGTTGGATGGTAATAAATTTTTTGTCAAGGTGAATAAAATAAGGAGAGAAGTTGATAGAAATTTGTTGGCTTGTATTTTCGGCATGGAGGAAGGACACAATCTAGTAGGCACATTGCAGGAATCCCAAATTGGTGGAATCGAGCCTTTGATGAAAGAGACGGTTATGGAAGGAAACTACAATGCGAGTTCGCATTGTGTTCGCCAGTCGTCTCTGCGAACCAACTAGCTGGCTGTAGCTCAGTGGATTGATAGGAATGTCATTGGCAAGGAGAAAGTCAGTGACATCAGTCTGAATTGTCTTCACGTTCTATGGATACTCCAAGACAGGAAGTATGAATTCTGTATCCTCGAGTTTTTGATAAATATGATTAGAGGAGTTGGGAAGAGTATTGCACCTCTCCCTATGTTGATAACAAAGATCATGATGAGTTTAAGAGCTACTCCAAAATCTGATCGGATTATGCTGAACTCGCATTCAAATGCAAGTATTTACATGCAATGTATCCAGAAGACTTGGAGGTTGCCGGCTAATAGGGTTGTTAGTTCGGATGATGAGGAGGAGGACATGGGATGTTTTGATGCCGATGCCTTGGAGAAGTGTACTTCTGATGTAGAACGCATGTCAGTGCTTCATCGTAGCATGCGTTCTCTTAATATTTTTTGTGAAGATCTCCAGACTCGGCAGACTACCATACATCAGAATTATGAGACTCGTGCCCAGCGTGAGGATGAACGTTGGGAAGAGATGAAAGCATTTATGGAGGTACAATATGAAGTTTCGAAAGTAGAAATGCTAGAACGATTGCCACCCCAAGGTGGTTCTTCTTCTGAGGAGACGTCTGTAAGGCATGAGCGTCGTTTAAGAAGGACGACTAACTCTGGCCCTTCTTCATCTCAGGGTCAATCTTTATCTCATGGCTAGTTGTTTAGAAAAATTTGTTGTTTTGATGTTGTTCTTATTGTTTTTATTAGTTCGGATGTTAAGTTGTTAAATTCAGTAGTTAAATTTGAATTTGGTAGTTAATTGTATTTTGAATTTTGATTTTAATTTAATGTGGTTCTTTTCTACGAATGCGATAATTTTAACATTAATCCCACCTTCCCGAATTGTTTGGGGGTGGTATTATTTCTTTTAGCATTGTTTTTATATAATCCACAAATTTAGAAGTAATTTTACGATGAGTGTTGGGAATGTTGCCGATATTAGCATGGCTATGATTAGATATTGTGGTAGGATAAAATTTCAATAAGTTAGGAAGTTGCTATTCTAAATTCAACCTAAAAGATATTAGGTTTGTTTTGGAATAAGGAATATGAGTTGTTTCCGTTTTAGGTTTTGGAAATATTTTGTTTCCGGCAATTGCCTTAAATTTTTTTTTGGCAACTTGTTAATTCGTTTTAGAAACTAAAACCCTATATAAATTTCCTTCATTCTCCACACAAAACCCACACATCTTACTTTCATCTCTCACCTTAAACCTCCAATTTTCCTTTTATTTTTCACTTCACCCTGCTCAGAACACACGGAGCGCGACCTGCGCCCTCCTAAGACAAATTGTGAATCGCCTAAGCGGACCGACCGCTGTTACTCCATTTGCCCGGCTGGCCCATACAAGGCATAGTTTGAGCGCCACCCGCGCTCTGACCTTTATAGGCACGAAAAATTCCGATTTTTTGTGGGTTGTTCCAGGATCGTTTGCAGCTTTTCTAGAGAGTAGTTTTGTGATGACATCTACAGTCATACCTAAGCAGTCTTTCGAAGACTTGTTGGGAAGTGATACCTATGGAGGTTGGTTCCGCGACAGGATCTTGCAGTTAGGATGGAAGCATCTATTGGTAAGTGATGGTGACTCATATTCACCTCAGCTTACTGTATATTTCTACAATAATATTAATTTCTATTGTAACCATGATGGAGAACAAAAAATTTCCCTTGCAATTAATGACACGATAATGGAATTGATAGAATTTTTGGTAGCATTAGTTTGAGAATTGCCCTTGCCTAATCCTACACACCGCATTGGGGATATATGACGATAATGCATACCTCATGACTATGCATATTTCCATGAGTATTATGGAGGAGGGGTGTTTCGTATAATAGACCAAGGGCGATATAACATAGCCCATGGTAGCCTGTCCCTGAATGTAGGCACCACCATGTTATTCATCCTGATGAATATTTCAGGGGAGTGATGGTTTACTTCGCAAATAGTATGCTGGCGGTGACATTTTCCTTTCTTTAGGCGAGGGGCGTCGCCTATATGACATTCGAGTTTTAGTGGCTAGTATAAAGAAATCCCATAGCATGAAGCATAAATATCTTCTTATGCCTGTTTTGGTTTGCCGCATCATGCACGGTTGTTTACCTGAATTCTGTACCCAGTTCACAGATTGGAAAAGGGTTGAAATCATGAGACCCACCAATTGCGTGGTTCGTTCATTTTGAGTTATGACTTGGCCGGGATGGCAGGTGCAACCTTATTTGGTTGCTCCTTACACCCAATCAGACCAAGTAACACTTGACAGGTTAGCACAGGTGGATGACACACGGCGAAGGGCTTGGCAAGTCATCATGGCTTGGTAGGATCGCGAAGGAATCTCATTTCTTTATAGAAGAGGAGGAGGATGGCGTTTAAAATGCTGGAGTTAAGGTAAGTTTTTTTAGTGTCGGTTTGTGTATGTTTATGGCCCAAGAAATTTGATTCTAGCTATCCCCATAGCGGGTGGAACTCATATAGAGTTCGCGTATGTTTTTCTTTATCTATATTAGTATGTTTTAACCTTGTTTTGTAGATGTTCCAAATTTCCACGCGTTTCCATGGTATTTTTCTACCCTTTTTTTTCAATACTTTGAGGACAAAGCATGTTTCTTGTTTGGGGTGGCATAGAAACCGTGTAATTAAGGCATCTGTTAGGATATAGATATGTACAATATGCACTTGTTTTCTAGTAAAAATTCAATAAATTTCAAAAAAATTCAAAAATATAAATAAAAAGTTTATGCTAAACACTTAGGAATATTGGTATTGTTTTCTTTCTCTATGCTCTTAATAATCTAGAAGTCTCACGTAGCTTTGGCCTTAGAATAGTTTTTAGAAACTTAGGTTAATATGTAGATAATAATCTTTGCATCTTTCTATAAATATATTGCATGAGTATCTATGATTGTTTGGCAATAAGTTTTTGAAATCTAGGCTACAGTACTTATTCTACAAATCCTATGAGAATATAGCCTAAAGCTTTATATGAGTGAAACAATTGAGAAATGACAGAAGGGAGAAGTAAAATCCGGATAGAGAAATCACACGTCCACTTGCTTGATCACTATACCATATCCTAATCGAGAATTTAGGCCCTCTTCGGATCGATATAGCCAGAAATTCAAACCTTATGAAATTATTTGCCGCTAGTCACCCCTCTGAGCCTTTCCTTAGCCTTTCATGAACCATGAAATCCTTTACCCTTTTACAAAACAAAATAAAAATAAAAATCAGCCTACCCATTCTTTAAATGAGTCTAAGAATAGAGATGATGAAGAATAGAAAGAGAAAGACCTTGAAATCAAGAATTTGTTAGTCTTCAAATAAGAAAAGAAAGTTTCCATCCAAAAAAAAAAAAGGTAAAAAATAAATAAATAATAGAAAATAAAGAGTTAGAACTCCAAAACATAATCAAAGGAGTTAAAAGCCAAAGGAAAAGAAAAATATGGCTAAGGATGGAAAGAAAGTGTAGAAGCAAAAGAAAAGAACAAGGTTTTCTCTAGTTACATAATATGAAGACTCTATTATCTCAGACTTGTCCTTTTTGAATATTCATTTCCTTCCTTCTTAAACCATCTCCTAATCCCCGCAAGACATAAATAACACCTCTAGCTTAATTAGGAATAAGATAGTGTGATAATAAGTGGCAAATGTGTTTGATCGACTTTGGCTTTCTTGTGTGTCATTGAGATTGTAAGGTAAAAGTGTGCCTTATTTAATGGAGTAGTATGAAAACTTGAGCGGATAAATCGAGTGTTTTTGTCTTGACATTTATGTGATGACCTACTTAAGGGAGCTATTCAAAGTTTCAGAAATGGACCTATTAGTGGATTTCATAGTATTACTCATTATATATATATATGTTTATTAAGTAGATGATTGATTATTATGCATATATTAGCTTAGGTTTCGACTTGATTATTATGTATTCATTGCTAGTGAGATGTATAGATAATTGAGACAATAAATAAGGAAACAATAGTTTTATTTCATAGTCGTTGTAGTATAGATGAAGTTTGTGAGTACCTTCACTGGAAAACTCTCATGAGACTATAATTAGATCACTAAGGAATTCCTAGTGGTTTAAGGCCTTGTTGCGTATGCTTTCGATGCAATCCCAGCTCGGCAAAGCGAAAGTAGTTAGAACTCCATTTTGGTCACTTATTCTAATTTCTCATATTAAGCGAGGACAAGTAAAATGCTGTTTGGGGGTGGTTTTATAAGAGCCCAAAACTGTAGTTTTAACCAGTTAACAATAATACTTTTAGACCAATTATGTGAGTAATAAATAAGAGTTAATCTTGATTACGTGCTTTTATGTATTTTAGGCATTGGAGTCATTATATGCGAGAAATGTGTCACTTTTGCGAGATAAAAGGAGTAAGGGTTGGTTGCTAAGAAGTTCTATGATTAAAGGCCAAGATTCAAGGAGAAAAAGCCTTTTTAAAATACCGGTCAAAGTTGAAAAGTCAAAGTCAACGTGGGCAGAAACAGCGCACAAAAGTCAGCAGAACTTCCAAAGACCGTATCTTAGAACTCAGACCTCGGAATTGGGCCTACCTTATTTCAAAACGACCGTCTTGGAAAGAGCTTTCCAATGGTCAAAATCTTGATCCAATCAAATGAGCAAAAGTGGACGAAAACTCTGTTGAAGTCAAACTCAGCTGAAAAGACCTCTGTGAACTAAAGAAATTGGATTTTGGGCTCGATTTTCTAGCCCAAAACATGGCTCCAGGCCCATGCACGAAATTGGGGATCTCTTTCTCTTATTGAAAGGAGAAAAGGAGGCAGACTCATTAGCTAGACCTAGATTAGAAAATAAATTAGCTTAGACTCCATTTTTTAACTAGTGATTTACTTGTTTTTAATTTAGTCTATTGAATCATTGATAATTCTTCATTAGATTAATAAAGTAGTGATAAGAGCCCAAAACTGTAGTTTTAACCCCTTAATAATCATACTGTTAGACCAATTATGTGAATAATAAGTAAGAGTTAATACTGATTACGTGTTTTTATGCATTTCAGGCTTCAAAGTCCATTATGTGCAGAAATGTGCCACATTAGCGAGATAAAGGAGCAAAAGCCAGCAGAACTTTCGAATGCCATATCTTTGGACTCAGACCTCAGAATTGGGCCTACCTTATGTCAAAACGACCGGCGCGGAAAGAGCTTTGCAATGGTCCAAGCCTTGACCCAATCAGAGGAGCAGAAGTGGACGAAAAGTCTGTGGAAGCCAACTGCAGCTGAAGAGGCCTTTTGAATTTGAAAAAGAATTGGGTTTTGGGCACGATTCTCGGCCCAAACCATGGCTCCAAGCCCATGCACGAATTTTGGATCTGGATGTATAAAAAAAAAGCTTAGCTCTTTGTTAATGGTAGCTAGTTAGACCTAAATTAAGATATAGAATTATAGATCTAGTTTTATTAATTAAATTAAGTTTTAGTTCCATTTAAATTCTTGTTTTAGATTAAATCTCTGAATCATTGTTCTTGATTGATTAGATAAATAAAGTAGTATTTTTATCAAGTTTGAATTTTGTCATTTCAGTCTAGATCTAATTTCAATTCTTGTTCCTATTTCATTCAAAAGCCATTAAGTTAGATTCATTATTGTTCAAATTAAGTAAATCTAAATTTCTTACATTATGTTTAGTTTAGATTCAATGGGAAATGTTAGATTGATGATTCAAGGCTAAACCTCCATTAGAGGGGTTGATGAAGCCTTGATGAAAACTTAGTTGTTTAGTATAGAAACGTTTTAGCATCTATTCCACTCTAGAAGGTCGTGTTTCACCATGAGAATGGGTGGGACCTCACATGCTAGTTAGTACTTGGTAGAAATGCCGTGAACACTAGGGATTAGACTTCGAATTCTTGCCGTGGCGTAAGAATCGAGATACCACAATCTGTACTAGGTCATTAAGTTGGATTAGAGGTGGATTCAATTCCCTCTAATTCCTTTATCTAGAGTCAAACAATAGTATTTCCATAGCATTTGTAGTTAATTTCTAGTAATCATCTTAATTAAGTATCGTAGTATAATATTTAATTAAAGCTCTCATTGACTTAAGAGCGACTAGTTAGACTTAGAAAACAATCCATGCTAGGGAACTAGGAGTGGAGCGAACTTGTTACTCCATTTAGTGCAATTAGCATTGAGAGTAGAAGCTTTGATAATAGACTCGTAAAAGTTTAGTTTTAGTTTACTTACGTTGTGAAGTCATAGTTCATTTAAGTAGGTAGACTACTCATTTTATAGTTATCAAATGGCCGATGCCATCTTAGTTGCACTTTAGCATTGTTTTCTTTGTAGAAGTAGTTATTTTTAAGTCCCATTAAACCCACCCACCCTTGTTTGATTCATACTTGTGGTTCAGTTTCAGTTTTGGAAAAATTCGAGAAAATACAGAAGCGGCAAAAAGAGGCGACCAGCGCTATCTTCTTGGAATTCGTTTACAAAGGCCAGCGCCTTAAAAGAGCGACCAGCTAAGTTCTTGAGCTTCGACTTTCGAAATGCGCCAGCATGAAGGCAGAAGCGCCAGCCATATAGCGAAAATTTCAGGATTTCCACGGTTTGATTCGAACTTCGAGTTGTCAAGTTTTTCAGTGTTCTAATCTCTTATATACACTGAACAGCGTACACAAGGCGCTATTCATAAAAGCGAAGCAAGGACGCTATCGGTATTGCTTTCTTCCATACCTCGCATTTCTAGTTAGAGGTTTTCTACTAGTATATCAGAATTGTTTGGAGTGTTGCATGTTTAGTTAAGCTTAACTTAGTCTTGCATGAGATTAAAGGTGCAGTCGAACAAAACAACAAAGCGTAATTACACCACCCCGACACCTCTAGCTACTATCACACACACCATACGACATAATGGCTGAAGAAAGAGACTCCTCTCTCGACTTCTACAAAGCTTTGGCGATAGCCCTAACTCTTTGCATCGTTCTAGCGGACCCGGTGGGGATTTTGAATCCCCAAACATATTTAATTTGTTACCCGTTTTTCATGGGTTAGACCATGAAAAACCTTATCGGCTACATCGTAGGATTGAACAAGTCCGCACAACATTCCACCATCCTACGGTTGGTGCGGAACAGATTAAATTAAGGGTATTCCCTTTCACATTAGCCCGATAAAGGCAGCGTCTTAGTTAGCGCCCAAGCGCCTAATGCAATGGACTCGTGGGCTAAACTTGTTCATTTGTTTATGGAACATTTTACCCACCTAAAGACGGATGAAATGCTTTCCAAGATTCATTTTTTCCGCCAGAACCCTCATGAATCATTTTTCGAGGCATGGAATCGTTCACCCGATCTCCTTATAGAGTGTCCACACCATAACCTAGCAAAAGACACGTTAGTTAGGTGCCTTTTCAAAGGACTTCAACATCACCATAAAGAAGTCCTTGACATAATGAATGGGGTAGTTTCCTAAGTAAAAGGAGCACCGGAGGCTTACAAATTTTTAGAAGACCAAACTAAGCGGAATAATAATTGGGGGAGTGATGATATCCTCGGCTCGCTAGTTCTTCTTCAACGGTCAAGGCCGCCCGGTATGTTTGAGAATAAAACCGATCCGAACTTAAAAATTTTCGAATCTCTAACTAAAAAGTAGAGGCTATTTCTGTTCAACAAAAGCCTATCCCGTCATGAATGTAAACTTAACCCATGTAATTTCTGTTTGAGTCCAGAGCACCCGACAATTATTGTCCTCTAGCTTATGAACAACAACCACGAGCAAGATAATGTTTACTCTATTAATAACTATCCTATTCTAGCGCCCGCTTGGAGACAACATCCCAACTTCGGTTGGAGAAATAATCAACAAATGCGCCTCCGGTGGTACCAATAATCAAAGCGTTAGGCAAAGCAAACAATTATAACCAAGGTCCACCTAGACAAGGACAAGGTCAAGGGAATTATAATAATTATAACAACCAAAAGCGCAATGACCGCGACAAGGTCAAGCACAAGGTCAGAATAATTATAATAATTATAATACCAATAGAGGTATCGTTCGGTTAATAATACTAACTATCACAACCACCCATAAATAATCAACAAGAGATAGTTCGGTCGCACCACCCGTGACTACTACACCTACACAACCGGATCGTGTCGACGCCTTTATACGAGGTTACCCAACAACTTTTCCAAACAATGACTCAATCAAACCAACAGATCTTACAATCCATAAATCGGGGCATCTAGCGGTTAGCCCAAGTCCAACCAAAAGCGTGTTTCGTTTCAGTCGGCGATACCAAACCACAAAAGCGGCAAACACGACCTTTGAGGTAAGCGGTAATTCTAGTACCGAAACTACAATGCGTAGGTGACCTAAATGCCATCACCACTCTCCGTTGCGGAAGAGTGGTTGATAACAAAGTAACTTCGCCTATAGTTACCCCATCGATTACTCCTACACCCGGATATCGAACTAGATACATAATAGAAACCGAGGAGCCTACCACGGTAGAGGTACCGGTTAAATCACAACCAAAGAAACCGAAAGCCAAGGTTACCGCGACAAGTAGAGCCATATGCGAAATATAGAGCGAAACCACCGTTCCCTCAAAAATTAGCCATGCTAACTAGGGATACAAACTTTGAGGAAATTAGGAACGTTTTCAAGAATCTAACGATAAACCTCCCTTTTTCGAAGCTATTAAAAGCTTCCTAACCACTCTAAGTTTCTTAAAGAGTTGTGCACTACTAGGCGTAAGACGAACATACCCAAAGGCATTTTTGGCGAGCGGTTCCAACTTTATCCGAAAATAATGGAATTGTTAAGTACAAAGGACCCGGTCGTCCTATCATCAAATGCACCTTAAGAGATTCCTACGACGACCGCTTTATTAGACACGGGTGAGTGTTAACTTACTCCGTATTACTTGTATAAACAAATAGGTTACGAAATGCAACCTACAAAAATAGCGTTTGCAATTAGCGGGGCCAGTCAATTAAGTATCCTAAAGGTGTAGTGGAAAGCGTGCTTGTTAAGGTTGGGGATTTCTACTATCCTGGCGATTTTGTTATCCTCGATACGAAAGTAAGCTAATGACTCGTGACCGATCATCTTAGGGCGCCCCTTCTTGGCAACTGCCAATGCGCTTATAAATTGTCGTGATGGAAAGATGTCCTTATCTTTTGGTCATCTTTTTTCGTCGAGGTAAATGTTTTAAAATGATGAAACGGTTTACGGTTATTCGCCGTAGATGGGGAAGTTAGCATGATCGAGAGTTTAGCTCAAGATTATTTTAACAACACGTTTCGAAAACAATATGTACAAATTCCTTTCTTTTTTGGAACTTCGATTTTGTGAATGACTCCTACTTAGGGGAGGTCAACACCATCCTAGAGTCCACACCAATTGTAGACCATTCCGGTTGCTCCATATATCGATTATGAAGACTTGCTACCTAAAGCAAGTCTTCTTCATTACGCAAATAAGGACACTTATGAAACATCGATGGACATTCCGTCGCTTTCGATTAGCTTAAATCTCTTCCTGGGAGTTAAAATATATTCAACTTGATCGGATGGTAGTCACCCGATAATTATATCTTCTCTGTTAACTAAGGATGAAGAGACATGTTTAATAAGGGTGATTAGGGAACATCGGTCTGATTGGTTGGTCCACTAGCCGACATTAAGGAATTGACCCTAATGTTTGCACTCATCGTATCCATTTGGAGGATAGCGAAGACTTCTTGAACCTCGGCGTCGTTTGAACCCTGCCATGAAATAGGTGGTTAGGGAAGAAGTCTTTGCGATTACTTTCGATCTTGGTATTATATACCCAATCTCCGATAGTGAATGGGTAAGTCCCATTCATGTAGTTCTAAGAAATCGGGGGGGAGTTACCATGGTGCGTAGCGGGAAGGGGTGACTATGTTGTCACTCGAGGTCCTATGAAATGGAGAATCAGTATTGATTACAGACGTTTAAATGCTATGACCGCTAAAGGATCACTTTCCGCACCATTTATAGATCGGATGCTAGAGCGTCTAGCTGGTCATGCTTTTATTGTTTTCTAGATGGCTACTCGGCTATTTTTCAGATTATTATTGATATTGATGACCAAGAAAGACAACCTTCACATGTCCGCCCGGAACATATGCCTATAAATGAATGCCTTTTGGCCTTTGTAATGCCCCCGGTACCTTCCAAACGATGTATGCTTCATATATTTAGTGACATGGTAGGCTTTATGGAAGTGTTCATGGATGATTTTTCTATCTATGGAGACTCCTTTCTGAGAATGTTTGTCTAACTTTGTCAAAAGGTTCACACGGTGTGAAAAAAGAGCCTCGTTTTAAATTGGGAAAAGTGTCATTTCATGGTCAAAAAGGGCATAGTACTAGGTCATATTGTATCTAGTGATGGCATCGAAGTAGATAAAGCCAAACTAGATAAGATAGCGACCTACCTAAACCACGGATTTGTCGGGTGAGATTAGAACCTTTCTAGGCGTCGCAGGGGGTTTTATAGGCGGTTCATTAAAGATTTTTCGAAAATAGCTAGGCCTTTAACTAACTTGCTTTTTGAAGGATGCAATCTTTGATTTTAATTTTAGCGTAAACAGGGCTTTTGAAACCTTAAAGCCGCTAACCATCGCACCTATTATCTGACCTCCGATTGGTCTAAACCTTTTGAACTTCGTAATGTGATGCTAGTGACTATGCTGGTTAGTCTTTGTCTTGAGACGAAAATAGATAATAAGTCCGCGGTTATTTATTATGCTAGTAAAACATTAAACGACGCTCAACGAGAATTATACAACTACTGAAAAAGAATTCTTGTCAATGTCATTTATGCTTTAGATAAGTTTAAGTCCTTATTTGGTTGGTTCTAAAACTTTAGTTTACATGGACCATGCGACCGCAGGTACGCTTCTTGCAAGAAGGATGCTAAGCGAGATTAATCGATGGATTCTTCTCACGCAAGAATTCACATTAGAAATAAAAAGGACAAAGGGGTGAAAAAGTAGTTGCCGACCACTTATCTAGACTTACAAATGGCGATAGTAGTGATTACGAGTCCATCTGGACTCTTTTTCCGATGAGCATCGTATGCTATTTTTTCATCACCATGGTATCGCGGACATAAATAAAATTATTTAGCGGCTGATGTTATGCCTTATAATTGGTCAAGAAATGAGCGTAAGAAGTTCTTGGCGAGTCAAGATATACTCTTGGGATGAGCCATACCTTTTTAAGTATTACAAGGCGGATGATTATTCGTCGTTGCATTCCCGATGGGAATATAATGAAGTTCTATCGTTCTGCCATGACAAAGAGTGTGGTGGCCACTTTAGTGGAATGAAAACAGCCGCTAAAGTTCTTCAATGTGGATTTTATTGGCCTACCCTTTTAAGGATGCCCAAGTGCATTGCAAGGCGTGTATTCGTTGCCAACAACTTGGGCCTAATCCTGGCGTAATATGATGCCATTAAATCCAATCTTAATAGTAGAAATTTTTTTGATGTTTGGGGTATTGATTTCATGGGCCCTTTCCCTGTTTCCCACGGTTATATTTATATTCTAGTTCGCAGTGGACTATGTGTCTAAATGGATAGAGGCCACTAGCTTGCGTAGCAATGACCATAAGACCGTTGTATTTTTATTAAAGAATATATTTTCTCGGTTTGGCATTCCTAAAGCCATCATTAGTGATGGTGGAACACATTTTTTACCTTGAGTTGTTGCATCCCTAGTTAAAAAGTGCGGAGTTACACACAAAATAGCAACTCCTTATCATCCACAAACTAGCCCGGACAAGTAGAAGTTTCTAATAGGGAAATCAAAAAGATTTTAGAAACAACATAAACCACGATAGGAAAATCATGGTGAGGCGTCTATCCGGATGCCTTATGGGCATATAGAACTGCTTTCAAAACTCCTATGGGTATGTCTCCCTTTAGACTTGTATTTGGGAAACCATGTCATTTGCGGATTGAATTAGAGCACCGTGCTCTCTGGGCTATAAAAGCCTTAACTTCAATATTGATGGAGGCGTCGTCAAAGTTGAGATTCAATTAAAATGAGCTTGAAGAAATCCGTGGCGATTCTTACGATCTATGCGAAGGATTATAAAGCTTGACATGAAGCGTGTTCATGATAAGCATATCTTCGTAAAGAGTTTGTGGTAGGACAAAAGGTTTTTTGCTTTACAACTCCGTCTACATATTTTCCGGGGAAACTAAAAACCCGTTAGTGCTGGTCCTTTTAAGTTATGAAGTCACCCCACGGCAATTACCTTGGTAAATCCTAAGGACAACAATTACCTTTCAAGTTAATGGTCAACGGTTAAAACATTTTCCACCGAACTTTTGTCCCCGATGTGGAGGAAGTCCTTACGGGACCACATCTATGAGGGGTGACCTTGTCATTTTGGTGTACTTACTTTCATTTCCATATCTTGATAAGTACACCATTCAGGTGCTTGGGCCCCTCCCTATGGAGTGTGTATTGTGTAAATCTGGGATCCTAAGTCCACAGTTCACATAATTCCACGTTTTCCACTTTCGTGATGTTTTTCGATTTTTTGAGTCATGTTCCTCTATGGAGTGAATTATGTATTTATTGTTTTTCGTGTTTCTCATAATAAACAAATAAAATAAATTAAAATTCTTAAAAATCATAGACATAGCAATCAACAAGTCTTGGGAATCGACTTTAAACGGACGTTGTAAACAAATTTTGTGTTTAAAAATTTGTTTGGTGGTGGAAATCGATCTTTCCATCTGGATTGCTCGAACTTTCTAGTTGTTGTTGTTTAGGTCCATTAGTATAGTTCATTGGGGTTGGCGTCATCTAATTTAGTGTTCATTAGTTCGCGATAACTTACGTCATGCACGCACTACGAGGCGTTTTCCACTATCTTATTAGTCACCCCCGGTCGGAATATAGTAGTTTATGGATCATTGGATTGAAATTCTCTCCTGATCATTTCCATATCTCATTCGAAAGAATGGGACCGATAACTAAGGCGGAAATCTAGTTTGAAATTCTTCCAAAATCGGCGAAAGTGAAAAATGCAATTGGGCGGGGGCAACTCGCCATTACCAGCGCCAGCCTTTCCAAAACAAATCGCGACCTTCATCTTCTCCACGCTTGACACAAATTTAAATCCAAACCCTATCAACCAAAAAAAAAAATATAATAAAAATAGAATACATCACAATAAGAAGACCACCGCCCGTTTGTGAAACACCAATCTTCCACACAATCCAACCGTTTCCACCAAGAAACCACCCACCAATTCAAGTTTTTGAACCTCGCGAACCTACCATAACCACCACTGTTGGTTTAGTTAGTTTTCATCAAACTCGAATCCACCACCATCTACAAACCCCAAATCGGTTCAAACTTCAATGGGCTTTACGACGTAGAATTACCCGGAGGAAAATGCGTTATTCCGGCGCCATACCATTTTATGAGATGTTTAAGAGAAATTGATGGATGGGTGGTATTAAGCCGGAGGATTTCTATCACTATGATTTGGTAGAACAGTTTTATAAAAACGAAGTGGAGGAAATAGGATTTTTCATTAGGATAGCGAGAAGCGGAAATTACGTAGAGGCAGGTTGTTATCGAGCTATTAGGAATCACTTTGTAACCAACCTAGATACTGACCATTCGGGAACGGTAATATCTGCGGTTCTGTTTTGATGAATAATCTGATGCATAGAGGGTGAATCTAATACGATATCTCATTCGTTAAGCAGACGACCACGAGAACCAATCAACCGGGTCAGAGTTCGGTGGATTGGTAAACGAACGCGGGGAAAGACAAAGTGGCTGACATCCGGACCGATTAATACGCACGTTCTGCGGATTTTGCAAACGAAGGAGTATAATTCTGCATCCTTGATTTAATTTTTGAATGTGATTAGAGAGGATGGAAAAGAGCACGGCCTCTTCCGTATTGATCACTAAGATTATGCTCTCATTTAGAGCCGCCGCTAGATTCGCTCCTATTAAGATCAAATTGCCTTCTAATAAAAAGTATTTATAAGGAATGCATCAAAAGACTTTGGCCGATTTATCTGCGAGATAGCGAAGTTGAGTGAGGATAATGTAGGGAAGATATGACATGGTTGGTTGAGGATAATTTTGATAGTCATACTTCTAATTTAGAACGAATGATAATCGCAAAGCGGGTTCGCGATGCAGTTATCGTGATCGTGAAGATATACGACATAGACAAATTGTAATGAAATAAGCAAACGAACTTTCAGACGAGAGTTGAAATGCTTTCGAAAGTCGGGGAAGATATCTTGTCTAACTTGGAGATTATCCACCAGAATCACCAAGCCCAAGATGAAAGATCAAGACCGAGATGGGAAGCGGCTTGTTAGGGATAGAGATGCTACGACGATTACCATTTCGTGGATGAGTGCGTCCCAATGAAGTCCGAGGCATGAAGCGTCGTCGCCGGGCGGATGGCTCAAGCCATTCGTCACCCACGAGCCGGTCTCCATCCCGGGGACCATCTTCTTCTGCCTTTAGGTGTTCACCATCAGTTGTGTCCGTTATTTCATCGTTTTATTGTTTAGTTAGTGGAATTTTATTTCAGTAGTTAGATTTAAATATTAAGTTGTTTGTTTTAGATTGTTTGGATTTCATATTATTTTAATATAATTTATTTTGATCATCTTTTCGTAAGGTTGTCTTGGAGTAAAAGTTGAAAATAGTGGTAGCATGATATGTAGGAGAGTTTAGATACCGGGTTGTTAGGAAATCAAACTATGGTTAGTTTCGGTTTAGGGTTTAAGCAGTTTTCTATTTCGAAATTGCCTTAAAACAATTTTGGCAATTTACCGATTCGTTTTGGAAACCCGTAACCTATTTAAACTTCCATCATACTACACTCACAACCCACACACTACAATCATCTTTCACTTTTCACTCCAACCTTTTTCTTGTTTTTCTTAGAAACTCACTTTCGCATTCCACGAGCGATGCTCCGCTACCAAGCAGACTGACTCACCTCTATTACATCAGAAAAAAATCCCTAGACGCCACCAAAACATCGAAATCAAAAATCACCGAAAGCGCTGTACCAAGTAAGCTGATTCGCTTTTAAAACATGTAATTTCAAAACCTAAGAGCTGACTTCATATTTTATAATGCCACTAGATAAGCACAGGGAAATTCAAATTTTTCTCGAGGTTTTCTTCCGTGTTTTCGCACCACTCCTTGAGGTAGTTTTAAGATGACACCTCCTATAGTGATTCCGAATGTCATTTGAAGACTTGATGGGAACTCGATAATTTTATGGAAGCATCATTTCACGGCCGGATCGTGCGGGATAGGATGGCGACATCTTCGGTAAGTGATGGCGACTTTTTTCACCTAAGCTTGGCGAATTTTCTTCTATAATAATATTACTTTTTTGTACCCCAAGAAGAGAACAAAAATTTTCCCTTACTTTTTGATGGTACGACCTATGGAATTCATTAAGCACTTGATAGCTTTGGTTTGGATTTCCATTACGGCGACCCTTTACGCACACGCGGGATATATGATGATAACTCATACCTATATGAATATGCCTATTTCCACGAGTATTATGGGGAGGGGTGTTTCGATCATGGACCAAGACCAATATAACATCGCCCAGTAGCCTATTTGAATGTAGGCACAACCATGTTGTTCATCATGATGAACATTCTGGGGGAATGGCGCTTTACTGCCAATAATATCGGCATGTGACGCGTTTTCGCTGCGTTTGGTGGGGGCGCCGTCGTTATGACATTCCCCGAAGTTTTAGTTCTACTCCGCGAGGCCATTCCTCCGAGGCATAAGTACCTTCTTATTTTGTCTTGGTTGCCGCCTTTGGCTTGCCGCTTTACCGTGATTCTCAGATACACGCATTACCAGATTAGGAAAGGGTCGAAATCATGAGACCCACTTGATAATCGGTAGGGTAAGATCATTCCGAGCCATGACTTGGCCGGGATGGCAGGGAATAAACTACATTTGGTTGCCCCTTACACCCAATCGAACCAAATAACACTAGAGAGGTTAGCACTAGTTGATGATACACCGGCGTAAAGTAGCAAGTTATTATGGCATGGCGGGATGCGAAAAGAACCTCACATAGAAGAGGAGGATGATGAGTAGATCTTGCAGGGTAAGTTTTAGTTAAGTTAGTGTCCGCTATGTCCCAAGCAATTTAATTTGCTAACCCCTATTAATGGGTGGAACTCTTATAAGAGTTAGCGTCAAGTATTGCAAGACTATATTTGTATGTTTTAACTTTGTTTTGCGGATGTTCCTTTGAATTTCAGCGTTTCAACGGTATTTTCCCTACACTTTATTTAAATGCTTTGAGGGAAAGCATGCTTCTTTGTTTGGGGGCATGAAAACACGTGTAATTAAGACATCTGATAGGATATAGATAGGTATAATAATGACTTGTTTTCTAGTTAAAATTTCCAAAAACTCAAAAAATAAAAAAAAAAAGTATCTTTATACACTTAGAATATTGGTATTGTTTTCTTTTCTCTTATGCTATTCTTAACAATCTAGAAAGTCTCCGTAGCTTTTTGCATCGGGAATAATAGTTAGGAACTTAGGTTAATATGTAGGTAATAATCTTTGCATCTATCTATAAAATATATTACATGAGTATCTATGATTGTTTGGCGAAGCAGTTTTCTCAAATCTAGGCTAGAGTACTTATTCTACAAATCCTGTGAGAATATAGCCTAAAGCCTTATATGAGTGAAACATTTGAGAAATGACACAAGGGAGAAGTAAACCTGATAGAGAAATCACCGCCCACTTGCTTGATCACTAAACCATATCCTGGCGAGAATTTAGCCCTCTTTGGATCGATATAGCCAAAATTCAAACCTATGAATTATTGTCCGCTTAGTCGCCTTCTGAGCCTTTCTTTAGCCTTCCATAAACCACAATTCCTTTACCCTGTTACAAAAAAAAAACAAAATAAAAAAAAAATAAATCTACCCACCAATCTAGAATAAGTTTGAGAATAGAATGAGGAAGAAAGAAGAAGAGAAACCTGTGTAAACAAAAGTTAGTTAATTGCTTCAGAAAAATAAAGAAAAGAAGTTTCCATCCAAAGAAAAGAAAAAAATAAAATAAAAACTAAAAAAAAAAAAAAAAAATAGAATAAAAGGAGTCGGGGAAAAGCCAAAAGAAAAAAGAAAAAAAAATATGGCTAAGGATGGAAACAAAGTGTAGAAGCAAAAGTAAATAACAAGGTTTTTCTAGTTACATACATGAAGACTCTATTATCTCAGACTTGTCCTTTTTGAATATCCATTTCCTTCCTTCTTAAACCATCTCACAATCCCCGCGAACACCTAATAAAGACCTCTAGCTTCAATTAGGAATAGGTTAGTGGGATAGTAAAGTGGCAGATGTTTGATCGACCGGCTTCCTTGTTGTTGTCATAGGAGATTAAGGTAAAGTGTGCCCACCGACTGCTGGAGTATAAACTTGAGTGGAAAAATCAGAGTGGTTTTTGTCTTGACATTTATGAGGGACCCTACTTGGGATATTTATTCCGAATTTTTTCGTAAAACGGACACAACTATATTACATTTCATAGTATTACTTCATTGTTATATGTTTATTTTAGATGATTGATTATTATGCATATATTAGCTTAGGGGTTAATTTGGGTTATTCTTTATGTATTTCTTAGTGAGACGATAGATAGTTGAGACATAAATGAGAAAAAACAATAGTTTTATTTCTTAGTCGTTGTAGTATAGATGAAGTTTGTGAGTACGCTTCACTGGAAAACTCTCGAGGAGGCTATAACTCGGTCCACTAGGGAATTCCTAGTGGTTTAAGGCCTTGTTGCATATGGTCAATGCAACGACTCAAATAAAATGAGAGTAGTTAGAACTTCCATTTTTGGTCACTTATTCTAATTTTCATCTTTTGCTTGAGGACACAAAAAAATGTTTGGGGGGGTGGTTTGATAAGAGCCCCAAAACTCAGTAGTTTTAACCCCTTAATAATCATCTTTGTTAGACCAATTATGTGAATAATAAGTAAAGAGTTAATATCGACACGTGTTTTATGCATTTCAGGCTTCAAAGTCCATTATATGCGTAAATGTGCCACATTAGCGGAAGATAAAAGGCAAAGCAAAGAGAACTTCCTGAATGCCATATCTTTGGTTCTGACCCACTTGGAATTGGGCCTACCTTATGTCAAAAGACTGGCTCTGAAAAAGAGCTTTGCAATGGTCCAACCTTGACCCAATCAGAGGAGCAGCAAAAGTGGACGAGAAGTCTGTGGAAGCCAACTGCATTTGAAGAGTAATTTGGATGCGGATGTATAAAAAAAGCTTCTTTGTTAATGGTAGCTAGTTAAGACCTAAATTAAGATATAGAATTATAGATCTAGTTTTATTAATTAAATTAAGTTTTAGTTCCATTTAAATTCTTGTTTTAGATTAAATACGAATCATTGTTCTTGATTGATTAGATAAATAAAGTAGTATTTTTATCAAGTTTGAATTTTGTCATTTCAGTCTAGATCTAATTTCAATTCTTGTTCCTATTTCATTTCAACCATTAAGTTAGATTCATTATTGTTCAAATTAAGTAAATCTAAATTTCACATTATAAGCTTAGTTTAGATTCAATGGGGAAATGTTAGATTGATGATTCAAGGCTAAAACTCCACAGTGGGGTTGGATGGCTTCCTTGATGAAAAACTTCTTAGTTGTTTAGCATAGAAACGCTTAGCATCTATTCCACTCTAGAAGGTCGTTTCACCATGAATGGGTGGCTAATTCACATGCTAGTTAGTACTTGCAGAAATGCCTGAACACTTGACTCTAATTTTTTACCGAAAACGTGAAGAATCGAGATACCACAACTGCATTCAGGTCATTGTTGATTCGAGGATTCAATTCTCCCTCTAATTCCTTATTCCGTTTTGTCAACAGTATTTCCATAGCATTTGTAGTTAATTTCTAGTAATCATCTTAATTAGCACTTGTGCATACCATTTTCTTTGTGATGCTTGGTATGCATGGCGTCTATGCATACCTCGTATACCAAGAGGTAGTATGCAGCGATACTTGTGCATACCATTTTCTTTAATGATGTTTGGTATGTAATGGCGTTTGTGCATACCTCATACTAATAAGCACCAAAGCTGTAATACTAAACCCGTTAGAGACATAGCATTTTGGTTACTTATGTGTTTTAATAATCATGAAATAATTATATTTTCGTACTTTTAAGTTTCCGTAGTTAAGCGTGAATATGATGATAAAGCGTGCATCAAAGTGCGGGAATCTTGTGCATGCTTGAAGTCTTCCCTCTCGGCCCGGTGAAGCTTGAGCGACTAGAGCGAAGATTCCAAAGGGACAAAACCGATTAATAGAAGCGGGTCACGTGTAAAAAGCGACAAACTCTTGAAGCTCGCATCTTTCAAACACGGATGTCGATTTGGCAAGTGAGCTACTTAGAACAACCAGCCGGCGAACTTCTAGGCAGAAAGTTATAAAAATGCCAAAATCCGAGGAGCCATCAACTGGACATAACCGTGGACCCACTCTGCGGGCCACAAAAAATGATGATCATCATCGTAGACAAAGTGGCAAGTGATGGACACTTGTTGGACACCTTGCAAATGAAGAAAAGACAAAACAATAAATACATGACTAGATTAGTGAAAAGGAAAGGACAAACTTTGTTAATAAAAGTTTGGATTTTTAGAAAAGGAAAAAGACAAACTTTGTTAATAAAAGTTTGGATTTCTAGAAAAACAAGCGGTCAAAAAATAAATATGGAGGCTTCCGCGAGATTCCATGAGGGATATATATTTGGGATGAAATAAGAGGGAAAGGAGAGTTTTTCATTCTTGCATTTTTTCTTTGTTTAACTTTCAATAGTAGTTTCCTTTTTGTTAAAGCTTGTATTAGGTTATTCAGAAGTATTCACTTCAAATAAAATCTTTTTCTTCAAGTTAAATTCATGTTCTTCATTTTGTGCTTAATAATCATGAAATAATCGCATCTTCGTGCTTTTCTTGAGGTTAAGACAACTAATGTAAAATTATGATAAAGCCAGCATTTAAGCTACAGAATAGGGAGTATACACATGCCTTCCGATCAAGCCCATATGAAGCCAAACAAATTAGGACTAAAGCCCAAAGACTTCAAATAGTAGAATCAATCCGAAATGGGATTACATGCCGGAAGCATCAAACTTCGAAGCTCATATCTCTTGAACCCGGGACTCGAATCACGACGAGTGAGCTGCTCCGACGATCAGTGCAATGAACTCTACAAATAGGCGGGAAGTTGTAAAATGCCAAAAGACGGGACTGCTGGACCTTTGTCGTGGACCGCTAAGAAGGGGCCCATAAGATTTGATGAGTCATCATGCAAGTCAAGACAAAGGTGCAAATAATTGGTGCAATTTTGACACCTTGCATGAAGTTAATGAGTTAGTTGGATTTAGGTGATGATTATCTAAAAAATGAAAGGTGTCAAATGGGAGTTAGTTGTGGATAAGTGAAAAATAAATGAGAGGAGAGTGTTTCGTGGGGAGAAGAGAAAAAGCTCTCTTATGTAAAGGGGCTGATTTTGGGAGTTGGGAGCTTTTACTTCCTTGACTTTTACTTTTTCATTTACATCCATGTCTTTAATTTTGTTTTTTAGTTCTTAATTTTTAGAGAAAAGCTTGTAACTTGTTAATGGGGAACTCTCTCTAGTTTTTAATAAACTCTTCTTCATTTAGGTAAAAGCAGGTTGTAGTTTTCTTGTTTCATTCTCTTTCTTTTTTCATTTCACATATCTTCTTGTAGTTTAATTCAATCCTAGGATCATGAGCTAAAAATCTCCCAAGGGGAGGGTTAATGATAACTTCATGTGAGGATCATCTACAAATTTAGGATTCCAAAATCACTACTTAAAAGACTTAGGTTCTATTTTTCATCTGTCCCAAAAATGACAGAGATTGACAATTATCTGATCAATTGTTGTAAAATAGAACTAGGAGTTGGAATGATATTTCAGAGATGAAATATCATTTCAATTCTACATGCTAGCATGATATGTTTAGAGATAGGTATATTATGTTAGGGATTTGAGATGGTAGTGACTGTTTCTAAAAGACTTGTAGCTAGGCCTTGCATGAGTAGGATTAATCCTTCCCTATCTCTCTCTCTCTCTTTCATTTAACTATAAACAAACTTACAAATTTTAGATAACTTGTGTAAAAAAAATCTATCTATAAAATCCTTCTAACTTAGTTCTCCAAAGTGTAGATTCAGGTTGTGATCATTTAAATTCTTGTCTTAGAAGTTGGAGCTAAATCCTACTTTCGAACTAAGGTGACATTCTCGAAAAAAAAAAAGCGGTTGAGTAAGGAATTATTGAGTTTTAGCGTAGTAAGTCAACTTCTAAAACGAAAAGTGCAAAGATCAAATGAATGCCGGCCATTCCTAAAGACCAAGGACTGTGGTGCGCAAAACTGGAATTGCTCAAAGGGAAACCCCCACGCTCATCCTTTCATATATTTCTTTTTCTTATGTTTTCTTCATTTTTTTAAATTTCCCGCATTTTTGCTCTTGATAAACATTCGGTTTTGGTTGAACCGATAGGTTCAAATGCTAGGACACGGAAACTAGGCTACAAGAATCACTAAGCTTCTTGTGAAACATTTGGTCATTGTGCGTTTCTTTTATTTGGTGGACTTGCGGGGAAGCTTGCCGGTTCAAATTTTAAATATTTTTGCATGCTTCACATGTATGTAGTTATTGTGTTATAGTTAATGGACTATATTTTCATTATTAGGTTAGTAATATGCATGAATCATGTGAATCGCTTTGTGAGTATATATATATGCGGTTAAGCGGTCATGAATTATATATTAATGTATATATACATAAAAATAGAACTGTTTGCATGGTTATCTATATATATATATATCTAAGTCACATGTTTAGCATATATATTCTTGAGTGAGTGATTATTTGCATGTTAACATCTATAACTTAGGAGTTATACATAGTAATTAGGATGTGTTTTGGTATTTTGGCCATAACTTTGGCTCTGATTCTCTGAATAGCTTGGCGTGTGAGCTCAATTCGGAAAGATCTCGACAGCAAGACGCTGCTGTCTCCCCTATGCTCGGTAGGTCATTTTCGAGGTCAAAATCAACTGTTTTCCCCTCCAAAATCATCATTTTAGAAAATGGTGTTGTTTAATAAGTCGATTTTTGTCATGAAAGAGGAGAACACATTCAACGAGGGTTAAAATCTGAGTTGGGTAAGTTGTTTCTAAACCCTAAAGGGGTGAATTTTGCTCTCTATATGACATTTGCAATCTCAATGAGTATTGTGAAATCAAATTATTATGCAATACAAAAGTCGTATTTTAGTCTAGGTAAAATCGTTGCTTCATTTAGTTCACGTTTTCACATTTTAGTATATATATCGTCATTATAATATTTTCACATGCTACCATATCTAAATACGTATGAGTAATTCAAATTTGCACAGAAGCTGTAGATATCACGACTCACATAATATCGATTTACAAATTAGCGTACATATCATTATTGCGATGTATATTTGCATGCGTATGGAAATATTTATCGATGATACAACCTTGCCTATTATTATGGCTATCATTATGAGTAGAGTATCTTCACATGCTCTGCATCTAGTATAGTATGAGTAGATCGTATTTGTATGTTTGTATTTTCACCCTTGCATAAATCGTAAAAAAAATAAAAAAAAAAAAAAAAAAAAAAAAAAAAAAAAAACGACCTTGCATAAATTTTAATTCCATAACTCTTAATCATATTCCAGCGGTGTCTAGGAAACTTGACATTGAGGTTACTTAATTAGAACCGTGCTTGCACAAAAAGCCTCTCCTCATATCTCTCTTGTGACACCGGTTTGTTGGTTTATGTACGTATTCCTAGTTTCACTGCTCGTTAGCGACAACTTAGGCCTCCACGTTGTTCAACTCTAATGATTGAACATAATTATAAAATTCAAGTAATAATAAGTTCCTTACGTCAATTAGATCTAAGTTTATGCTTGCATGAGATTAAGGTCCGGTTCTACTAAAGAATTTGAACATACTTATCGTAGGAGAAAATACGATAAGCAGTTGCGTAAGTTCTCACCTCCACAAAGTTCTTCATCTATTAATCAACAAGATTCCTTGTCACATTTTCCGTCATTCATTATGGCTGACGAAAATCTAGCAGCTGAGAAGCCCCTTTCGGACTTCTATACAGCCTTACAGGAAGGACCTTCTTCCTGCATCAAACTTGAGGACATTGTCGGTGATTTTCGAATTCCGCCAAACGTTTTTAGTTTGTTACCTATGTATCATGGTTTGGATCATGAAAAACCATACAATCATCTTCGTAGGCTACAACAAGTAGCTACAACATTTCACCATCCAGCCGTCTCTAAGGAACAAATCTTGCTTCGGCTGTTTCCATTCACTTTAGGGGATAAAGCGTCAATTTGGCTAGCAGGACAACAGCCACAATCCATAGACACATGGAATAAACTTGTTCAAGCTTTCATGCTTCAATTTTACACTTAGAAGAAAACTACTGAAATGCTTCAGAAAATTCAATTCTTTCGTCAAAATCCTCATGAATCCTTTACGGAAGCATGGAGTCGCTTTACTGATCTTCTTTTAGAATGTCCTCATCACCAACTAGACAAAGCTGTCCTTGTTCGTTCATTCTTTAATGGACTTTTCGATCATCAAAAAAACTCTTGATATAATGAGCGGTTGCTTCATGGACAAAGACTCTTGAAGCATATACTTTTCTTGACAAACAAGCGAAAAAAGGTACACATTGGGGTAACACTGATTCTTCTAGGTCATCTAAGGATAATGTTACAAAAGCTACGTCTATTTTTGAGGTAAAACCCGATCCCGAGTTGAAAAAACTGATAGAAACCCTCACTAAAAAAGTAGATGCTCTTGTAGTTCAAGTAAACGATCAACTTCCACAACAGGCCATGAACGTTAACACTTCCCCATGTGTTCTATCTCTTAGTCCAAACCATCTTGATGCTTATTGTCCCTTGTTACATGCTACTCCTAACCAAACACCGGAGGAGGCATGTGCATTCAACATTCCTAATGCACCATGGAGACAACATCCTAATTTCGCTTGGCGCCCGAATAACCAACAAATGGCTCCTCCAGGTTTCGCAAATCCAATTGCGACCAATCAACAATTTTATTCCATACCGCCAAGGAAATAATCAGCAATACCAACAAAGTCAAAATCAATTTCAAAGTAATTCAAATGCTAACTATCAAAACAACCGCAGCCTTGTTCCAGCTAATCCAAATTCTGGCTATAATCAACAACTTCTCAGCACTAATCGTGAACTAGTAAAGCTGTTGCTAAACCTATGCCTCCTCGCGATAGGACAAAGTGAGATGTTCTTCGCTTACATGAACCAACAATCACAAATCCTAACGTCTATCCAACAATCAATTCAACAATTAGCAAAGACAAGAGCCGAGCGAAAAGGCGTGTTTCGCCAGCGGTTCGAACCCTAAGCCCGGCAAACAGCGCCTTTGAACTCACTAATATACGGTACAAGTACTCCAACCCAAGGTGAGGTGAATGCAATCACTACTCTTCGATCTGGGAAAACCGTTGATAATCAAATCCGTATGCCAGATGATAAAACAAACGATACCGGAGGTTCCAAGGAATCTGTTTCAGATAATGAACCTCAAATGGACACACCAAGTTCAACGTCACAATCTAAAAATTGGAAAGCGAAAAGGTGGACCCTTATGCCAAATTCCGCCCTAAGGCACCATTTCCTGCCCGTTTGGCAAAGAATAAACCGGATGAAAACTTTGATGAAATTAGGGAAACCTTTAAAAATTTGACAATAAACTTACCTTTTTCGATGCCCCTAAAGCAATTACCAAAACATGCAAAATTTTGAAAGACATGTGCACCACAAAAAGAAGAACAAATGTGCCTCAACAGGCTTTCCTTACTGAACAGTTTCCTTCCATCACTGAATACAATGGTATAGTAAAATACAAGGACCCCGGTAGACCAACAGTTCCATGCACATTAGGTGATAAGTATACGGCTACGGCATTACTAGACCTAGGAGCTAGTGTGAACTTACTTCCTTATTACTTATTCAAACAACTAGGTCTACATGAGCTTAAACCTACCACGATGACTTTACAATTAGCCCGATCGATCCATTAAGCATCCAGAAAGGCATTGTGGAAAATGTCCTTGTAAAAGTCCAAGATTTTTTTATCCTGTAGATTTTGTCATTTTGGATCTGAAGTTGCTGTGACTCCATTCCTATCATATTAGGGCGTCCATTCCTCATGAATTGCTAATGCGCTCATAAAGCTGTAGGGATGGGTCCATGACAATGTCCTTGAAAATCTTTTCACGTCGAGGTTAATGTGTTCAAGTTGATGAAACAAATTCGAGGAGAATGATATTGATGGTGAGATTAACATGATTGACACCCTCGTACAAGAATATTTAACAAACTTTTTTCTTGAAGATGAAGTACACCAATTCCATTCTTTTGGTGGTTCTGAATTTGATGTTGATGATTATTCAAAGGAGGTACATGAGTTTTTAGAATCAATACCACCAATTGACTCTACTACCATCCTATCAAGCGACTTGGGCCGAACATAAATCTGTTTTCTCGTGGAAGGCGACTTTCCTCAAGAATCTTTAATACCCACTCCTCCCACCCCCCGACTTTAAAGCCTATTCCGCCCGGACTTAAAATACGTACAATTAGATCCGGATGGTAGTCACCCAATTATCATATCATCACAATTGGCTGGCGATCGGGGAATCACGGTTAATTAAAGGTCATTCAAGAACACCGTTCGCTATTGGATGGTCTCCCGATGACATTAAAGGCATTGACCCTCTTGTATTGCACTCATCGCATACATCTTGAAGACAATGCCAAGACATCGTGAACCACAATGTCGTCCTAAATCCAACCATGAAGGATGTGGTGCGGGGAAGAAATTTTAAGGTTACTTGATGCGGTATTATTTACCCCATCTCGGATAGTGTTTGGGTAAGTCCGGTCCATGTTGTTCCTAAGAAGTCCGGAATTACGGTTGTGCGAAATGATAAAGATGAATGCATATCCGCCTCGCATTCCGGTGAAGTGGCGAATATGCATTGACTATCGAAAACTTAATCGCGATCACTCGTAAGGATCATTTTCCACTCCCATTCATTGATCGGATGCTTGAGCGGTTAGCGGGTCATGCATTTTACTTTATTTTCTTGATGGCTTTTCGGGATATTTTCAAATCGTCATAGATCCTGGCTGACCAAGAAAAACAACGTTCACCCGCCCTTTTGGTACTTTTTGCATATAAGCGAATGCCATTTGGCCTTTGCAATGCACCGGTACATTCAACGCTGTATGCTTCATATCTTGATTGATATGGTGAAGCGTTTTATGGAAGTCTTCATGGACGATTTCTCATTATATGGTAATTCTTTTGATAATTGTTTATCAAATCTTGAAAAGGTTTTAGTACGTTGTGAAGAGAAAAATCTCATTCTTAATTGGGAAAAATCCCATTTTATGGTTACAAAAGGAATAGTACTAGGTCACATTGTTTCGAAGGACGGAATCGAAGTCGATAAAGCAAAGATTGAAAAAATTGCTTCCTTGCCTATACCAACTTCAGTTCGGGAAATACGTGCATTTTTAGGACACGCAGGGTTCTATAGGAGATTTATTCAAGATTTCTCAAAGGTTGCCCGACCTTGAACAAATCTCTTACTTAAAGATGCCGTATTTGACTTCACTTTCGATTGCAAACAAGCTTTTGAGACCTTAAAATGCATGCGACTACAGACTCAGATAATTCAACCACCTGATTGGTCTAAACCTTTTGAATTAATGTGTGACGCGAGTGACTACGCTATTGGAGCTGTTTTAGGGCAACGCCGAGAGAACAAGCCAATTGTCATTTACTATGCTAGTAAAACTCTTAATGGCGCTCAGCGTAACTATACCACCTGAAAAAGAATTTCTAGCGGTTGTATATGCCCCGGATAAGTTTAGGTCCTTACCTAGTTGGTTCTTCTACAATAGTCTACAGCGACCATGCGGTGACTGCGTTATCTATTAGCAAAGAAATATGCCAAAGCAGAGGTTGATCCGATGGATCCTCCTTTTGCAAGAGTTTACTCTAGAAATTAGAGATAAAAAGGTTATAGGATCGTGGTAGCGGACCATTTATCGCGACTTCGTTAATGATGTCAATAATGAGTCGAACCAATCTGCGATTCATTTCGGATGAACATTTGTGTATTCCATTTTTCATCTCCTTGGTATTTGATATAGTAAACTACCTAGTTACCGAGGAGGTCCCTTCATCTTGGACTTGAGCGGACGAGAAGAAGTTCTTATCCATTTGTGAAATTTTATTTTTGGAATGATCCCTACCTCTTCAAGTATTGTTCGACTAACCGATCGCCGCCCGATTCATTCCGACCGGGAACATAATGGCGTGTTATTCTTTTTCCATGAACAATCTTGTGGTGGTCATTTCAGATGGTAAGAAAATTGCAGCCAAGGTCCTACAATGTGGATTTTATTGGCCAATTTGTTTAAAGATGCACACGAGCATTGCAAAGCATGCAACCGCATTTGTCGGTGACTAGGACGATTACTCAACGCAATATGATGCCCTTAAATCCAATTTTAATTGTAGAAATTTTTTGATGTATGGGGATCGACTTTATGGGTCCTTTTCCAAATAGTCATGGCTTCCTATACATACTAGTAGCTGTTGACTATTTGTCAAAATGGATTGAAGCGTTGGCATGTCGTGTGAATGATCATAAAGCGGTCGTATTTTTAAGTAAAGGAACATATTTTCTCTCGATTTGGCGTTCCCAAAGCTATAATTAGTGATGGGGAAAAACATTTCGTAATAAAATTTTTGAATCATTAGTAAAGAAATATGGAGTTACTCACAAAGTGGCAACTCCGTATCATCCTCAGGACCGATTGGCCAAGTAGAAGTCTCTAATAGAGATTAAATCAATTTTAGAAAAGACAGGTTAATCCATCTAGAAAAGACTGGTCTCTTCGATTATCGATGCCTTGTGGGCATATAGAGCGACTTTTAAGACACCTATAGGCATGTCCCTTACGCCTCGTTTTTGGTAAACCTTGTCATCTTCGGTTGAACTTCGAGCATCGCGGCTCTATGGGCTATCAAAAGCCTAAATTATAATACCGATCACGGCGGAGAAGTTTAAAATTGTAGATTAAATGAGCTTGAAGAGATTCGGAATTGATGCCTATGATCTCGAAATCCTATAAAGCCAACATGAAAAGAGTGCATGATAAGCACATATTAAGAAAATAATTCAAAATTGGTCAAAAAGTTTTGTTGTACAACTTCGAGATTACACATTTTTTCGGAAAACTAAAACTTCGATGGTGCGGTCCTTTCACTCATCTCTATTTGTCAAACCTTATGGGGCTATCTCTTTGAAAAATGAAAACGATGACAGCCGAATTTCAAGTAAATGGCCAACGCCTTAAACATTATCATGAGTTGCGTTCTCGGATGTCGAAAAGACTCTTCTCAAAGATCCAAATCTATAAAGACTAAAGATTATTTGGTGTATTTTTTTCAGTGTTTAAAACAAGGAAAGTACACCATTAGGGTAGCCGGGCCCTCTTCTATTTTCTTCTCTAAAACTCCTAGAGTGTTTGGTTGCAAAGCGCCGGAACCTTAGTCCACAAAACTCTATTTCAGAACCGAGTATAAATGTCTTACGTTCATCGAGCAAAGCGTGCATACGGTAAACAATGGGTACCAAAATTTCCCAAACCTTCCTTCTCTTCCCTTTTCTATTCTCTTCCTCGCAAACTCCAGCTCATCATTTGGTGTAAATCTCACCCATCTCGAATAGGTAATGGTCGCAAGTACTTTTGCTCGAAGCGGCGTCTTGCGCTGAAGGATGGGGTGGTGTATGAATTGTCAAACACCTTTACGTCGTGTCTTTATTTACTATCCGATATGAGCGGTATAAGGTATATTATTGTGTGACACCATTTCAGCCGGGATAAACTTCGTCGTCGTCTCCGTTACTCCCACAGGGGTGGGATTCGTCTTGAGGATCGGCGTTAAAAGACTCACATTCATCTTGAGGATCGGCGTTAAAAGACTCACATTCGTCTTGAGGATCGGCGTTAAAAGACTCCACATGTATATACTCGTGTATTTTATTTTCACCCTTGCATTGTGCACAAAGAGAGTCGTGATGAACAACACCGGATAGTCCCCGTCGCGCGCGGGCAATGGATTTCACCGTGCCAACCCGAATAGTTTTCTATTTGATGACGGTTCGAGGCGGTTTGAGGCTATACCATATGTACTAAGGGTAATATTATTATTAGACCATTGCACATTGGTCGGGGATGGTACCGTCCCGAACCCTAGCCCCCAAAACATAAAGGTTAAGCTTCTGATGCGGCTGGATTGGGTTAAGCCCCAGGCCGACATGGCCGATTGCCCGATTTTTCTTGTAATGATTTTCTTCTTGTAGTCCGGTGTTGTTGTCACGTTCTTTTGTATAATGACACATACATCTTCCCTTGTACATTGCCACGTTCATCTCCACTTGTACATTTGTATATAAAAAATAAAATAATAAAATAATAAAAAAAAATAATAAAAAAAAAAAAATAAATAAATAAATAAATAATAAAAATAAATAAATAAAAAAGGTTGAAGGTGCCTTCTTCATATTCCAGTGGATGGCATTTTTAATGCCGATCATTTTAGCATTCGATTCGTTTAATTTGGAATTGAAATGAATCGAAATTCCGTGTTTGAAATTTTGGGACATAAAGCGAAATTTCGAATTCATTTGGGCTTGGACCAAAAATTAGAACCGACCCAAATCACGTGTCTGGTCACAAAACCCAAATGTTATCTCCATCGTAATTATTAAAAAAAAAACGGTTAGATATCCACAAACGGTCAGATATCCACAAACGGTCAGATATCCAAAACGGTCAGATTTTTGCCTATAAATTCCGACACTCCTCATCACCCTTCACTCACCTCATTCTCTCACTATCCAAAGCTTAATCTTCACATATTATCTTTTCATTCAAAACAATGGATCCGATCGGCGATTGGAAAGGAGCAGCGTGAATGGGTCATCCACAAGATTCGTGATAACGGTATTTGTCATTATTCTGTCGATCATGCATAACTTCATCCGGAATATCTAGATCTATGTAACCTCCATATCTCTTTCCCTTTGTAAGCTTTGTATATTACTATGGTGTGTTAAATAATTCTCAACCATTTATGCGGGTTACATTACTAAATGGAGGAGCATCCTTTTAATAAATTGGGTATATTAGTTGTATTTTTACCTTATCATAAACATAAAATAGTTATCAAAACCATAACAAATAAGAAAAATCAATAACGCATAATAAAATAAATCAAACTCAACTTATTGTTTTCAGAGAAGATTGCGCACGCTACACGGTACGCCTAACACTTGTCACGCACGCAGCTCAATTATTCTATCTATCTTCTATTATTGAGGTATGATCATAAATTTTGAAATTACGTGTAGGTCTAACTGCCTGTGAAACTTTCCTCCGAATTCTCTATCATTTTAAGACCTCATTAATTGTTTTTGGACACCTGACATGAAAAGACATACTATGGATACCCATAGTTGCTGTACATAATTAGGGATACCAACATCACATGTTTCACTTGTAAGTTGAGATCTAGATGCACTTGACATCCTGATTCGTACCAGATCCTATATTTGCTATAAATCTCTTCATTTCAGCCATTCTCATTACACAGTTTCTACACTATCCTTCCATCAATTATCCTTCCAAATGGATCAACCAAGAAAGATAGTACCCGAGAAGAACTACTTGAATTTTTTTGATGATGGCCGATTTTCTCCTTTTTATGACACGAAATTGTATGCGTCGAGGATGGATGCCTCTTCTATATCATGCGAAGCTGACCTATTCGGAGATTTGGTCTTGATGTTCTACCAATTTAGCGGACCTGAAAATGGAAAATTCTGTTTCCATGCCTATGGACAACGCTTTGAATTAACTAAGGAAGTTATCTCCGACATACTTCAAATTCCAATGAATGACTCGGGGTTCGATCTTTCGAGTCCCCATTTAATTCCGTCAAAAATTACTACACGAGCCACCGTGATCTCATGGCGAAGTCGAAAATAAAAATCACGTTGTTCTTCAACGCTCTTTGAAACAAAATCAACGAGCTGCGGCTACTACTCGGGTTGGGACACAATGTGGTGGATGCGTCCACACCAATCTGAAGTCACCAAGCCTCAATTACACCTACTTTGGATTATGCGTAGAATCAAAGAGATGATTTTTGTATAATCCAACACCTTTGGGAACGCAATCACCGAGGAAGAACAAAAAGGTTAGCACCTCTGCCTACTTTAGTCCACGAAAATTATGATCGTTGGGGTTATCCGGCCGAGTTTCTCGAAATACCTCTTCAAAGAGCACTTGTTACAATACTTCACAAAGATCGCGGCCGGTGGTTCTTGGGCCGGATACTGCGCGGATGAAATGGATGGGCAAAACTCAAACTCTGCACATTTCTTTGATGAAAGTGCCATGCGAGAACATTTTAATCCCATGGAAGGTATTCAAATTCTTCATCAAGGAATGAGGGAACTCCACGACGTCGGGAAATCATCATCAAAAGTCTTATGGATTTCCAAGAACGTCAAAGCGATGCATGATGCGATCAAGAGGCACTATTGGAAACTCACTCTCGGTCATTAGAAAATCACACTCTTCTAATAGAGAATCAAACACGATCTCTCGGCAAACCAAGGAACCCTTCAAATCCAGCTTAGCCAACAAATTAATGAACTGAACAGTGTTGTCCACAATCTGCATTCCCATCACCATCCTTATTATCATTCTCAACCAAAAGTTGGTCGCTCGTTTTTACAAAACTCAACTTTCCCCAAAATAAATAAAATAAAATTATTATTATTATTAAGTATTTCTGTTATCTTTGTATCTTCTTTTGTAAGAAATGCCTACTAGGATTGTCATATTTCAAGTTGTGATAATAACAATTTTAACGTGTTCTTTTAAACTTGATTACAAGAGGTTTTATCTTCTTGCATACTCATTCCTCCATCCAATCAAAATTTTCTTGGACATATTTCTTCTCATATCTTTCCCCATCACTCCACTCCATCAAACATGGCATCTTCATCGAACGTAGCATCTTCATCAAACAGGACACCTCCGAAACTCATCCCTGAGCAATCATTTCAGGCCATGATGGATTCCAATACTTATGGACTTCATTTCCGTGATTGCATTACTAACATCGGGTGGTCTTCCCTTGTTATTTAATACGACCAAACTTATTCTCCAAGTTTGGCGGCCTACTTTTATGCTAATATGGAAGATACACCAAAGATTCAACGCTTTCATGGTTTTTCTTAGACGGATTCACAATCAAAGTTGGTGGCACAAACCATGTCTTTCGTGAGGCAACACTTGCCCCGACTTTAGATCTTCCATATCGCGAGTCGGCAACAACATGGCCATACATTTATCACAACTCTACTCGTTCCTTTTCATGGCCTCGCTTACAAGCAAAGATACGGTGACGGTCTTGAAATTAAAGATGAAGGAACTAAACTTGGCGGATGGCGGACATCACCATTCCTTAGCCACATGACCATGAACATGGGAAATGCGATGTTGTTTGTCCTTCTTAACATCATGGGAGATTGGCATTTTTCTACCGCCAATGATCTTTGCGCATGTAGTCTTCACGCGCTTGCTTTCGAGGTCATACATTCTTTGATATCTTAAACCGTGGTTATCCAATTTGAAACGAGCTCGTACTTTGCCGGGATCGGTATATACTTTTACACTACATCGAGAAAAGGCCAAAACGACGGAAATTGGCGCCTAAATCGAGATTTTGACGGAAATGGTGTTCTAGAGTTCGTCGCGAATATTGGTCGTTAATATTAACGACGGAAAATGCGTTGCAAAAGCGAATTAGAAATGCGACGGGTGTCGCGACACTTAAAGCTGTCGTTAATTATAGGACATTCAAAACCGTCGCAAATTTTCTTTTTGTTAGCACTCCATGTTTTCAAATCTAGAACGTACTGAACCGTCGTAAATTTTCGTCCAAGTAACAAATTTTCATCCAAATAACGATAGTAATCCCCGTCGTATTTGTTTAAAGTAATTTTTTTTAAATAATTAATTTTTTTAGTAGAACCTATTTTCCCCCGACACCGCTACTAATTACTACATGATTCTCATATCATAAAATCAATTACACAAACATACTAAAACAACACATTTCAAAATTTGATATATTATACATTGGTTTTCCAAAATTTACAATGTTTTCAAGCTATTGATTGCCAATAAATAAGTAGGCTTTTAAAGTACACAAGGCATAATAAGAACATAATGGAAAAAAAAAACAATTTGTGCTTTGAAATTCCTATCTTCATCACCTTTATGCAATTTGGTCTTTCATTGAGTCACACAACCTTTCATGACTAAACAATCTCAAGGGCATCAGAAGTTCTATTTGATAAAAGAGAAGCCTAAGATCCGTCTCCGTCCTCTTTAGAAGTTGGTAATGGAGTCACACTACGGCGGCGAGCACCCATGCAGGACCACGACGATAGAGATGACGGGTCGCGGATAAAGATTACTGGAAGTACCCAACATATAATCATAATGACAACATGAAAAACAAAGTTCATACTTTAGATCCAAGTTAAACCTAATAATAATAACAAACAAGAAGCCTCGTGATCGGGCATCGGGACAAGAAAGACATTTTGTTTTCGCTATGTAGCAAAAAAAATTATAGCCTAGCAAAAAAAAAAAATTGTTTAGCCTAATTAATATCGAGAAACATTTGACATGGTGTGTGTTGGGTGTGTTGGTTTTCGACATGGCGACCTATATGAAGTAGGACATAGCTAGGTAAAAAAATATTTCAATTCTCTAGTTACACAGATATTTCTTGGGGTTAAAACCTTATAAAGCGCCTCCTTACAAGAAAATCAATGCTAGGGGCATCTTATGGAATTGTGACTATGTTAACAAAGAGTGTTCTTAGTCTATCAGGGTAACCACAATTAGAAATTTTATGCATCAATGTGTTTGTGTCCACACGGATATGCGGATACTTATCTTATTGGGCACAGATTAGCATTTGTTTCGGAGACACAACACAAACCTTTCCCTACTAGAAAGATTTTTTTTTTTTTGTAAGAGTCAATTCATTATTGAGGCTTTCAAAATATGAAGTGTCCATGTCACATAGCTTAATGTGCTACTAAAGTACCAAAGAGAAAGGCCAAACCACCAAGGCAATGCCTTGCAATTTATGATCTCTGCGGCCTAATACTTGTTCGGCAAAGACAATATTATTTCCTCAAATTCTAACAGAAGCATAAGAAGTTTGTAACATCAATTGTTCGAAAAAATCATTTAGCACAATAAATCACATCCCTAGCTCAAAAGCAAACATAAGTTCTCAAAGTTGCTACATAGTTACCTCGAGTACTCACCGAGATCGGAAGCAAAATGGCACCTGCCCCAAAGAACCCTTTGCTCTTGTGCTAGCTATAGAGGGTAGGCGTGATCCTAAAGCGGATGCGGTCGATAAACAACATTCAAAATTCTAGTATGCTTGACTTGATCCCGCAGATCACTTAACTAAGATGATGTAGTGACCTGCAAGAAATTTAAGGATTCTGATGTTAGCTAGCATGGTATGATAAAAGACAATCACAAAAACCACTCGCCATAAGCAGTTATTACGTATGAAGAAGGGCACCTCAGAACGAAGGACATCAATAGAAGCAGTTGAGAATGTCGGCACCAGATCAAAGTCGTTGATAATTGTTGTAATGAAGTGCTTCCCGGATTCTGCCAAGTCCCACGTCATACAGGCAGCTAGAATTTCATAAAATGTTAGCACAACACCTTAAAAGAGCATGGAAAGCCAGCTCTTCCGCAAAGAACTGGACTTGCTTCCCTAGGATAAAAACTTGCACTAGTGGTTGGAGCTATCCACTGACAGAAAGGGGAGGAGCACCGGCCGAGCGCCCTGAATGAATAAGAAATGTATAGCCAGGGAATCCATGATTCTTATAATCTTATCACAATTCATTCAGCATCCTCTCATGAGCTAAGAAGAAAAGCCAAACATGAAAATTAATGATAAAGAACCATTGCTCACCGTTAGAAACAACAGGCTGGGAGAAAATATCGATCCAAATCCATGGCCTTTCTTGAGATCTTCCAGTTACTCTTTCAGATCCAAAATATCTTCCGGATCTCTGTCGTGCTCTTTCTTGAGATCTTCCAACTACTCTTTCAGTAGGTCTGATTCTTTTTCTACATTACTAGTTCTGCATTCCATCCGTTCAAGCTAGAACAAGAACAATCAGCTATAAATAATGATGAATAAGATAATGTTTGTAGTTACTCACATTTGCACTTATTTGATACTTAAATACTATAATAGTGAATTCACTTAACATCACACCGTACGTAATAAAATTATCATTTCATGTCATTTCACATGCTCTTGGCATGTCCCCTATATGACCGTGAACTTAAATAGCAAGAGCAATTGACTTCTTAATGACCAGGGAATCCTGCGTCAAAACTGTATGTGTTGTTCAGCTATAAGTTGTAGATGATGTAAAATAACATAGCCATTAGTACAAGGTAAATTGGGTTTGAAACATAATTAAATTACCTACAACTAATGTTTAGACCATGAAAGCAGATTCTTAATAGAAAATTCACAGAACGCGACCAAACACAGAACTTAGTCATAAAAATCCTGACGGACTTCTCTGTAATAAAACAGTCTTAACTTACTGTGTAGATATTGAAACGAGGTGAATCCAACTGTATTGGAAAGAAGAGTTGTAGATCTAAAACTCTTATTCAAGCCCTGAGACCTCATTCCCAAGCATGATTTTTCAGGACTCTTCTGAACCGACCACAGAAAACTAAACCAAGAAAACTACTGCTTACATACAATATTATCAATTCATCTTCCTACACATATATGTTATGACGAATAGAAAAGCATCATAAGATAAAAATAAATCATACACATAGTTAACATAAACAAAATACTAAGTACTCACTAGTTTCACTTAATAAGAATCAAAGAGGGGTTGTTCTTCACGAAAGTGACCACGATTGTCGAAGTTTCGCCATCCATCCTCTCTCTTTTCCTTCTTCTTCTTTTTTTCCTCCTCTCTTATTTTCTCTCTCTCCCTCTCTTTTTCTTTTCTCTTTCCTCACTTCTCTCTTGATCTCTCTCCCTCTTATTTCACTTTTTTATCTCTTTTCAATCTCTTTTCTTTTTCTTTCTTTCTCTCCTCACTCCTACCAGTCAACTCTCTCTGTCTCTCTTCTGTTTTCCCTTTCTTCTTCTCTTTGTACACCATCTCTCTATCTATCTTTCCTTCTTTTTCTGTTCTCTCCCCTCCCCCCCCCCCTTCTCCACTCTTCTGTTTTTTCTATCTCTTTTTTTTTGCCCAAAAAATCAGATCCGAAATTTAACAAAAACCCAAAAAAAAAAACAGGTTTTTCTAGAAAGGTCCCTAAAACAGTTTTTGGGATTAAGTACCTGAAAACAGTTTTCACATAAAACCCCTATAATCAAATTTTTAACGCGGTGACTCGTCTTTGCGACAAAACCATCCCAACACCGAGTTTACCGCTTGCCACCTTTAATTGGAAAGTACATACCTTACCGTTTACTCATGTAATGGTGGAGCAACTGAATTTCAACATGCACCACTAGAATACCGAATTATATCTCAACAAGGCAGCCATAATATTAGAATGGAAAGAAAACTATGAACCAAACACCCATATCCACTAGAGTAAAGCCATGGACCTTCTACTGGTACCTAATGACTGCCATAGCTTTGCTCATGGTTTAAAGATACTTATATATTCACTCAGGTAACAAAAGTATAACCTTGAAATTTGGTTTGGAAATTTTTACGAAATGTTTATGTTGTTTTGTTTCTTTGCATAACAAGAATTGGTGTTTGTCCTCTTCTCTAGCCAAACTCCGGTTTTCCATTTTCCTTTGTTGCTAGCTGCTCAAGCCTCATTTCCTTACCAAAAGAAAAGATAAGTATTAATTCACCCCACCGATCTTACTTTTCTTAAAGAAAGAATGTCCCTTTTATCCAACCATACGACCTAGGAACTCCTTCATACAAATATAAGAAAAAAAATAAGGTATTAATATTTCATTAACATAATGAAAGATATGAAGGCCGAATTCATGCAAAAACAGTAAGGGATTCATAGCTTTTCTTCAACTACTCATTAGTAACACCAAATACAAATCAATATTTCCACTATGTTATTAAAGCTACTAAAGAATTGATAGGGCAAAATTACTGGAAATCTAATCTGACTTTGCCAATTCAATCAATCATATACAATTTCCACCCATCCAACTAGATAACAAAGATACTAAAAATCAGTTTACAACCAAATGACCAATCAACACAACATGCCTATATGAGAACCAATCAGTTCGCATATATGGTTCTCTTCGACACTTTTCATCAAGTGTTTCAGATGGTACACACGACTAATGGGGTCTACTTAGCCTGAACAACATAGAACAACACCCACAATTTATATTACACAAACTAAATTAGCTCTTGCTTCCAGTACCACAGTCTTGGCACTTGTTTCAAATCAAGTGATAAAGAACTTTATGTGCGACAAGGATTTAATGCACAATAACAATCTAAAATTCAGCAATTGTTCAGCACAAGGTCTTTTTCTTCCTTAACATACAAATTAGAATAGTTAAGCTTCTTACCAAGTCAGCAAGGTAAACTCCACAATTGTGATTACGCCTTCTCCACTAAATTCCTCAAACCACTATATCTTAATACCCATTGTCACAATCAATTACCCAATTCAATCCTTTGAAATATATCATAATCTAACGAAATTTAACACTAATTCAATCTAATCTAAATTAACTAATTGAGAGATAATTATTCTAACCTTTCGACTAACTTGACGAAGAGAACAAACTCAAATTTTGCTCGTGTTGAAACGATAAAACTCGATCTGTCACACTATCCACACGTACCACTCAATCCCAGTAGCTTATAAAAGGGTTGTTGAATTAAAAGGTGAACTACGGAAGAAATAAAGAAATTTAAGTACTTACACTATAGTACTGGTGCTACTGACGGAAGAAGATAAAGATGGTTCATATCTTGTCTTTTAGTCTTTGCTTCTTGGTAAGTACTAGGTAAACAAAAAGAAATATGTAAGGCTTGACAATAGCCAAGGCCCAAACTTACCAACCTACTAAATAAGCTTCAACAAAGATTCAAACTTATACTTATCAACAGAGAAAAACTATCAACTCGCAAGCTTGTATCATGACATCGATATCTAAGGAAAAAAGAGATCTTTAACATTCAATTATTATTCTTACAAAATCCTTGACGATTTAATTAGGTCTGATAAAATTAGCATGTGAACAATCACATCAAAATACTACAACAAAGACACAAGCTGTATACAAATTGCTTTAAAATTCTCAAACAAAAAAAAAAACACAAAGAGTAGAACATACCAATTTAATTGACACCTCCTCTCCACTTTGTATGCTTACAATAATGCACAACCCTAGAAATTGGGGTTCATAAATGATTATCCAAACAAAAAAAAATGGGGTTCAGAAAATGAGGTACTGAACAAAAACGAAAATTGATGAAAGAGAGAGAGGGATACAAAAAGTTGAGATAGAGATGAGGGGGTTACCAAACTTGAGAGAGAGATAGATGTAGCTCTTGCCGATTTTGCTCTAACTTACAAATCATTCCCACCAAAGTCTCATTTTCCTTTTACACTAGGGTTACTAAAAGAAAGAAATATTGGGCGGAATGGTGAAAATCTTGGGCGGGATAGTGAAATATTGGGTGCGTGAGCAATACATTCTCTCAAAATAATCTACGACGGTCACCAAAACCAGGAAAGACAACTTGTCTCGTCTCGTATTTGGGACGAAAACTAATGTCCTGGAGTCAACTTTAGTCAACCTAAAAAAACAACTACGACGGATTAAGACAATTTAAGACGGCAATTATCGTTTTTAATTTAAGACGGGGTATATAGTCCTAAGAGTGTGTCCTATTTCTTGAATTCTGGTGTAGTGTTACCTATAACTGCTTGCCGAATTATGAAGACACATTTCCCACAGTTTTTAGCTACTTTTCATGACTGGGTCAAAGTAGATTCTATGTGCCCAGCAAACAAGATAATTCGTTCATTAAGGTTTAGGCAATGGAAACGTCCTGCACGATACTTGAGACATGTTCGTTGTTATCCAAGCGATGATAAAATGATGAAGCATTTGAAGCGAATCGGTGAACAAGAATGGGCCACCATTTGGGAATACGTTATCTTTTGGCGATACTAAGGAAATGCATTTCATTTGAAGAAGAGGCCGGACCTTCACCACATCCCTGGATGGTAAACTTGAGTAGGGAATTGTACATATATCTAACTGTATATAATTGTATATAGTGTGCTACTTGTTTTTCTTTGTTTTGTTTTTCAGATAATATATTATGTTACCATGAACTTTTGTTCCAAAGCAATCCAACTCTAATTTTGTTTACGGTTATCGTGTAATTCCTTTCTTTATCTATTTCTATTTCAGAAGACTAATCATCACTCTGTTTGAGTTATATATATATATATATATATATATATATAGGTATAAAAAAAACTTGTAGTGCGTATATAGTTTCTATTTTCTCTTGTTAGTAAATGTAATTAGTGACAATGTCTTGTTTCTTTTCAATGATGAAAATTATCTAGAAGTCTCACATTAGCATTTGAATTATGATTCGCTTTTAAGAAACTTAAGCTAATACGCATTACAATAGTTTTATATCTTTTATGAGTATTCATGCACCGAGTATCATTGATTGTACATGACAATAAGTTTTCGAAACCACGGTTAGTCTACTTAAACTATCAATCCGTGGAGAATCTAACCAAAAGCCTCGATATGAGTGATTTGTGAGTAATGACCACGAGAGGAGTAGTTTTTCGAATAGAGAAAATCACGATCGACTTACTTGATCACCATCCCAACCTAACCTAGAATTTAGGCATTCTTTGGATCGACATAGCTATAAATTATTACGTTACAAATTTTACCGCTAGTCACTAATCGAACCTTTCATCAAACCTTTCACTTTCACCAAAAATTCCTTACCCATATATTAACCCCAAATAAAAGAACCTACCTAAGTGATGATGAAATGAGAAATAGGACGAAATGTAGAAAAATAAAAGAAGACTTGTTCCAAATAAAAGTTAGTTACCTGCTTCAAAAATAAAAATAAATAAATAAACAGGATCATGTTTCTAAAGCCTAAAAAAAAAAAAAAAAAAAAAAATGAAATAAGGCTTAAGAGCAAGGTAGGAAAACTCAGGTAGGAGCAGGAAAAGAAAACAATGATTTCTCAAGTGTAAATATCTTGAAGACCTTATTCTCTTATACTTATCATTTTTTATCTTCCACTTCCATTTCTTTCTACACTATCACCTAAGCCCCATAATACCTAATAAAGACCTCTAGCTCAATTAGGAGTAGGATGGTGTGATAATAAGTAGTAGATGTGATTGATCGACCTCGGCTCCTCTATTGACTGTCATCGAGTATGTGAGGAAAAGTGTGCCCACGCATTAATGGAGTTAACAAAACCCGAGTGGGAAAATTATGGCGAATTTGTGTTTCTACACATACATGTGAGAACCCATTTAGGTACACTCTCCAAAGAATCTAGAAACAGCCCCGCTTGTGCAATTCAATGTAAATTCAATGAATCGCATATTCATATGTAGATGTTTTAATTATTGTATGCATATTAACTTGAGTTTGAAAAGAATTAATCCTCGTTCCCCGCTAAGGAGATGTATAGATATCCGAGATTAATTTAGGAAACAAGCTTTTGTTACTAAGTCATTGTAGTATAAATGAAGTTTGTGAGTATCTTCCGGAAAACTCTCACGAGGCTATAACTTCGTCCACTAGGGAATTCCTAGTGGTTTAAGGCCTTGTTGCGTATACGGTCAATGCAACCAGCTCTGCTGAAAACGAGACTTAGCTTAGAATGCACGTTTTGGCCACTTATCTGTTTTAATGTCTCTTCTTTGCAGCGAGGGACAAGCAAAATCTTTGTTTGGGAGTGGTGTGATAAGCACCCAAAAGCGTATTATAAAACCTGTAGAGACATAACATTTGGTCAATTTTGTGCTTAATAATCATGAAATAATCGCATCTTCGTGCTTTTGCGGGTTGGAGCAACTAATGTAAAATTATGATAAAGCCAAACATTTAAGCCGCGGAATAGGAGTATACACATGCCTTCCGATCAAGCCCATGTGAAGCCCAACAAATTCGGACTAAAGCCCAAAGACTCAAAAAAATAATCCAATCGAAAACAGGATTACATTACGCGAAGCATCAAACTTCCGAAGCTCATATCTCTTGAACCGGGACTCGAATCGACGAGTGAGTCGCTCCGACGATCGGTCGCGATGAACTCTACAAATAGGCGGGAAGTTGTAAAATGCCAAAAGACCGGATCGCCATTGGACATCAGACGTGGACCCACTAAGCGGGCCCATAAGATTTGATGAGTCATCATGCAAGTCAAGACAAAGGTGCAAATAATTGGTGCAATTTTGACACCTTGCATGAAGTTAATGAGTTAGTTGGATTTAGGTGATGATTATCTAAAAATGAAAGGTGTCAAATGGGAGTTAGTTGTGGATAAGTGAAAAATAAATGAGAGGAGAGTGTTTCACGTGGGAGAAGAGAAAAAAGGCTCTCTTATGTAAAGGGGGCTGATTTTGGGAGTTGGGAGCTTTTACTTCCTTGACTTTTACTTTTCATTTACATCCATGTCTTTAATTTTGTTTTTAGTTCTTAGTTTTTAGAAAAGCTTGTAACTTGTTAATGGGGAACTCTCTCTAGTTTTAATAAACTCTTCTTCATTTAGGTAAGCAGGTTGTAGTTTTCTTGTTTCATTCTCTTTTTTTTTTCATTTCACATATCTTCTTGTAGTTTAATTCAATCACAGGATCATGAGCTAAAACTCTCCCGAGGGGAGGGTTAATGATGCTCATGTGAGGATCATCTTCAAATTTAGGATTCCAAAATCACTACTTAAAAGACTTAGGTTCTATTTTTCATCCCGTCCCAAAATGACGGAGATTGACAATTATCGATCAATTATTGTAAAAAGTAGAACTAGGAGTTGGAATGATATTTCCGGAGATGAAATATCATTTCAATTCTACATCTTAGCATGATATGTTTAGAGATAGGTATATTATGTTAGGGATTTGAGATGGTAGTGACTGCTTTTAAAAGACTTGTAGCTAGGCCTTGCATGAGTAGGATTAATCCTTCCCTATCTCTCTCTCTTTCATTTAACTATAAACAAACTTACAAATTTTAGATAACTTGTGTAAAAAAATCTATCTATAAAATCCTTCTCACTTAGTTCTCCAAAGTGTAGATTAGGTTGTGATCATTTAAATTCTTGTCTTAGAAGTTGGAGCGAAATCCTACTTTCGAACGGGGACCGACATTCTCAAAGAAAAAAAAACAGTGAGTAAGGAATTATTGAGTTTTAGCACGTAGTAAGTCAACTTCTAAAAACACTGAAAAGTGCAAAGATCAAATTACCGGCATTCAGATAATCTCAAAAACCATAATTCCAACAGATTCCAATTTAATATATTTCAACACTATCCATTCATTGAAATCATTTAACCAAATTACTCGCATTTAGGGGGTGGCAATTGGTCATGTTGGGTCGGGTTCGTGTCGTGTCATACTCGGGTCACGTGTTAGGAGAGCAAACCCAAACCCGACCCAATTACTAATCGTGTCAAGTTTGTCAAACCCAAACCCAACCCGCATATATAATGGGTGGCCTGCTAAGCCATCGGGTCAATTTCGGATCGGGTTAACAGATAACCCGTAAGTTATATTTTTTTTTTGGATAAAGAATATTTATTAATCTAAATAATAAAATAACTTGTAAAAGTGCGCAGAGTTGTTGAAGCACATGCATTTATTGAACGCTTGAACCAAACAAGTGAAACAACCTATTAGCCAAACAAAAAACATAACCAAACTAGAAACAACAACTATGCATGTCCAGTTTGTCCACTTTGCTACCTCGTGGGCAAACCTATTATTAAATAAATGCAAATATTATTGTGACTTTGACGGTTCATTGTTCTCTTAATATAATTGAGACTAGAGTAAGGGTTCAATGTTAATGTATGTGATCATATATTTTATTGAATGAATCTATAATATTCTATATGCTGGATTGCCAGCTGATCCTTCTAAATCTAGTTGATCATTTTATGTTTAGTATTTTCTTTTAGGTAATTGGGATTATGAGATTTTATAAAATTCGGAAACATATATGTTTAAGGACTTAAAACAGGTCATGGGTTGATGACCCAACCCATTGGACCCGAAAACTAATCGGGTATACTAATAGGTTACCCGGGTTAACATGTGTGACCCCAATCCAATCCTTTTATTTGACAGGTTTGGCGGGTCAACTCTTAAATGACCCAAAAGCCTTTTTTTCCAACCCAAACCCGCTAATTTCGTGTTGGGTTAGCGGGTCGTATACAAAACTGTCACCCCTACTCGCATTCAATTAACGGCAAATACATTTAACGGGTACGAAATCTAGTACATAAACAAAAGTCTAAAACAGAAAATTTACAAAAAAAAAATCCAGCTCACACATACGTGTCACATTCTCAATCCTCAACTAAAAACATAAAAACTTACTCCCACAAACCACCAGATACAAAAAAAACAAAAAAAAAATTCCTTTCTAATAAACCAGCCGAGCCACTCAAAGTCTGAAACCCAAAAAAAAAAAAAAAAATGAGAAAAAAAATCCCCTCTCCAAATTATTAAAACCAAAAAAAAAAAAATTATTCGATCAAGGATGCAGAATACTCACGGGGGGGATCTGGATCGACAGATCTCACATTTAATGGAATGTAAACCGTTAGCAGAAGGTGATGTGAAAGGATTATGTGAACAGGCACGTGCTATATTAGTTGAAGAATGGAATGTTCAACCGGTTAAATGTCCGGTCACCGTTTGTGGAGATATACATGGCCAGTTTCATGATTTGATTGAGTTGTTTAGGATTGGTGGGAATGCTCCTGATACTAATTATCTCTTCATGGGTGATTACGTAGGTTAGTCTTTTTTTAATTTATATCACCTCTAATTAATTATATTTTCAGGATGGTGTTAGATAATTGAAAATGAGGTGATGGGTCCCCTCTCCACTTTGTGGGATGATGATATAATGCTCTATTTGGGAAATTTTCTGCAACTTAGGCTGAATTTAGATATTTTTTATCCAACTGTGTATCATTGTTGATACTCCATTGCGTATAGTTTAAGCTGAATTTAGGTAATTTTTGTTGTTTCTTTTTATCCAAGCGTGTATGATTGTTGAATACTTCATTGCTTATTTGAATAAAGGTGTGGTTATTTAATTTGTTTTGTTGTTTTTCAATGGTTTATATTTTTATTGAATTTTGAGTCTGGCTATGTTTGTATGTGATTGTGCACCCAGTCCTGTTTATAGCGGTTTCTTCGTAATGAATTAATTTTAAGAGATGAAAGTGTTAGAGATACTCTTTCATGGTTTCCGTGGAAACTCCGTGTAGCATGTACTCTGCTTTTGTAATTGTAATTCAGAATAGTTTGTTATATTCATTGCTTTGGAAACTAGAATTGACTAGCTTTTTAGATTGGATGGTGTGCAGCCCCCCTACCCCAAACCCCCATTTCAGGTCATCGTAGGGAACTAGTGTTGCCTTGTTTGTGTTTCTGCCTAAACTCCTTCTGGTTTTCACCCAATTAAGATTTTTAGATAAGTGAGCAAAGTGAGGGTTTCCCAGAGGTTTTTCATCTACCATACCCTTCACTAGGCAAGCCCAAGTGACAGCAGGCGTCCCAGGCTCTTGGGCGTAGGCGAGCCTAAGTGACACTAGGTGCCCCCAGGAGCGGTCCTAAAATGCCGTAGGCGCGAGGTGCTTGAGGTGAGCCTAGAGCCTAGAGCCTAGGTGATGGGCCTAAGCACACTTTTTGAATGGATTTTTTTGTTTTCTGTCTTGCAAATGTCACTAGACGAAAATATAGTTTTGCTTCGGGGTTTTCTTTATTCTCCCTCTTTTAGAGTTATATATAGTTATATACACTAAAAGATGGGAACTGGGTTTAGATGGAGGGAATGGATCCGAGTTTGCGTGAATAATATGCTCGTTTCTTCAATTTATCAATGGTTCTTTTGAAGGATTCTTCAAAAGTTATGTAGAGGTACGGCAAGTTGATCCAGTTTCTGCATTCCATTTTATTATGATTACCGAGGTTTTCAGTTGAATCCCTATAAATAGGTGGAGGAGGGGGGTGATTGCTGGTTTTAAAGTGTCTCCAAGAGAGTACTTGGCTACTTTCTAGTTGATGATCTTGTATGGTATTATGTTTTCTGGAGAGAATCTGTTGAAAGAGCTCAAGCATTAATGGCGTGTTCGGAATACCAATCAAGAACAAAACTTCAAATACTTCTACCCTGGTCCTGTCTGGAACTTGTGAAAACCAACAGTATTCAGTGACTGATCTGAAATGTGTAGATTCAACTATTGTTGAAAATCAGTGTCCATTATCAACAGTGTCTTTAATATATTTTTTTTGATAATCATAAAGTAAAACTTTGTAGGTTGAGATATCCCACTCCGATCCAACAAAGGGAAATACAAATACAAGAGTGGTACTAGACAAAGCTACAAGTGTGAAGGAAAACCTTAATGTTAAGCCTGTATTATCTTCTGACCCATATGTTTGGGGCGGAGTGGAGGAGCAGTTTTAAAAAAAAATTGCGGTCTGCAAATTTTTTTATCGTCTGAGCCATATGAATATAACTTCTTATTCCTGTTTCCTTTGTTATATCATCTTGACCTCTCACTCTTTGTTTCTCCATGTTTCTATCATCTCTTTTAAGTTTCAGTATATTGTGCATTCCGTGAAAATTTCTTATAGCCTTTTAATGATAATAACATTAGCACCTCTCCTAATATTTTTCTTTTTTTGTATGCAGATCGTGGTTACTACTCAGTGGAAACTGTCACACTTTTAGTAGCCTTGAAAGTTCGATACAGAGATAGAATCACTATTTTAAGAGGAAATCATGAGAGCCGACAAATAACTCAAGTGTAAGGCTAAAAGTGTGTGTATTTGTGAACTAATTAATCATCAAGAATTGTTTTAGAGTCTACTATTCAGCAACTTCTGTGAGGAATTGTGATTGTTACTCGGAAAAATCGCATGGATATTGACTTAATTGTGGAAAATTTTATTTCAGGTATGGGTTTTATGATGAGTGCTTGAGAAAATATGGAAATGCCAATGTCTGGAAGTATTTTACTGATCTTTTTGACTATCTACCGCTAACAGCTCTGATTGAGAGCCAGGTCTGATTTATTAAATGATGCTAACCATTTTTACAGATATCCAGCTTGTATTGCTTCTAGACTTCTAGTGATTATTTATTATATTTGTTGTGTTACTTGCAGGTTTTCTGTCTGCATGGTGGTCTCTCACCATCATTAGATACATTAGATAATATCCGTGCCTTGGACCGCATACAAGAGGTTTGCACACTCTATTTCCTTTGTTCGTTTCAGTTTGGTCATGTCTGTATTTTGAAAGATGAATGATATTAAAGTTGAGCTTGGATAAATTTGGACATCTTTGTCACTTTGTTGCGACGTTTTTCTTTTATCCTGCCCAGATTTAAACACTTGTACAGACACTTGCATGGGACATAGGATGCATTTCTTAATTTCTTCATATCTAGAGCAGATATCAAATATGAAATATGTCAATGGTATGCTTTATTGATCTTTTCATATCTAGAGCATGGGAAATAGGATGCAACTCTTATTCTCTTCATATCTAGAGCAGATATCAAATTTGTCAATGGTACACTTTAATGCTTACCTTATGTAGCCATGTCATTACATTTTTACTCTATGATGCACGGATACGGGTACGGGTGGGTACCGACACGGCGACACTGGTACGGGGTATGATACGGCTTTTTTGAAATATTAAGATACGGGTACGGTCTATGGGTACGGCTAATTAATATTGAATATTTTAAATATATGTGTATTTTGAAAATTATGTTAGTAGTTCTTTGAGTAAAGTTATTCAGGAACATGTGAAAAATTATAACACATGTTAAAGTCAATACAGCTTGAAGCCTCAAGAACAATTTACATTTTAATGGAGTAGAACTATGGGATCAAGTCTATTTCAGGGATTCCAATACCCTAGAAGTATCTAGTATCCGTATCGGTCAGGCTTGATGCCTCAAGAACAATTTACATTTCAATTGAGTAGAACTATCACATAAAGTCTATTTCAGGGATTCCAGTACCCTAGAAGTATCTAGTATCCGTATTGGTATCGTACCCGACCGATACGGGTGCAATTACATTTTAGGAGTATCCGTGCATCATAGTTTTTACTATATTATGTTCAATAGATATTTCCTTATGTTGAATAGACCTTATTTCTCAGCGCTTTATGACCATCTAATATCTCGACAATCTGGAGTAAAGTTTGTTGCAAGATCCCATTTTGGGCATTTAGTGACAAGAAAAGCTGAAAAGTTATCACATCGTAACCGAAATTTTTAAGTACTGATGGAGTGATATAGATAGGAAATAGGATGGTGGAAGTGTTTAAGTATCAATCGCTTGAATCTCTGATCGGTAATCAGCTGTCTGGATATCATGGGCTTCAATGGCCTTTGCAACTCGTTGTTGTAGATGATTAGAATGGATCTCAATGGCTCTAAACTGCTAAGAATACCTAGGTTCTTCTTTGGGAATGACCAGTATTTGGAAATCAAGAAATTCATTTTGGATCCTCTGTGCTGTTGTCTATTAGTACTGCGGCAGGAACACAGATAGTCTCAAAATTAAGGTCATTATATTGAACTACGAGTAATCCAACGTAGTATACCTAAAAAGGAGATGATTTAAAGCTGAGTTTAGTTGCTGCTTGTCTGGTCAAAGGAATGAGGAATTTCAGCTTTTCTTTGGATTAGAGAATTAAAACAGTCAAAGTAAAAAGCTGTGTTAAAATAAATAACGAGAAAGCCTGTTTAAATCGCAGGTTAAATGGAGAAAGGATGTCAAAGGAAATTGTAGTCTCAGTTCCCATTGGTTTTCTTTGTTTGAAATCTTGTTGGGGCCTGTACCGACAAAGACATATTTGTGTTACTAACATATTGGTTAATGTCTTAATGACATCTTATGGATTTATTTTTCTCATGGGAATGTTTGTGATAGTAACTACCATGGTATGATATGGTCAAGACTTTTCAGAGTAATCCAATGAATTCAATCTTTAGTTTGTACCAGATTATATCTCAGATGCTATTTACTAGTTTTAAGCCATATCTTTTAGACACTTGTTTAAAAAAAGTTAAGATAGATTGTAGTTGCTTATTGAAATTCTAAATGCTAATGAATAGCATTACCATAATCTGAAATTAGTCGTGGCTTCTAAAATTGATTCCGTGTAAGATTACGATCATATGGAATGGGAGTTACCTAGACTTTATGCTTGGAAACAAGATTTTGATAGAATTCAGGACGGTAATTCAGGACGGTATTTACCAAGCAAAAAAATAGTGTACCTTTATAAACCCTTAAAATTTGGTTAATTTGGTTAATGATAGTGTATGGTGGGACTTCTAGGCATTTAGACAAGGAAAACTGTTAGCCCATCTTTCCTGGTTTATGGTACAAGGCTTTTGGTAGGGTAGTGTATAGCTATTTCAGTTGGCGTATTATGAAGAGTTTGAAGTCTGTTCTGATTGTCTAAAGAATCAAATGCAGGTTATTGCTAACTGATTTTTAGTTGCTGGATAAAGGAATGAAGGATTCTGCAAGGGTACCATTCCTTTGGTGATAGAGGCATTAGGCAAGGGGATTTTTTGTATTCTTGTTAACGGCTCACCAGCGGATTTCTTCAAAAGGCAAGGGGATCTTTTGGTCTCACTTCTTTTCCTGTTGGCAGTTGAGGTACTGGAAAAGAATAGTACTTATTTTGGTCCCACTTCAAAAGGCAAGGGGATCTTTTGGTCCAACTTCAAAAGGTACTTATTTTGATAGAATAGTACTCTTTGATAGAGCTGACCGATGAAGAGCTGTTGAGGGTTTAAAGTGGGCCGGAATAAGATCATCATGACAAAGAGTACTATTCTCGGAGTGTGTGTGTTTGGGGTTGAGATGAATAGTATGGCCTCTGCCGTGGACTGTGAAGCCGGATTTTCCTTCTGGTTGGGTATTCCTTTGGGGGCTGCCAAATAGGTCTTCAGCCCCACACTGTTGAGAGAAGATGCTTGCAGGTTGGAAAGATTGTTTCCTCCAAAAGTGACCAGGTTATTTTAATCAGAGCACTCTATCTAGCATCCCTATCTACAGTGCATGTCTTTTTCCGCCTGCCCATGAGTGTGACCCATAAAGTGGAGAGATTTTCTTTGAGATGGCACTGAGGAATAAGACAGGTTCCGATTGGTGGAAAAGGCTCTGTATGGTCTACGCAGGCAGGTGGTTTGGGTGTTAGAAGCTTACTTGAGTTCAACTTGCGTTTTTGGGTGAACGGTTATGGCGTTCAAAGAGGAGAGGGAGAATTTTTGGAGGAAGGTGATCACCTCTAGGGTTGATCTGGGTTAATTAGTGATCTTGGCTTTGTTCCTTGTGGTTGTGAGTTTTGGAAAGGCAACTAAACAACGGGGGAGGTTTTCCAAAAGAACACTATTGGGAGCGGTGAGAGGTTCTGGTTCGGGGAGGATGTATGGTTAGGTGAGAGGCCTGTATTCCGAGTTTTTCTAGATTGCGTGCCATATCTGATCTTAAAAATCGCCCGCTTAGCTTGTTCATGTGGGAGGAAAATGGACATATTGTTCGGGGTCTGAGAATTTATAAAGTTCTCTCTGATAGCAACATAGCGAGTGTGCTCAGTTAGGAGTTATTTAGCACCTTAGAATATGTCCCCCATCTAACAAACATACAATTCAAGTAATGTTTTGTCTCACTCTCGCTGTCCTTCATCTCTCTCTCACAGTATTTGTTAGGGGTGTGCACGGGTCGGTTTGGGTCGGGTTTGGGTTAAAACCGATCACCGAACCGACTCTTTCGGTTCATGTTTATCAATAACCGAACTGAACCGATAATCTGGACTTAACTGAACAGAAACTGACCCGACCAATTTCACACACAACCTTTACCCAATCCAAACCAGACTGTGTTACGGTTTAACTGAAATTAACCGACCCAATCTGATATCTAGTACCTTCTTCTTGCCAGCAACTCCAACACCTTCTCGCCTGCAACTTGCAATCATGGAACTTATTGAAGTTTCATAAACAAGTTTTAAGGAAACCCCACATACTCAAAAGCATCCAGAAAAACATTCAATCAAAGAGCAAAATACAAAGAGTGGGTAATCAAATCCATTCAACCCCATTAAATTAGATCCAGAAAAACAAAAAATGGATTTTCGAAAAATGCAAAGAATGAGTAATCAAATCCATTCAACCCCATTAAATTAGATCCAGAAAAAAAAAAAAAAGGATTTTCGAAATAGTATCATTCCAATAAATAAACATCAAATAGTGAATCAAATAAGAACCCCATTAGATCAAATGGGGGAGAATCAATCAAAAATCAAAGAATAAAAAACAAAAGAATATAATGGGTAATCAAAGAAATGGAGGTCTGGTGGCGGCTGTTAGCTGTAAACAAAGTGTAAGCTATAAGTTATTAGGTTAGGACGTAGCTTCTTATCATAGTATATATACTTTTACATTAAATTAAATACTTCTATTCTAATATATTAGTATATAGGCGGGTCGGGTCGGTTTTTTCCGGTTATCACAAATATAACCGACAACTGAACCGACCTAATCGGTTTTGCCATATTTTTAACCGATCCGAACCGATCTTAAGTAGATAACCGACCCGTATGGCACGGTTCAGGTCGGGTCGGTCGGTCGGTTTTGTCGGGTCTATCGGATTTATGCACACCCCTAGTATTTGTACCTCTAAATTGCTATCCTAGTATCCTGCATAACAAGAACCTAATACAGTACTACTAATATGGATATTTGATGCAGTCCCTCTTCCTTTCAAACATCTCTAGTTCCTTTCTATGAAAGCCTTCACTCCTCTATGTAGAGAACCATCTTTCAAATCCGGTATCCATTAGAGAGATCTTGTGAAAATCCTAGACGTATTGTACAAGTTAGAGTATTCTGTAGGTAGGGATGGACCCAGGTAGTGGCAAAGGTATTCAGTTGTATACTGTCAATTTTTGGGGAAAAATCTTAATATATATACTTGAGTCGCATCCTTGCATCAACAAGCTATGCTTGAGATTGGAATCATCTTATTTGTGTTTCCTTTTGTTTCTCCAATTGATCACATGCAAATTCATTGCATAGTTCACACGTTTGTATTTATACATTCAAAATCATGCATGGTATTTATCCAACACGTCAACAACTTAATTAAAATTGATATTCCAATCCTGCACAAGCTAGATACATGCTATTATGATCGTAATACACTTGGTACAAAATAGTCCATTTTAATGTTTCGTCAAGATGTAGTATAATCGTTTCATCAACGAAAAGCTAGCCTTACCATAAGCTTCAGCTACCCTGGTAAATTTTATTGAAGATTTTCTCCTTCACTATTAAAAATGTATAAAAAACGAAATACTTCATCAATATTTTTTTAATGAAGTTTACCGAGATTTTCAGAAATTCGACCGTTTTACTTGATTCTTGGTTGCAAACTTCTTAAGGTTGATTTGAAATTTTGTATACCCTCATGAAAAATCCGGGTTCCCTCTGTCTGTGGGTGGATGTAAAAACTTTAATCCCCATCAGAAATGGAACTTGAAGAAGCACATGAACGTATTATTCCTCATTGCTGCTTTCCGTGGAATAAATATATAGTGATATGTGTCATTGCTGTCTGTGTTTGTTTATGTGATTGGAGAGTGGGGGGGGGGGGGTTACTGTGTATCATAGTGTTATTCTTTAACTGACACCATTTACCATCTTGATACAATTTTTCAACATGCTTAAAATAGCCCCTTGTTTTAGTGACAAATTCTGGTTTTCTGTTTGGGGTATTAGGTTCCTCATGAAGGTCCAATGTGTGATCTCCTATGGTCTGATCCGGATGACCGGTGTGGGTGGGGAATATCTCCTCGAGGAGCTGGTTACACATTCGGGCAGGATATTGCCGAGCAGTTTAACCACACCAATGGACTCACTCTTGTCGCTAGAGCGCATCAACTTGTGATGGATGGTTACAACTGGTGTCAGGTTCTGATTGAGAACTGTGTTCTGAAATTTGGGATTTTATTTAAGGTAACTAGTTGTTTCTTACTATTGTCTTTGTAATATATTGCAGGAGAAGAATGTTGTGACTGTTTTCAGCGCACCAAACTACTGTTACCGCTGTGGAAACATGGCTGCAATACTTGAAATTGGAGAGAACATGGATCAGAACTTCCTTCAATTTGATCCAGCCCCTCGACAGATTGAACCTGATACCACTCGCAAGACTCCTGACTATTTTTTGTGATCTACCTATATCTTCCACCTGTTGTTAATGCTTCTTATATCTTGCTGTGCGTCTGTAGATGTGTTTTAGAAAAGAGTTTTGGTGTTTGGTGGGTGAAGAGAAAGAGAGACAGACACTCAGACAAACATAAAGATCTTCTTCACTATTCTTTTGTTTGTAGTTATCCATCTCTTGCGATTGTTAATGCTCTGTTTAGTCAGGGAACTTATGAGAGGCATTATTTGTATGGTATATACAAAGAAAGAAGTTGCAATAACAGGGTGTCTTGTTATATGGTGTACTTGTACTTTCCAACTTAGTAAACCAAACTTTTTGAAAGGGAAGTCTAGACGACTATTCCCGATTGATCCTTACCTCTTTAGTCAGATGAATTCGCCATTCTGTAAGTAGTACTTTCATTGAGACGATTTCAGCTTGTTTTGTGAAGAATGAAGAATGTAAAGCAGTCACTTCAAATTGTGGATGGTTTATCAGGTTATCTAAATATGATATAATATAAACACATGAAATATAAGTAGATGTATGGCATGGATGTACAGTGTATATGCACATAGAACTGATAGAAGAATAGCAACTCTTCTGCTACTAAATCTCTCCAGTTTGGCATGTTGGCTACTTGGGTTGAGCTCATCTTAGATTTGAGTATTCAGGGTTCTAATTCAACAGAAGCCCTCATACAATTATTCATAAGGGAGCGACTCTAGAGGACAAATCAGCCAAAAGAGAAACTCTAGAGGACACGTTATTTTTGTAATCATTCACAATGACGAAATAAGAACGGTTCGGGTAGATGAAAGGCCAAGTATACTCCTGAAGAAAAAAAATAAACGGCCCGACCCAACTGAAACAATCCGGTTATGAACATTGATTGTTCATACCCACAATATTGTTCATACCTATCCATATATGAACAATAGCTATGAACATTGATTGTTCATATCCCAAATTATGAATATTAGCTATGAACAAAACAGATATGAACAATAAATGTTCACACTCAAAACAGATTTGAACATTGATTGTTCATACCTTATTTGGGTATGAATAATCCGTGTTCATATCCAAAAAAAAAACATGAACCCAAAACAGATATGAACATTGATTGTTCATACCCAAAACAGACATGAACATTGATTGTTCATATCTATTGGAGCTATGAACACTCATTGTTCATACCTTTAAAAAGGTATGAACAATAAATGTTCATAGCCCCAATTATGAATATCAGTTATAAACAATGATTGTTCATACCTATCAATGTATGAACAATAACTATGAACATTGATTGTTCATACCTATCTATGTATGAACAATAGCTATGAACATTGATTGTTCATACCCCAAATTATGAACATTGGCTATAAACAATATGTATGAACAAAACAAATATAAACAATAAATGTTCACACTCAAAACAGATATGAGCATTGATTGTTCATACCTTCTTTGGGTATGAACAATTCGTGTTTATACCAAAAAAAACATGAACCCAAAACAGATATGAACATTGATTGTTCATACCCAAAACATATATGAACAATAAATGTTCATACCAAAAACAGACATGAACATTGATTGTTCATACCTATTAGAGCTATGAACACTCATTATTCATACCTTTAAACAGGTATAAACAATAAATGTTTATAGCCCCAATTATTATGATCATCAGTTATGAAAAAGGATATAAATAATATGAAAATTAGTTATAAATAAACAGAATATAAATAATAATAAGAGAATACATTAAGAACACCAATATTTAACTTTCATAAACAAAATATCATTGTGCACAAAAAAATATTTGTGCACAAAAAATACCACAAAATATCTAGAGTCGCTCCCTGTTTATAAACAAAATATAATTGTGCACAAAACACACCATAAAATATATTGTTTTTTGCCTTCCTCACATTAATTCAGTAAAACATTTCCTTTCTAAAATCTCACATTCATTCAACAAACATTCCCTTCCTATAATTTTCTTGAAAATCATGATTTTCTTTACTCCAACTTCTCGGCAAGTCTGAAAGCATTCTGCATGCAATGTGAGGGCGCAGCTTTTGTATTTCCTCTTCATTTATAAATTGATAGAAATCCATATGACCTTGTTCATACAAAATTTTCATCATTTTACAGACATGGAGCCCACAATCAACGCTGCAATTTAGAGAATACACAATCAGTGCTAAAATATAAGGAATCATTGTATTCATACGTATTGGAGTATAAACAAATATTGTTCATAGTTCTTATGGGTATAACTATGATTGTTCATAGCTATCTGATGCATGAAAAGTCATTGTTCATACCTATTGTATACCTAAATTTAGAGAGTACACAGTCAATTTAGAGAATACATAGTCAAATCACAATCATATCTAAATATGACGAATCATTGTATTCATACCTATCTGAGGCATGAACAACCAATGTTCGATTCATAGCTATCTGAGGTATGAACACTCATTGTTCATACCCAATATGTATGAACAATCATAGTTCACACATGTAACACATAAATAAATAATTACCTATTGTTTTGCTGCGGATATTTTGGTGAAAGTATTCTTCCTTTATTACTGACAAGCTGGATTTTCAAATCCCCCTTTCTGATAAGATTGTTTATTGACTCAACTAGTATCTTCTTTTGCAAAATTACAATAAGTTATTTTTTTATATTTCAACATATAAAATTTTATATAATTTAAGTGTTTATTGTCGAACTCACAAATTCTTTTGCAACTTCCAACCCCTTTTTTGTCTGGCTTAGGGAGTTGAAGTAATACCATCTTGCTTGTTGTCCGTCTACCAACTCCAAGACAAGAAGAGTCCAATGATTGTTCGAATGAATTGGAATGACAATGAATTTCATATTGAAGTCGATGCTCTTCAATATGGTTTCCAATCCTACTTCTTCCAACAATCTTTGTGCAATAATTGTGTGAAATAATAAGAATGTGACAATAATAATAGATGACACAATATTTTTTTTTTAATAAAAAATTAACCTTAGAGTTTGCAGATACTAGACAAGTCTTTGCTTTTCCAGTCTTCCTCTGTTGAAGTTCTATCGCCCACCAATCAATGACCTGTTGAATGGATAAGTTTTTTTTTTTTTTTAAATTGGCATCACATAAATAGCTTATGACTATGAACAATGAATGTTCATACCCATTGCTGGAGTATGAACAAATAATGTTCATAGTCCAATTGTGGTATGAACAATGAGTGTTCATAGCTACCAGATTTTTGGCAAGTTGCTCGAGTATGAACAATGATTGTTCATACCCATTGTTGGAGTATGAACAATGATTGTTCATAGCTAAAAACTATGTTCATAGTCCAATTGTGGGTATGAATAATCAGTGTTCATAACTAAAGACTATGAACAATGAGTGTTCATAGTCCAATTGTGGTATGAATAAAATTTACATGGTGATCAATTTCTCTATCAAAGAGAATATCTTCAACTAGAACACCTTGAATTTGTAATGTTCCATTTGACCAAGCAATAGCTCTTCAAAAACCATAAGAAATAACCATTAGTCAAACAACATATTTACTCAAAATATTATTTTTTGGCATCTTAAACTTACCCACTGTCCGCAATTTTAAAGAACGTGTCAATGACTTCTTGATGGTTTTCTTCCAAACCCACATAGTATTGACACGTCTTCAGGTCAAACAGAGAATGAACGGTATTGTTATCAACAAGAGTTTGCTTGCCAGTGTCACCTTTCTTATTCTTTTTTCGCCCATCTCCAGTGAAATCCTCGCCAATCACTTTACTTTTCCTTTCTTTATTTGGCTTCACTCGCTTTACAAGTGAGCAAGGTTTCTTGGCTCCCTCGACATCCTTCCCCTCATCTTTATCTGAAGGTGACAAGGTTAGGCGTAGATCAAATGATGGACCATCAAAGGGTTCTGCGACATTCTTACTCTGCTGAACTTCATCCGCAACTTCAATTGTGACTTCGTCGAATGCCCTGCACTGCGCCGCCATTTGATCCGTGACTTCATCAGGATGCACCTGCTGCAATTCTTTAGATGGGGGGACTTCATCAATTACTTCAGTTGTGACTTTGTCAGAGTGCCCCTGCTACACTTCATCCACTACATTCATGACTTCATCAGGATGCACCTGCTGCAATTCTATAGGTGGGTGGACTTCATCCATTACTTCAGTTGTGACTTCATCAGAATGCACCTGCTGCACTTCAGCCTGGTGGACTGCATCCGTGACTTTATCAGGATGCCCCTATTGTACTTCTTTAGGTGGGTGGACTTCATCCATTACTTCATTAGGTTGCAATTCAACCTCATCAGACATATCCCTCTCTTGCTGCTCCTTTAACTTTTCAATTTCATCTCTGGAAGACATAATTTGCTTTTCAAGCTCAATGACCCTCTCCTTCAGTTCTTTGTTCTCCATTTTCAATGCATCAATATTTTCTATAGTAGCCTGGACTGTTACTTCATTGTTTGTGACTAAATCACTATACATGTCATGAAGTAAAGTCTTTTCAGCCTCCGTTGCTGCTTCAGCATCAACAATAATCTGACTTGCAGCTATTTCTGTTATTGGTGTCTTTCGAACGCATCAAGCAAGGTCTTCAAATTCCACCTTGCACACCTTGGGAATTTGGTTTCATGGTTCTCTACCTTCTTGATGACTACAGAGTGCTCACAAAACCAAAACTGCAACGCATGTGACGAAAGCCATATTAGTTTACACACCAATAAACCAAAACATTAAACCAATCAATGTTCATACACTAATAATATATATGAACATTGGTTGTTTATACCCAACAATAACTAGAACATTGGTTGTTCATACCCACTAATAGCTATGAACATTGGTTGTTTATATCCACCAATAGGTATCTATGTATGAACAATCATTGTTCATACCCACCAACAGCTATGAACATTGATTGTTCATACCCACTATTAGCTATCCGCCAATAGGTATCCATGTATGAGCATTCATTGTTTATATCCACCAATAGCTATGAACATTGAGTGTTCATACCCACCATTATCTATGAACATTGGTTGTTCATGCCCACCAATAGGTATCCATGTATGAACATTCATTGTTCATACCCACCAATAGCTATGAATATTAATTGTTCATACCTACTATTAGCTATCCACCAATAGCTATCCATGTATGAACATTCTTGTTCATATCCACCAATAGCTATGAACATTGAGTGTTCATACCCACCTTTAGCTATGAACATTGGTTGTTCATACCCACCAATAGGTATCCATGTATCAAGATTGAATGTTCATACCCACAAATTATTATAAAAATATACAAACAACCATAAATTAAGGATATTGAGTTAAAGAAATATACCAAAAATATTATAGTGCATCCATTGATCGTCTGTTTTTTTGCTTCTTTGTATTCAATGGCAGCATCAATTAACTCCTTGTGTATGGGAGTTGGCCAAGACAGACTTCTAAGTGTATCTAAGCTGTCAACAGCCTTGATCAATGGCCATAATGCTCTGTAATTGGCATTGCGATGAAGAAACATGTAACCAGCATGAAAAGCGACATCAGCCTTGCAAAATCTTCAGTTGCAGATTGCTCATTAGTGGTTGCCAAAGTCCTCATTATGCCATCTTCAACATGAGACTTGGAATACCTGGTGTTGCCATCACCAAAGTACTTTTTAGTGAAGCTGGTTTTCTTTTCATCAACTCCAATAGTCCTATTTAACTGAACCAAAGTATCTGTGATAGGCAGCCCAAACATGAGACTAACCTCCTCTACAGTTAGCTTTACCATTTTTTTTACCAATCTCAAATGCCTCCTCAGGTACTGATTTGAAATTGTCCAAGAGATAGAATATTTCTTTGTTTGGCTTGAATTTGTTTCCTTCAACAATCCCACTGTTGTATAACTCATAAAACATAAACCAGAACGGTGTCTTCTTTATTTCATCAACATACTTTTTTGGAATTCCCACTTCTTTGAGTTTTTGTACCAAACTTATCATGTGTGAGAAGGTACATCGTAGCTGCACAGGTGTTACTATGCTACCTTTAACATTCTCTTTCTCATCTTCCTTCTCTTCCACCACCTTCCCTTTTCCTAGTATTCTTAACCACAACCTTCCCTTTACTAGTATTTTTTACCACAACCTTCCCTTTACTAGTTTTCTTTGTCTTTAGTTTTTTCGATTGGCTGGCAGCGCTGCTCGATTCTAGTTTCCTTTTTTTGGATGCAGATCTCAAACACAACTTTTTGTTTTGTGTGTCAGATCTTAACTTTCTACTCACACTTCTACTCACAGGGGACTTATCGACTTTCTTCTTCTTCTCCATATTGCTTTTCTTCCTTCCTCGGATTAAGGATTACAAATAATTGAAGGCCAGACATGCAAATTATAAACATAGTTTTGTTATTGTAAAGGTATGAAATCAATGTTCATACCCAGGGACTATGAACAATTAATGTTCATCCCAATGGACTATGAACAATTAATGTTCATACCCAATGTACTATGAACAATTATTGTTTATACAGAGTTATGAGTAATCACTAATGTAAATGTACCTTTAATGGAACCTCCAAATCATCTTCTCCTCCATCTTGTTGTTGCTGTACTTCTTTCTTTCCAGCATTCAAATCCTACCATGCAAAACAAAGTTATGAAAAATCAATATTCATACATATTTACTATCATGCTATACTACATGAATATGAGTATTCATAGTCTAATATGAGTATGAACAATAAATGTTCATGCCTATTTCCTATTCTACGCGGTTCTAACATATTCAAATCCTAACATGCAAAAAACACACGTATGAACACACATTGTTCATACCAATTTCTAGTAAAAAATAAAATCAATAATTTAAAAAAAAAAAAACCTCTAAATCTTCTTCTTCTTTTGCATCTTCTTCCCCTTGTTGTTCTTTTTCTTTTCCTTCTTGTTCTTCTTCTTTTTTTTTCTTCATCTTTTTCAGCATTTCCATCATCATCATCGGTATCTGTTTTCCTGTCATCTTCACTTCCAACAACTCCTTCTTTTGGTTTATCCTCCTCCTCATCTCCTCCACCTTGCTCTCCAACAGTATCATTTACAATACTTTGTACGACATTTGATATTTCTTGTTTGTGTTCTTCACAGTAAATGTCGTTCTCATACCTAGGGTTCTTACAATTTTCAGTATTGCATAACATTTCATCCATTTGATATATTTTGATTCTGATTTTAGAGACAATTTTGGTTTAAAAAGGAATCTAGGGTTTTACTATTTTTGTGTTAGTTTTCTTTTTGCTTTCAGTGTTTTTTGGAAATGTGTGCAAAATGAGAAGTTAGTTTTGTATTTGAAGTGGACACGAAACCGTTTATTTAGGACATGACACGTAATACCCTAAACTAAATTTGGTGGGTATGAACATCCATTGTTCATACACGAAATAGGTATGAACACTTATTGTTCATACCCAAACAATCACTGTGTTTCTCACTGTTTCACATCTGTATTAATATGAGTATGAATAATGGTATGAAAAATCAAAGTTCATTGTTCATAAATAGGTATGAACATTGATTGTTCATACCTACCAATTGTTATATCCATGAATGAATTGATATATGAACATTGATTGTTCATACCATAAATAGGTATGAACATTGATTGTTCATACCTATTCATGTATGAACATTGATTGTTCATACCCACCAATTGTTATATCCATGAATGAAAATTGTTATATCCATGAATGAATTGATATATCAATATTGATTGTTTATACCCTAAATAGGTATGAACATTGATTGTTCATACCCACCAATTGTTATATCCATGAATGAAAATTGTTATATCCATGAATGAATTGATATATCAACATTGATTGTTCATACCATGTATGAACATTGATTGTTCATACCTATTCATTTATGAACATTGATTGTTCATACCCACCAATAGGTATGAACATTGGTTGTTCATACCCTAAATAGGTATCATGCAATCAAAATTAAATAAATGAATGAAATCATAAGAGACTTTAAAAATGAATTCCAAACCTGTATTAATAACTATCATTCAATCAAAAAATATTTAATACAAAAACATCAAACAGCCTCACTAGTGCTTCCCACATCAAAAAATTGCCAAGACCTTAATACCATATCACCACTACCACTAGGCAACTCAACCCTTGCACTAGAGAAGTCATCCCTTGCTCTAGATTCCACATCAGCAGTGTCAGAAGTTTTCCCACGGCAAGTCTTTCGGTCGTGCCGGTCGGTTTTGTGGCATTTTCTGCATTTGTGGGCAGTATAACGCATAGCACCCGTGCTCTCAATCCTTTTAACTCGTGGTCTACCCGAAGCCCTCTTCACATCTGGTGGAAGAATTTATACTTCATCAGAAACATTCGAACAGATCTCATTGCAACTAATTGCAGTGATGCCATGAGAGTACGTGTTGCTGAACGAAGTGGCGAGAAATGCAACCTCAATGTATGAATACACTGAATCCCTTTTGCAATAAATACTCGCAATTGCATGCCGGCAAGGAAACCTGTCTATGCCCCAATTATTACAAGTGCAATATCTACTAAGCAAGTCAACCCGATACTCATGCTTCTCCGTAACAACGTGAAACACGTGCTCATCTAACCTTGCCACAGTCACAGAACGAGCCTCCTCAATCCTCTCAGCCAATTTCACTTCCATTTTAGGACAAAAAATAGTTTTCCAATTCTTGCACTCCATCCTCCGGTCCGATGCCATTTTCATCATCTTCATGCGAATTTCTTCTAATATGGCTGTGATGGGCAGATGACGCTTTTTGTCTATCCAACTATTGAAACACTCTCCTAAAGAAGAGCACATCTCACCATACCGGGCGCCACAAAAGTATGTATTAGCCCAATTATCATAAGGTGCCCTAGATAGAAAATTAGATACTGCATCTCCACCTATATTTAACAATTCAGCCATGTGCTCCTGAAACTCCTCATGTGTGGAAGCATAAGCACATTTCTTGAATAAGCCAACCAAATATTTCGAAACACCACATGTCTTTGACAAAGCTGTTCGAAGGTTGTTCTCCATGTGCCACAAGCAGAAACTGTGATATGAATCAGGAAATACAAGAGGAATGTTCACAAGCAAACCATGATGTCTATCACTCAAAAAGGTATACCTTCTCTCATACCCAAAAGCCTTCTTAAACATATTGAGAAACCAAAACCAATTTGATTCATTTTCAATATCAACAACACCAACAGCAAGAGGGAATAATCCTACAAAACCATAAAAAATAACCAAATATGAGATAATTGAAAAGTTATGAACAATACATGTCCATATCCAAAACAGATATGAACAATGAGTGTTCATACCCAAAATAGATATAAACAATGAGTGTTCATACCCATAACAGATATGAACCCACAACAGACATGAACAATGAGTGTTCATACCCAAAATAGATATGAACAATGAGTGTTCATACCCAAAATAGATATGAACAGTCATTGTTCATACCTCTAAGCAGATATGAACAATAATACATGTTCAAAAATAAAACATGAAAGTAAAAATAAAGGAACATCTTGATCTCCATTTTTGGCAGTAGCAGCCAACAAACACCCTTTATACTTTGATCTCAAGAAGGTTCCATCTAAATACACCATTGCTCGACAGTATTTAAAACCATTGATACTCGATTCAAAAGCAACAAACACCCTCTCAAACTTCCCACTCTCTTCATTCACCTGAAGATCAACACAATTCCCAGGATCTCTTTGCTTTAACTCCTTCGTATATCACAAAAGTTCATTATAGGATAAAGCAACATCACCATACAACTCTGTCAATGCCAACTTCTTACCCGCATAACTCATATGTTTAGAAATCTTCAGCCCATACTCACGACTATAAAAAGAAGTAATATCTCCCAATGACAAAGATGGTTTATCTCTAGCAAAATCCAAAATATGAGTAATTACAAGATAAGAAGTGAGAGGAGGATGGTTGTAGTCTTTAAATGCAAAACCACAAGTGTGTGTGAGATTAATCTTCTTAATTTCAAAACTTCCATATGTATCGCAAGAGTGTATACACCATTCACAGTTTCCCTTCTTCTTATTCTCACAAACCGTGGTCACTTTAAACTCGTCATTCTTGATTAATTCATATTTGTAACCATTGACATTTGAATACTCTATCAATTTACAACGAAACTCAGGCGCACCTAAAGCAAATCGCTGCCCAACACTACCATCAAAGTTTCTTGCCCAAAAATTAGACTTGAAAGGTTTACGAACAATAACCACACCATCACTAACTGAAGAACTTGATGAACTTGAAGAACTTGCAGAAATAGAACCACTAGAGGTAATCAACGAAGTGACACAAACAACCACTCTGATCTCAACAATTGCAATCTTCTTTGCAAAACAATAATAAGCTAAAGAATGCAACTCCCCATCAGATTCAATCAGGTTATCTTTCTCGTCATGGTTGAAACACATATTATAGCATTTTAATCCCAACTCAGGCCATTTTTCATGTAACTCTTGTGCAACACCACCAATAGAAGAATCCAACCCAATACGAATGGAAAGACTACCGCCATTGTAACAAAAAACTCCAATCACACTATGATCCATATAAACTGCAAAATCATAATAAAATGTATCGTCAAATGAATTTACAACTATTATGAACATTGGTTGTTCATAGCTGTTTGGGTATGAACAATGATTGTTCATACAACAAATACGTATGAATAATAATTGTTCATACCAAAAAACAAAATCAAAACCTAAAGTTCAATTAAGAAAAAATTCATCGTCAAATATATTTAAAACTACTATGAACATTGGTTGTTCATAGTTCTTTGTGTATGAACACTGATTGTTCATACAACAAATACGTATGAACAATAATTGTTCATAGCAAAAAAGCAAAATCAAAACCTAAAGTTCAATTAAGAAAAAATTTATCGTCAAATGTATTTACAACTACTATAAACATTGGTTATGTTGTTCATAGCTGTTTGTGTATGAACAATGATTGTTCATACAACAAATTCGTATAAACAATAATTATTTATAACAAAAATCAAAATCAAAACTTAAAGTTCAATTAAGAAAAATACATAAAACAACATTTTCAAAACAAACATGATATTAAAACTATATCATTGGTATAAACAAATTATACCTCCAAAATCACAGATCTGATCTAAAAAACAAAACATGATATAAAAACATATTCGATTATAAATACAAAGTTTGAATAAGAACCTTTTTAGACGGCAAGAAGAAAAAGCTATAGATTGAAACCTTCAGTTGAGGAACCTACTCGATTTTCAATTGAGGGAGAAGAAGTAATCGATTGAAACCAGAACGCTTTGTTTATTTCTAATTTTGAAAACATTTTCGATTTATAGCTTAACACACAAAAGGATAAAAAAGATATTTAATAAAATTATAATGAACTGGGCCAATCTAATTTGTCCTTGAGAGTTATTAAAATAGAAAAATTGAGTCCGTGAGTTATTTTTACGTGGGAAATGGGTCTAACAGTGATTATCACAAAACACTGTTCTCTACAGTTGTATTGAATTCGGCCCAATTTCTTGATTATTCATTGAGAGGTTCTGTATAGGACAAGGATGCAATGAGTGCATGGATCGCGACCCCATCTATCGCTTCTGTTAAGAACTTAAGATTGTTTTGCGGACAAGATACAGACATATTTCTGAATGCAAAGACGTAATAGTCACATGGGATACAGGAACCAGTTACTAGCATGTGGCATGCTTGTAGGTCCAACCAATCCATTAGCCATTTAGTCATAGATATTTTTTTTAGATGAAAACTGCAGTTCACTTAGATGCAAAGAGGCAATACAGACTTTGGGAATTGCAAAGACCACAATTCAAAACTTCCCTGTTCCTCACTTACGCGGTATAATGCTTGAATATATTGGTTACTGGTTTTTAATATCATCACGTGAGTCGTTGATGGACTAAATATGTCTCATTCACTTCATAGTTTCTGTCTCGTACTAGATGTCCTGATGTCCAGTGTCAAAGTGAAGGTCACACATCAGTGTCATAGTTTGTGAACATTGCTCGGCTAGATCAGTTTCACACTTTCACCTCGACCACCCCCCGGAAAAAGGAGCGTTAGCATCCAATGTCCTGGGTCACGACCATCAAGATTTTGGCACTTACATTTGATATTTTTCTGCACACCCATATTTCCTCAAGCCATACAGAAGTGGGTGCTCCAAGTGGAAGAGTACAAATCCCATTTATACTTCCACAGTAAATGCAGTAAGGCAAAGATAGTGTGCGAACCACCCAGCTGGATAAACATTACACGGGCCACTCTTATCACAAGTACACCAATCATCAGACAAGGACTTCTGAATTCTGATAACTTTTGGGTCAATGTGGGATATGTAAATAAAGATCTGACAGGAATAATGAATTTGCAAATGGAGAAATCAACTACGCTATCTAAAATAGAGTGAATTAGATTTTCACCCCTAGCAACTTTGCAAATTAGATTTCCGTCCCCAGATCTTTTATTATTAGACTTCCACCTCTACTTTCAGAGCAAGATGCATTCCGTCTGTTTGCTGCATGTGCAAGTACATATCTACCCCTCACCAGGTAAAATGACCAATAAACCTTTTGACTCCCCCAAGACCAAAACCCATCCAATTGCCACGTGGCATCATCACACCCATTTAATCCAACGAACCTAAATTTTTTGCCTAAATGATGTCGACTACTCCTGCCCACCTAAAATACCCAAAATAACCTCACTCAAGTTTTCTCAATCGCCACGTGTCAACATCCTAACCAAATCCATCAACGGTGGAGAACAAAATATGCACAACACGTCTGATCAGAAAACATTTTTAGTGGCACATGTTACTCTTCTTAGCTAAGCTAAGCTAAAGAAAAAAAAATCGTTGAATCATCCTAAGTTATCTTCTTCATTGTGAACTCCAACATGATGTAAAACTCCATCTTGACAAACCCAACTTTATCTAGTTTACTAGACAAATCCATATAAACAAGAACTCAAGAACTCAAAGCAAGTACACTAAAGCAAGTAAGTAGGTGGTAGCTGGTTTACTTACACGTGATCTTACAAAAACTTCATGGTAAGTTGCTTAAATTTTGCACTTTTAATCAGTTTTAACATGTTTTTAGGTGGTTTATGTTGTAAGCGGATAAAGAAAACAATAAAAGAGACAAGGACAGAATAAAAGGTAATAACCAAGGCGCAGATTAGGCTGTCCTTAAGGAAAGATTTCGCCCCTTCCAATGGTGTAGAAAGGCAATAGTGGCGTCTTCCTCACAGGATTCAATAGTTAACAACAGCTTGACTTTGCACTAGCACATTGCGGTTAAAACGTATCTCAAAACTACCTCTAGAACAACAATATAACTCTCAAAAGGGCGGCGGGGAAGAAAAAAGAAGAATAAGATGGGGTTCTCGTTTCTCCAGGGGAAGGGTGAAGGTCCGTATACACGCACGAAGTTACTCTCTCTCTCTCTCTACGATGCGTAATGGATACTACTATATGGACGCACACAACAATGTTTATATAGAGAAAGCAGTCGGTTACCAGATAGGAGAAGGACTCCTCATAGTCGGTTTCACAAACAGCTAAGAAAGCAGAAACTAACTTGAAGTAGGACTCCAACCGAAACTTCCTGCAAAAGCAAAACAAGTTTAGGCAATTGGTAAGCCACTACCCACTAGACAGTAAGAAGCCCAACTTCGACCGACCGGAAACTCATATGCGCTTAGATATGGGGATTTGTTGACTATTGGCGATGTGGCTTTGGGTGAGTCCTCCCTCCTAACACAAAAGCCTTTGTACCCTAAGGGCACGCCCCTATGGTAGAGGAATTCCTCATATACCTCAGTTGCTAGTGGTGGTTCACCAATGTGGGACTAAACACAATGCACTAAAGTGGAGAGAACACACATAGTTCATCTGCTCCACTTTGCACACACACACAAGTATTTTGAAATACTTTTGGAGATTCCAACAATCCCCCACTATTTCAAAATGCTAATAGTCCCCCACTATTTTGGAATAGGATATTATAAAAGAAAAGGGTTAACGAAATGCCAGAGAGAATCGAAAAAACAATGCATAAGATACTGGTGCTTTGAGGAAGGGTTTGAACGGTCATAGGATAACATGTTTTATAATACGTGAAAGTGGTGGATTAAAAAATCTTTGAACCAACATTCCCTTGTAGTAAAATAGAGCACATGCACCTACATTGTTCTTTCATTATATGACTATTCTGCGGTGTTGCGCTTTTTGGCCCTTACACTGCTTGTGTTCCATGAATGCTCTAGAGTACTTGCCAGAATACTCATAAAAACCGACCCAGTTCTACATTCATGTAGGTGGATATCCATCAAGTGCACATTGCAGTTAAAATACACTATCTCAAAAAATAATGGACTATGGATTCCAATAAGAGTAAAATAACTCATCCTTTCTCATTACAATTCAAGTTATACAAAGTATACAAAAATGCTATCTAGTCATAGGGTGGGATATCTCAAAGAAAGACAATAGCGTACCAGAGCGACGAGGTGACTTGTTTTTCCCTTTGAACCTACTTCATGGGATCTCCAATCACATAGGTGGGGTTGCCGTCAGTGTCGCTCTCTATCTAAGGCAAAAGTCCCATCCCCCTCGACCTTTCAACCACTTGTCTCCTGTTAAGCGGTTTTGTCAGAGGATCGGCTAAATTTAACTCTGACCTCACATAATCTAGAGCCACAACTCCAGATTCTAATAGTCGCTTTTATACAAGTAGTCTCGCATTTAATATGCTTGCTTTTCCCATTATACAATTTGCTGATTATTTTTCCCTTTGCTATAACGGCCTAAAAAGATCATACCGTGTTTTGGAAAAAATGCATGAATATTTTCCATGTTTGTCCATGCACTAACCTGGTAGAGGCGGTTTTGTACCAATAGGAAGATTTGCCAAGAGGTTTCTAAGCCACTCAGCCTTAGCACTTGCTTTATCTAAAGTAATAAGCTCGGACTCCATGGTTGAACGAGCTATCAAGGCCTGCTTAGAAGATTTCCAAGCAACTGCACCTCCACCTAGGGTGAAAATATAACCACTAGTGGACTTGATATCATGAGAATCAGATATCCAGTTTGCATCACAATAACCCTCTATCACAGGTGGAGTTTGTTTAAAACGTATGCCATAATCCATTGTTCCTCTCAAGTACTTGGCTAGTCTCTAACGCACTCCAATGTTTCGGCTGGGGACAATGAATGTATGATATCGCTTAACCTGCTAACTGCATAAGCAATGTCAGGTCTAGTGCAATTCATCAAGTACATGAGACTACCAATAATTTGGGCATATCTAGACTGAAGGACACCATGTTGAGCATTTTTCTGAAGTTCACTATTTGCCTCATAAGGTGTCGACACAGGCTTACTATCATAAAAGTTAAACTTCTTCAAAAACTTCTCAACATAATGCTCTTGTGAAAGCGTATAGCCATCACTGTTTTTGATGATTTTGATTCCAAGAATCACATCAGCTTCTCCCAAATCCTTCATTTCAAATTGGGAGGATAAGAACATCTTGGTGTTTCTCACAACATCAAGGCTAGGACTCATGATTAACATGTCATCCACATATAGACATATAATCACATATGTATTTACATCAAAAGATTTAAAGTAAATACATTTATCAAAGCATCATTTATGTGATATCCATTAGACATCATGACACATTGTCAAACTTTTCATGCCATTGTTTTGTAAATAATTTTGTTTCAACCCATATAAAGACTTAACCAATTTGCATACTTTTTGCTCATTTCTGCGGTACTATCGTACCCTCAAGTCTTGCATCATATATATTTCTTCATAAAGATCACCATTCAAAAATGCAGTTTTACATCCATTTGATGAATAAATAAATTATGAATAGCAAGCGAGAGCCATTAGAACTCTTATAGAAGAAATCCCCTAGTTACAGGAGCATAAGCATCAAAATAGTCAATGCCTTTTTCTGGGAGAATCCCTTGACTACTAGTCTAGCCTTGTATTTTCAATGGAACCATCTAGCTTTAGTTTCTTTTTGAAGATCCACTTGTAACATTATAGGTTTAGCCCGGAGGTAGATCAACTATCTCCCATGTGTGATTAGCTATAATCGAATCTAGTTTTTTGAGTTTATAGCATCCTTCCAAAAGGTGCATCTTGAGAACTGATTGCCTCATTATCGTCCGGGATCATCATCAAGAAGAAGCGTGTAAAAGTCATCACCAAAATTGGTGGATTTTTCTCTCTTTTACTCTTCCGAATTTCTTGTTCAGAAATTTCAGGATCTGTTAATTGTTGTTCACTAGGAGCAACCAACCTCTCAATGCCAATTTTCAAAGGAAACAAATTCTCAAAGAAATCAGCATTTTTACTCTCTATAATAGTGTTAGCATCGACAAGGTTATTATCAGATTTTACTACTAAAAATCTATATGCGGCACTATTATGAGCATAACCAATGAACATACAATCAACAGTTCTTGGTCCCAATTTTCTCTTTTTAGGTTCGTTCACTAGAACCTTTGCAAGACACCCCCATATTTTGAAGTATGTCAGGTTAGGTACATGACCTTTCCATAACTCATATGGTGTTTTATTCTCTGTTTTCTTGTTGGGTATCCTATTCTGTATATGGCAAGCAGATAGGATTGCTTCCCCACAAGTTAAAAACCGTGGAATCGGAACTTACAAGCATAACATTCATCATCTCTTTTCGAGTTCTGTTTTTCCGTTCGGCTACTCCATTAGACTCAGGAAAGTATGGTGGAGTAGTCTCATGAATAATGCCATTCTTGTCACAAAAGTCCTGGAAGGGGTTAGACTCATATTCTCCACCCCTATCAGATCGAAGTCTTTTTGATCTTCTGATCAAAGCCGGTTTTCAACTTCGACTTTGTACTTGAGAAACATCTCACATGCCTCATGCTTGTTTCTAAGTAAATATACCATGGTGTACCTAGAGAAGTCATCTATGAATGTAATATAATAAAACTTCCCCCCTCTAGACATGGTACTTCTGAATTCACCCAAATCCATATGAATAAGAGTTAATAATCCAGTTTTATCTCTAGAAATAGTTCTCTGGGGTTTTTCTTTGTGGCTTTAGTCTCAAAGACATATCTCACATTTATCATTAGAAAAATCAGATATATCAGACAATAAACCACATGCTTTCATCCTTTTCATATACTGAACATTCACATGTCCTAGTCTACCATGCCATATATTAAAAAAGTCAAGCAAGTAAGCAGAAGCAGATTCATTCTTATTAATAATAATGTTGTCAAGTACATTCAACATGAAAAGACCACTGTTATTACAATAACCTTTCCCAACAAAACCCTCATTCTTCGCCAGAACGAACTTGTCACTCTCAAAAGTCACCTTGACGCCAGCTTTTCCCAATAAGGACACAGAAATCAGATTCTGACGAATCTCAGGAACATGAAGAACATTACTAAGTGAAAGGGTTTTCCCTGAAGTTAACTTCAGAAGAATCTTGCCTGTTCCCTCAACAGGAACAGACCTTGAGTCACCCATATAGACCTTTTCATCTTTCACTAGTATGTAGTCTGAGAAGGCTTCAACATCACCACAGACGTGGCGGGTGGCACCAGAATCTAGTACCCAATTCTTCTTCCCAGTGGCCATGAACACTTGTGACACCACAGCAACAATAATATCATCTCCCTTAACTATATTAGCATTGGGAGGATCATCAATGTCTTTCTTGTGCCTACACTGAAAAGCCCTATGTTTAGGTTTACCACAAACATAACAATTTCCATTGCTAGTACCACTCCTTTTAAAAGAAGTGCCTTTGACCTTGAAATTCTTATTTTTGTTGTACTTCTGCTTTTTAGAGGTTTTGTTAGATTTGCTGGGATTACCTTCAATGATGTTGGCTTTAGAATAGAATTTCTTAGACAACACATCATCTCGAGTCTTGTTCTTTTCCTCTATGTGAATGTGTATGATCACATCCTCAAGAGTCATCTGCTTGCGCTTATGCTTCATACTATTTTTATAGTGTTTCCAAGACTCGGGGAGTTTCTCAATCAAACATCCAGCAACAAAGGTTTTAGGTAAATCAATACATTCAGTTTTCAAATCATTAATCAGCACATGAAAATCATGGATTTGAGACGTTACATCTCTATCCTCTCTCATCTGGAACTTTAGAAAAGTCCCGATAGCATATTTCTGAGTACCAGCATCCTTTATTATGTATTTCTTGTTCAAACTCTCCCATATATCATGTGCATTCTTATTTGAACAATAAATATCAAAAATTTCATTGGACAAGGTACTCAAAATAGCATGTCGACATACCTTATTCCCATTAAGCCAAGCAGCTTGATTTCTTTCGAAATCATTAGAACCCTCCACGGGTGCTGTATCAGTGAGATACTTTGCATAGTTGAGTACATCTAGGGCTGTGAATACCTTTTCTCTCCATCGCTTGAAGTGTGAACCGTTGAAGGATTCAATCTTTGACACATTGGGTAAGTTGCGAGCATTCAATAGAGGTGCAACATCTCTCATAGTCGAAGTAACTTCCATGACTCCAGAATTGGTTTCTTTGATCGGCGTGGTGTCAACAGATGTAGCCATCTTGTTATTTCCTTAAGATTGTTGTAAGCGGATAAAGAAAACAATAAAAGAGACAAGGACAGAATAAAATGTAATAACCAATGCGCGGATTAGGCTGTCCTTAAGGAAAGATTTCGCCCCTTCCAATGGTGCAGAAAGGCAACAGTGGCGTCTTCCTCACAGGATTCAATGGTTAACAGCAGCCTGACTTTGCACTAGAATAGACTACCCTCTAGAACAGCAATATAACTCTCTCTGGCGGTTGACAGGAAGAAGAGAATAAGAATAAGATGGGGTTCTGTTTCTCTGTAGGGTGGGGTGAAGGTCTGGTATACACGCACGAGTTCTGTCTCTCTCTCTCTACGTCTGTAATGGATACTACTCTATGGACTCACACAGCAGTGTTTATATAGAGAAAGTAGCCGGTTACCAGATGGGAGAAGGACTCCTCATAGTTGGTTTCACAAACAGCTAAGAAAGCAGAAACTAACTTGAAGTAGGACTCCAACCGAAACTTGCTGCAAAAGCAAAACAAGTTTAGGCAATTGGTAAGCCACTACCCACTAGACAGTAAGCCCAAGCTCAAGCCCAAACCTGACCCGACGCCACCTCGCCCGGTCTATGGCGCAAGGCGTGCAGTGGCTTTGGGTGAGTCCTCCTTCCTAACACAAAAGCCTTTGTACCCTAAGGGCACGCCCTTATGGTAGAGGAATTCCTCATATACCTCAGTTGCTAGTGGTGGTTCACCAATGTGGGACTAAACACAATGCACTAAAGTGGAGAGAACACACATAGTTCATCTCCTCCACTTTGCACACACACACAAGTATTTTGAAATACTCTTGGATATTCCAATAGTTTAAAGTGTGTCAAGTGAGAAATGTAAAACTTTTAGTCCAATGTTTAACTTTCATGATAATGTTATTGTTAAAAACCTATGTTTGAGTACAATCCATTTAAGTTTTTGTCATTGTAACATGCGTTATTATTTGTATAGTTGAAAACGTGTATAATGGTGGAATGTTTTGTTTTATAAATATGTTTGATTCATGCTTGTATTGTAAGCTGGATATTTTGTTTGTTTGGTTGTTATAATAATCAGATGGAAAGGGACTGCTTGGCTAAAAGAAACTTGATCCTTCATTATCATGGGACATTTCAAGAGGCACCTGATGGTTCACTATATTCCCAAGATAATTATCGAGGTGGTGTTATGGAGAAAATGAGGAATGTGGACGGAGATAGGATAAATTTTATGGATTTAGTAGATGATATAAAGGAGAACTATTTGTTTGATATTAGTGTAGGATTTGAAATATTGTACACTTTGAATAGTGAGAAGGTGTATGTTAAGAATGACAATGATTTAATGCAAATGTGGGCTAACATGGAGGAAGATATAAGGGGGTGGAGTCATGTATTTGTTGAACTTGAAGGGGAAATTATAGAGCTAGTTGAAACTATGATTATGCCAACTCCAAAGTGTAGGAAGCCTACCAAGAATGTAAAGAAAATGAGTACAAGGAGAAGAAGTATCACTAAGAATAAGTCTAGCATTAAAGATAATGATGATTTTTACTCAAAGAAGTGTATTGGTACATTAGATGATTCTGATGGAGAGGATGACTGGAATCAGGATTTACCACCAATAACACCTCTAAGTTCAGGTCCACAAGCTGATATATCACCTCCACCACCACATACAACCAATGCATCTACTCCACACATTTCAGGTCCATCCTTTATTTCAGATTCCACAACACCCATTTCACATGCACCAACACCTTTTTCACCTCCACCACCACCACCACCAAGACCCATAGATGAGATTGAGGATGATGAGGGGTATATGAGTACACATTCTTCTGAGGATGAGGAGGACCATGTCATTGCAATCAAAGTAGACTTCGTTGACTTCATTGTAGGGACTGACAATATTATTGATATAGATGAGGGAAGTGAGCAGTCTGTGAACAAACCATTAATTTGGGAGGTAGGAATGGAGTGGCCTAACATTGATGTTTTGAGAGATGATATAAAAGATTTTTGTATAGGAAATAGGTTTGCTGGTGACTTAATAAAAAATGACCCATTAAAAATTAGAGTGGTTTGTTTAGGGGAAGACAAAAAGAAGGTACAATGTCCATGGGTAGCTTATTTTAGGAGAGATGAAGATGGATTCACAATGAGGCTGAATACATTGAAGCCAATATATACTTGTCATGCTGATTGTGATATGTTGAATAGAATGGCCAATGCAAATTGGGTAGTCAAAAAAATTCAAGATCAAATGAAGGTTAAGTTAATTATAAGTGTGTGGAGTTTAATTATCTCATATTTGTCTTTTTACATTGGAGTACTCTTTACATTGTACTAATGTAGTAACTCTTTGATTGTTTTGTCCAAGGTTCATTTCAAAACCATGACTCCTGTTTTCATAAAAGAAGAAGTCATGAGGGTTTTTCATGTCAATATAAGTTATTGGACAGCTTGGAATGCAAGAATCAAGTCTCTACAACAGATTTATGGTGATTATGAGGAAAACTACAACATGATCCCAGTGCTATGTAACATGGTATACACTTTATAAATGTTTACACTTTGTGATTTCAACTGTCAAATTGATTGTACTAAGTAATTGCATGTTTATTACTTGCTTGTAGATTCATGAGAGTAATGGTCTATTTACTATTGCAAAATACTCCAGAGATGTTGACACACTTAAGTTTGAAGGAGTGTGTATTTCATTTGATGCTTGTATTCAGGGTTTTTCAGTTGGTTGTAAGCCATTAGTGGGGTTGGATGGTTGTTTCCTTAAAGGGAAATATGGAGGCCAGGTGCTTAGCATGGTTGCTTTAGATAGAAATAATGGTTTATTTCCATTGGTTATATACATTTGTAAATCTGAGTGTAAGCAGTCATGGAGTGAGTTTTTGAGTATCATGGCTGAGAAGCTAGAACTACACCCTTGGCTTGTTATCTTTACTTCTGACAAGCAAAAAGGTTTGATTCAAGCTGTTAAGTGCATATTTCCTAGAGCACAACATAGGTTATGTTTCAAACACATGTATAAGAACTTCAAAAAGTTGTTTAAGGGTAGTATATGGAACAACTTGTATGGGCTGCCTCAAAGGCATATAAAAAGGAAGACTTTGAGAGGTGGATGGAAGTGATAAAAAAAGAAAATATTGAAGCACATAAGTGGTTGCAAAAGGAGGAATATGAAACATGGGCTAGGTCTCATTTTGCTGAGGAACTTAAAGCTGAACAAGTATGCAGTAATTTCTCAGAGTCTTTCAATAGTTGGATCTTAGAACTGAGAGACCTTCCAATTGCCTGTTTACTTGACAAATATCACCTTTTGTTGATGAGTTTGATGTACAAGAGGAAACATGCTTGCAAAGAATGGGATCAAAATGGATTGGTCCCTAGAGTGAATAAACACATATCCAAGATGATTGAAGTATGTCCCCACTACACATTTGAAGGTTCAGATGATCATCTTTTTGTGGTGAAAAATTACCATGGTGATAGGTGGGCTGTCAATATTGTGAACCACCCTTGTGAATGTAGGGTATGGCAGATGACTGGGATTGTGTGTGTTCAGGCGGTGAGAGTGCTCTTACCAAGGAGAGTTGAGTGGGTTGAGTACTACAGCTCTTACTTTTGGGTCTCAGAGTACAAGCTAACTTACACAAGTAATGTCAAACCCATGAAAGATGTCAAAGATTGGCTTAAACCTGTAAGTATTTATTTATATATAAGTTTTATATATTTGCCAAGTTTAATGTTCTTCAAACAAATTTATGTTCTTCAAACAAATTTGTAAAGTGTTTTATTTTCTTAGGATCCAACCAAACATGTGAAACCACCTCCTTTGGTGAGGGGTATTGGAAGGCCTAGAAAGGAGAGAATGAGGGCTAAGGATGAAAATGGCAATGAAAATGGGCATGTCCAAAAAAAGAGAAAAATGACTTGCAGCAAATGTAAAGGAGAAGGCCATAATGCAAGGTCATGTAAGGGTCTTGCTGCATCAGAAGTATCAAACAATGGAAGTAATGGAAGCAATGCAAAGAAAACAACACTAAGACTGAAACCTAAACCTTGGACAAGGTCTAGAACTGTGACAGGAGAGTCCACTGTCATGGACAGGGAAAAGTAAGTTCTGATTGTACTAGGTACTTCATTGTTACTAAAATGATACCAAATCTAAATTGTTTTTGTCTTGTTTTGTAGAAAAATTGTGCGGAAGACTCAGAGTGGTATTAAAAAGGCAAAATACAAGGCATTAAGAAATGACAGTGATACTCCTGCAAGTGATGCACCTGCAAGTGATGCTCCTCCAAGTGACCCCATAGCAGAACCACCAAGCAATGCACCAGTAAGAGTGGCACCACCAAGGCATGAACACCTAAGGAAGAGCCAAAGCAATGGACATACCTTTTTCAAAGCACCAGAGCACAGACATACTATGGGTGACTTGATCATGAAGCAAGGAGAGGGGCAAAATAATAGTACAAGTGTTTTACATGCTGATCATAAAACAAGGAGAGGGGAAAAAGAAGAAAAGAGTACTTAGAAGAAAAAGAATACTGCTAGTGTTAGGGCTCCTTTCAAGGCACCAACAGTTGTGAGTAGGTCTAGATCACTATAGTTGAGAAGCCACCTGTCAAGCCAGTGGAGAAGCTATCTGTGAAGCCTGTACAACCTAGACCAAAGTTCAAGGTGGTTAGGGTAGTTGTCTGTGAAGTCAATGTATAGTTGGATGAGTACTCTAGTTGGATGAATGATACTTTTGTAAGTTAGTATATTTGCATTTGTTTTGGTTATTTTGGACTCATTTTGGACAGAAACATGGCGTATCTTGGGTTTTAAAACTCATTTTGGCTACAGACTGATGGATTGACTCAATGTATAACTCATTTTGGTTACAAACTGATGGATTAATGGCATATCTTGGGTTTTAAAACTCTTTTAAAATTGGCAGTTATGGATTTATGGAATTAAGTTAGTATATTAAGAAAGAAAGTTGTGATATTGTGTTGAGTTTGCATATATAGAAATAGAAATATTGTGATAATAATTTTATTTCAGTTTTCTAGGCTAGCTAGTCAATGCCTCGTGAATAAAAATTGTTCATCTCTGTTCTATAAAGGCATAACCACCAAGCACAACTCACATCACCCATCACATCTCTCATCTCCTCACACAAAAAATGCAAACAAAACAAACTCAACAAACAATGGTGAAAGCAGGAACAATGACAAAATTTCAGTTAGATACCAAACAAATTGAACAATCTTTTGAGCAAATCAAGTCTTTGCTCAAAGACAAGAAAGATCAGAGGGTGTTCTTGGAGATGGAGAACGATGGCAGGTTAAGTCTCAAAGTCTATAAGCACTGCAATTGCATGTGCTATTTACAGTTGGACTCTTATTTTGGTCTATGTGAAAATGAATTAGGATCATATCCTCCACCTAGCTTTGCTCCAAAACCAGGGTTTGCTCCTCCACCACCAGCCAAGGGTTTTGATTTGAAATTTGCATCATAACCAGCACCACCACAACCAACACCACCACCACCACCAACAACAACACCTCCTCTTCTTGTCAGGCGATCAACAAGAGTAGGTGGTCCAGGACCATCACAATCACCTGCACGTCAAGCTAAAGAAATTGTCTTGGCACTAGAAGCAGCTGGAGTCTGCATGAGCAAGAAGAGCAAAAAGAAATTCAGCTACAAGAAGAAGTAGAGTAATCTCAAGTTTGTCCTATTTTATGGTGTGTTCTATGTTTGAAGTTCAAGCATTCTATGTTTGAAGATCTATGTTTAGAGTCAAGTCAGGAGTTCAAGTTAGTGTCAAGTGTCCTATGGTAGTTCCAATGTTCTGCATGTTTGTCCTATTATTTTCAATGTTTAGTGTTACTATGTTAGTTTCAAGAGTACTCTAGTTTCAATGTTTAGAGTCAGTGCTAGTTTTCTCTGCAATATTGTTTTCTGTTACTTTTCTCTGTTTTCAAACATACACTTCAGACTGCATACAGTTCAAACATATTCGAGAGAGTAATAGAGAAGACTGATTGATTGAAATTGAACATTTAGAGTTTACAACATGAGTACTCTTACAACATAACTCAAACTTCATTAACAAACTAAAACTTCATGAGTACTTCATTACCAAACTAAAACTTCACTTCAAACTTCAACATTTAAAACTATCTCTAAAACTAAAACTTGACACGATTACAAGATTACAAGATTACAAAACAACAATACTGATAAAACAAAGAGTACTCTAACAAACTAGAGTACTTAACCAAACTCAACCCTTCCCTTTCCCTTACAACATAACTTCATTACAACATAACTGAAAACCAAACTCAACCAAATACAAACTTAACCCTTCCCTTTCCCTTTCACAGTCACATTTGCCTCGAACCCATCACACAAATTATCCATTTCTATTTCAACTAAAACTCTCCATTTCCCCTTAGAACTCCCTACAGAAGAGCTCCCCCCATCTACAGATAACAACTTACTAGGTTGTTGCTCGATTGCCTCCTTCAAAGCATCCTTCATCCATTGAAAGCCCCGTCACTTTGGGTTTGGGCAACTCAAGAACTTTTGACCAAATGAATGAGGTTGTTGCGAAGTTCTCACAACATGACCAACATCGCATCTCTTGCAAGGAGAGCCGTTCCAGGGACAATTCTGAATCCAATGATCAAGCTTTCCACATGAGAAGCAACCACGATCCTAAAATTAACAAAATTTAAACTCTTTAATTACTAATCCACCCACCCATCTCAAATAACTAATAAGTAACAAGAACAAAGTGGAAATACCTTCTCCAATGTTGCTTTTGACGAGACTAATTCTCCACCACCTCCCAATTTTTATGTTTTTCTTCTTCCAGTTCTTCCTTTTTTCGCTGAGTGAAGTGAACAATGGTCACGTTTACTTAAAGGTAGTTTAGAACCAAACGGCTATTTTTGCCACGTGCGGACTGATCAAGTTAGTTAGGATGATGACACGTGGCGGTGATGGATTTGGTTAGGGTGATGACATGTGGAGATTGAGAAAACTTGAGTGAGGTTATTTTGGGTATTTTAGGTGGGTAGGGGTAGTCGACGTCATTTAGGCAAAAAATTTAGGTTCATTGGATTAAATGGGTGTGATGATGCCATGTGGCAATTGGATGGGTTTTGGTCTTGGGGAGTCAAAGGGTTTATTGGTCATTTTATCTGGTGAGGGGTAGATGTGTACTTGCACATGCAGCAAACAGACGGAATGCATCTTGCTGTGAAAGTAGGGGTGGAAGTCTAATAATGAAAGATCTGGGGGTGGAAATCTAATTTGCAAAATTGCTGGGGGTGGAAATCTAATTCACTTTCTAAAATAAAGATATGGTTATTACTGGAGGTGCACTAACACCCATTGAGTGCATATTTCTCAAATAAAATGTCAAAGCATTGAGAAAGTAGTGGCTGAAAACCAAAACAAATGGAGTCACAAGATTGAGATGAGAGTGAACTGAGTTTATAACTATTTAGTACTACAAACTTTCATTTTTTTTTTTTTTTTTAAATGGTACTCGAATGTTTTTTTTTCTCGCCTACCAGTATCATGAACTTCTAATTTTTTACGATTTGGTACGTTTAGACAATTTGATACTTTTATCAGACCAAAATGCCCCTACCTATTTTTTTTTTTTTTTATAATTTGTAACTAAGTGTATCTTCTTCATCCACCTTTGGCACCACCTCCACCCCCGCCACCACCAACCAAAACTTTTTTTTTTTATCTAAAAAAAGATAGAGTAGTTGATGAAGAAAATATATAATCATCATCGGATTCACAGATTAATTCTATTGGGACGAATTAGATGATTGTCATTCTATTGGGACGAGTTAGATGACTATAGTAACTTAAGTGATGAAGTGACAATTTGAAAATTAAAGACATAAAGACATTTTGGTCAAATAAATGTATGAAGTACCAAATTGTAAAAAATTAGAAGTTTGGTGGTACTGATAAGGTAAGAAAAATAGTTCAGGTAAAAAATTAAAATTCGTAGTACTAAATAGTTATAAACTCATAAATTAAGATAAGAGCCAAGTTTAGAAGTATGGTAGGCTAATGCCAATGGTTGAGTTGGATTGCATCAGAATTTCCTGGTATATCTTCAACATGAATTTCTACAACTTTTATCATGGAGTTCATTACAAACATCAAAGCTTTGATGTTTACATCAAGAGAACATGTTTCGTAAAATACAACAAAGTACAATCAGTGAAGATTCTTCGATCACAAAGACCTGCCCAATCAATAGAGATCACAGTAGAAAAGCATGTCTATCATACAGTTCCTTGACAAGCTGGGACCCCACATCCTTAGACTGCAAATGATACATCACGCTTTCCTATCTTTCTGTTCACGAGGTTGCGCTGTAAATCCATTTCTTGTTTGCCATAAATCAGTGGAAATTCATCAAACTGTTCGGAGAAATTGTGACATTCACCGATGGATCTTAATGACTGATAAACCTGGTACATAGAAGGCCTGTCTTTGGGCCTCGAAAGCACACAACTACATGCGACTCCCAGAAACTGCAGAATTTCTTCGTCATAGTCAGTCCCATATAAAGATTTTTCAACAGTTTCCTTCATGCGACCAGAGTTCGAGAGCTTATTGACCCAATCTACTAGGTTTCCTTTGAATCCTTCCCCAGCATTACTGACTTCAAGAGGCTTTTGCCCTGTAACCAACTCCAGAAGCACTACCCCAAATGCATACACGTCCCCTTTCAAAGAAGCAATCATGGTGCTTGAGTATTCAGGGGCAATATATCCCAACTCTCCTAAATCCCCATTAACGAAAGTACTCTCACTGGAAGTACCAGAACTCATCAGCCTAGCCATTCCAGAATCTGTTACCCGAGCATCAAAATCATCGCTGAGGAGAATGACGTTTGAGCTTATGTTCTGGTGCAGAAATGATGGTTGGAAACCATGGTGAAGCCATGCCAACCCCCTTGCAGAACCAATACCAATCTTCAGCCTTGTTACCCAATCCAATGAACCATCCAGACTGTTAGTAGTAAAGCCATTACCATGCAACTTTGAGTACAATGAGCCATTAGCCATGTGCTTATAGACTATCAGTTTTTCCTCGTCTACAACACAGAAACCCAATAGGGGTACCAAATTAGGGTGTCTAAGCTGTCCTAACTTGTTCATCTCTGACCTAAATTGCTTCTCACTTAGCTTGCAGTTATGGAGTCGTTTGATCAAAAGAACTGACCCATCTTGCAAAACTGCCTTATACGAAGTTCCTGTTCTAGTCGAAACTATAAGATTTTCGATATCAAAGTTATTAGTTGCAGCAATCAAATCACCCAACTTGATCTTCACAATAGGTTTTTGAAACAATGTAACTTGAACAAGCTTTAGCACTCTAAGTCGCTCAACCCAGCTACGACTACCACTACCATCATCTTTGCATACCCCAGCACCTCTTCTCTTTCTACATCGACTACTCCCCCTAGCGTAAAACCACCACCAAAGCCCAAGAGCTAACATTATCGATGCAACAGAACCAAACACACCAGCAGCAACTATAACAACAAAACTTTTCCTTCCACCACATTTAGACCCAAGTGGTCTTCCACATAATCCACTATTCCCATTAAACTCATTCGCATCAAAGTCCGATAAAAACAAAGGAATCTGTCCAGACAAATCATTATTCGCAACGGAAAGCTTCTTCAGCCTATTTAGCCGGGCAAACTCATATGGTATTGAACCAGAAAGTTTGTTATCTTTCAATATCAAAGTGTTCAAGTACTTACAATTAACAAACTCAGAAGGAATCGAACCCGAAAAGTCATTGTTAGAAAGATCTAAACTTACTAAATAAGGTAACCACTCACAAATTTGACTAGGAATGTTCCCATATAGTGCATTACCAGAAAGATCAAGTGACTGTAAACTTTTGCAATACTTAAGTGATTCAGGAATATTACCTTTAAGCATCATTGAAGGAAGTTGCAGACCAATCAGTCTATTTTCTTTCTGATTCCAACAAGAAACACCAACAAACATACATATAAAACCCAATGAAGTGTTGGTAAAAGACCATGATGCTAGTTTTGATTCTGGATCTAAAAATGTAGTCTTTAAGCCTTGTAGACACTTAAAGTCATCTTCTTGAGCTAAAGAAATGAGAATGAGATGGAATGTGATGAAAATAAGGAAATGGAGCTGGGGCATTTTTCTTGAAGTGGTGTTGCTCATTGTGAAATGGTGAATGTGAGTGTTTGTGGTTTGTGGGTTGTGTGTTTTGGGTTTTGGAAGTGTTGAGTGTGTTTTTTAAGTTTTGAGGATGGGGAAAAATGGCGAAGGCAAGTAGAGATAGTGCCACTGCTACTTTGACAGTTTGACTGAAGTAATAGAAGAGAGAGAAAGAGACTGAAGACAGATAGGACAAGGGAGTTAGTAAATTGCCAGTTAGCAACCTAGGATAAAAGAGTTGCACCTGTGCCACACTTGGATAAAGTAAATTTTTTTAGGGTAATCTTAAATACACTCTTCATTTCTAAGAGGGCACTCTCCATCCTAAAATTTGTTATTACATTTGTGTCCCAACTTAAAACCCATGTTTTCTAAAATGGCACTCCCCATAAAAAATAGTTGTAGCCTCCTATTGCCTTTAACTAACTAATTTGCACTATGCAATTCTATACACTATCAAAATACATTCTCTTTCTCCAATTATCTACATCCAACTCAATTTTCCTTTACTCCGCTCAACTCAATTTTTCTTGACTCCACTCAACTCAATTTTCCTCTACTTCTCAACTCTCAATATCTCTATATTTTAACTCTCAAATGGAGTATGTATCATTACACAACTCTCAAATGAACGATTTATCGCAATACAACTACCCACATCTCAATGTCGAATAAATTGAAGATTATATGATGTTAGAATAACCAATTGAACATGAAAACGAATAAATTTGATACTAATGTAATTGAAATTGCCTAATGAAATTGAAACTAAATGGATTACGATAGCTTGAATCTTAGATTTCAAAATAAATTTTGTGTAATCTTGATGTATGTGCTATTTTGAGGAAAGGTAACACATTGCCGTAAAATACCATAAACCATGGTAACGGGTTGCTGAAACATAAACATAACAATAAATTACAGTGTCGGGTTACCATTTACCAAGTAAAGATACAACAAATAGACACCGAAAATTCTTAAACCCTAAACTTAAGTGTTTAGGGTTGCTGAAAATTCTTGTTGCTGTGTTGTCAAATTCCAATATTTAAGTGTTTCATCATCTATTTGATAATAATTTGATTAATAATGATCATATTTTAACTTATTTGTAGTTGTTTTAGGTGATAACTTAGTTCCAACAAGTAGAAAGCATTTATGTTATAATTTTTTATTTTCGAATTGGTAGCAATTGTACATGTCTCTAGGGTTTAGGGCTTGAATAAATACAATTACTAACTAGACTTTGAATCTAACATCTAAATTTTTACCAACAAATTAAAATTGGATTATATAATATAATTTAAACCAATTATCAAATCTATAATAAAACGTTTAGGTTATAATTTTTTATTTCGGAATTGGTAGCAACTATATTTATGTATAGGGTTTAGGGTTTGAATTAGTACAGTTCTAACTAAACTTTGAATCTAATATCTAAATTTTTACCAACATATTAAAATTAGATTAGACGATATAATCATTTAAATTAACCCGTTCTCCAATCTATAATAAAATGTTTGGGTTGTAATTTTTTATTTCAGAATTAGTAACAACTTTACTTATGTTTAGGATTTAGGATTTGAAATAATACAGTTTTAACTAGACTTTATTTGAATCGATTTAACATCTTAATTTTGACCAACAAATTAAAGTTTGATTAAATGATATAATTTAAACCCATTTCCATTCCATAATAAAATATTTTGGTTATTATTTATGATTTTAGAATTGGTATGTAGCAATTGTACATATATTTAGAGTTTAGCCAATACAGTTCTAACAATAATAGAACTATATTTCGGAGGGGGGGGGGGTTGGAAAAAAAAAACTAATACAGTTCTAATTATATTTTGAATCTAGTATCTAACATTTAGTATATTTAAACACATTGAAAGTTTACATTGGAATTAGAAGTGGAAGTTGACAGCATATGTCATGGTTTTGGGACAAAAGTTATTGTGAAAGGAAAGAAGAAAAAAGAGGAATTGTAAAATGTTGTAATCTTCTCAATTCTATGTTAATTTCAATAACTGGTTACTTTATAAATACAATTTTTAGTTACTTTACAAATACAATTTTCAGCAATTGAACACCAAAAATTTGAGCAATTTTCAACAACTAGATACCATTTATCAAATTAGTAACTGGATACCAAAATTGAGTTTTAATTTCGGTAACTGATTACCGCTTTACAAATACAATTTTCAGCAACTGAACACCAACATATTGAGTAATTTTCAACAACTAGATACCATTTATCAAATTAGGAATACCGAAATTGAGTTTTACTAATACAATTTTCAGCCACTAAATACTAAAATTTTGAGCTATTTTCAGCCACTAAACACTAAAATTTTGAGCTATTTTCAGCAACTAGATACCATTTTTAGCAACACTGTTAGTAACCTATGAAAATAGTACTAAAAACCTGCATACAAAGTCACCCGGTTTCAGGAGCGTGCCCCTCTAATTTTTTAGTAAACCGGTTGGATTACTCTTAACCAAAACCAGTTCCTAGGTCGGAGAGTGCCCTCTTAGGAACCGGAGAGTGTATTTAACAAGACCCTTTTTTTATTAACTATTTACGAAATGCAGCAGAATATCGAGTCGGTTTTTTTTTTTTTGGCTTGATAAGAATGTAAGATGCCTGAGTTTGATGAATCGGCATGATACTTTATCGTGTTGCTAACCTTGCTATAACTGATAGTTTTGGTATCTGTCGCGGCATTGAGACTGTGAATAGTTATAGTTAATTACTAAGGCATGTCTTTTTACTTACATAGAACCATGGACCAAAATATCACCGATATATCCGATATATCGCCGATATATATCGGTATTTTGGTACACCGACATCGATATTTCCGACATATATCCACCGAATATAGAATTCTTTTTTTTCCGATATATATCGGAATTTTCGATATGAAACTTTATATCGCCGATATAATCGATATTTCCGATATAATCGATATATATCGGTTGACTTTTTGACCATTTTAAAATATAAATCCGATATTTCCAATATATTTCCGATATATATCCGATATTTCCGATATTATATTTCCGATATTTCCGATATTTTAAATAGTTTGGACTGGTTACCAAAAAAATGGATATATCCGAAATATCCGATATATATCGGTTTTTGGGTACACCGATATATTCATCGATATCGATATTTTGGGCCTTGCATAGAACTATGTTGCGCCAAAATATTATTTGGTTATATAAGACTACAGGAAATATCTGCATTGTGCTTGAAGTTTTGGTGAAACATGATGGGAGATGTGGCGGGTTGGAGTACTAGTGCAACTTTTAAAATTAGTTGCTCTTTAATTTCACTCGGTTAAGTGGATACTTGATTGGATAGAGTGTTGAGTGTTGACTGGTTTGCTTAATTCTTTTCTTGGGGCAATTGACTGATGGCACCAGAATTGAGTCCATAGCTAGGTTATTAACCAGTAAGTAAATAGCAAAAGTGCAAACGTGTACCAGTAAGTAAATAGCTAGAAAACTAAAGAGTTTATGACTATTTGACTATATTTTGTTTCTCGTCTATTAGTATCATACCACATACTTTGTACTTTGTTTCTAGTCTATTAGTACCACGAACTCTTAATTTGGTTCAATTTAGTACCTCTATCTATTTTCCATCCTAATTCGTCCAATTTGTCTAACGGAGCGAAATAACCCAATTAGCCCAATGTCAAGATGACATCAGCACTTCTTAATTTGAGTTTTGATTACAATCATTATTAATATTCCTCCTTCCTTCTTTTAGGCAACTCTGTCCATTTTTCTACCTGTGTTTCACCATGTTTATAGATAAAGATTATGTGTAAAATTCAGAAAATTTCAAAAACCCGAACGAAATAATTGATTCTTCTGTGAAAAATGATGATTTTATACGAAAATTAGACATGTGGATCATGATGGGGGTAGCTCAAATTCGTTAAAAATTGGAAATTTAGGATCGCAGGAGTTGACTTTGAGTTATTTGTGTGAGAATTTTAAGATGGGTATTCAGGAAAAAGAGGTTACAGCTACAGGGAAGAATTTTTTGACTTATTTAGAAAAGGGTAGCTGTAGTAAGGGAAAAAAGTTGTTTTGGATTCTAGAAATGAAGATGAGAGGTGGGTTGAAAGAGATTTCTTGCAATTGAATGGGGTCAGTAGAGGTGGTTCGAAACGAGATATCGATCAAGAGGGGAAGTCGGAGAAGGAGAATGAGAAGAAACCAAAACTAGTCAATTTGTCTTTGGGTTTGCCTGATGTATCACTGTCCCTTAGCTTGCCTAACCGCATGCCGAAATCTGCTGATGTTCCTGTTGCTTTGAGGGTCCTTAACCAGCTTCCCTTTTCACACTCTTGACGAAGTCATCAGGTGGCAAGTACTTTTCCTTAAAAAACTTGATGAAATTAAGGATCGAGAACACATTTTCCCTCGTTAGATTATTGTTAGAAGCCAAATGCATGAGGTGCCTCCCAATGAACTGACATGCTTCCCTAAAGTCGGACATGACGCCTGATGATCAAAGGCAATCAAAACTCAAATTAAGAAGCGCTGAGTTCATCTTAACATTAGGCTAATTGGGTTATTTAGCGCCGTTAGACAAATTGGACGGATTGAGATGGAAAACAGATGGAGGTACTAAATTGAAACAAATTAAGAGTTCGTGGTACTAATAGGCGAGAAACAAAGTACATATACCATTTAGAAAAAAAAATGAAAGTACGTGGTACTAAATAGTTATAAACTCAAAACTAAACTATGTTGCACAACGTGACTGCTAGAAAACTATGTTGCACTTGCACAGTGTGACTGCCTTGAGGATGTGAATATGAATTGTCATATGTTTCTTGCTGCTCATTGTCATATGAATTGTCATCCTCATGAAAACTCCATGTTTTGGGTGCCTAATAAACACGGTATTTACACTGTGAAAAGTGCTTATGCCAAAGTAATGGAATATTTACAACCTGAAGCAGATCTTCATGCTTCTTTATATAGGAAAATTTGGTCTCTCACAGTGCCTTATAATATGAGATTCTTATTATGGCAAGCCATACATGGAGTCATTCCTACATCAGATTTCCTAGCAACTAAATCTTTCATAGTTTATCCAATATGTTATTTATGTGCACAGGCTTCTGAATCTCAGGTACATCTGTTTGATAATTGTTCTTTTTCGAGAATTGTTTGGTTTGGTCTTAACTTTGCTGAAGCTATTAATGGCACAAGGAAGGGCTCTCTTTGATTATGGCTAACAGATATCTTCTTGCTTATCAATAGTAGAGTGAACATAAATTACTTCAGCACTCTTTTTGCTGTTACTATGTAGACTATATGGTTAGAGCGAAATAAATATAGATTTCAGCAGACCACAGGTCCACCAAATCCGGTTGCTTTGATTCGTTGGGTTCATAGATTAACTGGTGAGTTGTTAGAAGTGTATTCTAAGAAGTCGAGATCAGTGGCTCCAATTCAGTTATCATCGGTTCCTATATGTTGGCAATCACCAAGTACTAATTACTTTAAATTCAACATTGATGGCTTTTCACTTGGAAACTCGGGACATGCAGGCGTTGGAGGTGTTCTTAGAGATGTATTTGCGCAATTCGTTCTGGGTTTTGCTACTCCACTCAGGCAAGCTTCTACTTTAAAAGCTGAAGATCTAGCATTGCAGACTAGTTTGCAGTTGGCTAAGCAGATGAAATTGTGCAATGTTCAATTTGAAACTGATTCTCAGGTTATCTACAATCTTGTGAAAAATGAATCACAACAAATTCCTATGGACATCAAAGCCATTGTTTTGGATATATAAGATTTGTTTGATGAAAATTCCACTTCTAAACTCTACTGAACATATCGGGAAGGAAATTTTGTGGCTAATTATTTTGCAAAATTGGGATCTAATTAGGCATCAGATCAAGCTTGGTGGTCGAATCCCATGGTTACTCGAGAAAACTTACCCAATATGCTTTCACATATGCAATTGGGTGTTACCTCTATTTGGTGTGATAGGCCACCTAAGTCTGTAACTAGTCTTTTGTTAAATGACTCGGCTGCTACTTGTACTTTTCGTACCTTTCGGTAAATGAATAAATAGAATGCATTTTACCAAAAAAAAATTTGAAGCTGGATGGGTGTGAGGGAATAATATCCACATCCAATGGATATCAGACATGTGTCCAGCACATACAGAGCTATCAGCTGATCTCATTCGCTTACATCTCCAGGTCGCTTAGACTTAACCCACGATCCCAGATCGCCTGACAGCAACTTGAACTAATGGCACGATCTCTTCGTAGAGATCGTCTCACTAGTTCGAGTTAAGCAATGACCTCCAGAAGGTCCACACCAGCTCATACTTCAACGGATAGTAATGTATACCCCAGCTAGCGCCATCAAGACCGCAACTTCAGATGCACACGCCATTACTTCACAACAACTTGCCATCATGGCTCATTAAATGAGATCAAGTCCCGAACTTGACCTGATGCGGGAGAGGAGGAAGCATGGGCATCTTGCCTATATAAAGAGAAGAGGAACTACGTCTGATTTGATTCAAGTTTGGCTAAATAACTTGATACGTAGGCAGTTCGCATCTAACCAAACTCAGTCAAAATCAAATACAACTCACATTCCTCTCTCCAATCAAGGCCTGTAAAGATTTACACCAAATCGAGCCTTTACATTGGCGCTATCTGTGGCTCGATTTCTTGAGAAACCACAGTTCATACTTTCAAAAAATCATCCAAATCTCAAGCCCACAAAGCATAGAAAGCCTACAGGAGCAAGTCCAGAACCTGGTCAGCCAACTTGGCACGATGAATGACAGTATCACCCTGCTCCGGTAGGAAAAAGCTGCACTAAGAACCCATGTCGAGTCCTAGAACCCGAACGGAGTCACCGCTGAGGGCGGCATCAACGAAGGGAATCAACAGATCAACAACCTCTCCCAGTGGATCAATCAAAATACTGTGAAGAAAGACGCCACCCAGATTGTTCAAAAGATGTTGAAGACATACAAAGCGTCTCCATTCACAGCAGAGGTACTCAGTAAACCCTCCCCTCAGGACTTCATCCAACCGCGCTTTGCGATATATGATGGCAGTACGTGTCCTGGTCAACACGTAGCTCACTACATTCAGAGCCTCACACTCTCTAATGTATAGGAGTTCGACCACTTGCAATGCTGCTTATTTCCTGCGAGCTTGAAAGACGAAGCTCTCGACTGGTTCTACTCATTGGAACCGAACACCATTGAAAGCTTCGAGAAGCTAACTGATCAATTCGCTAGTCATTATGTCTACAACAGACGTAAAAAATCTAACCTTGACTCACTCTTCCTGCTGTCCCAAAACAGTGACAAATCAATCCGTTCCTTCTTAGGACATTTCAAGACGGAGTTGCTGTCCATGGATAGCGATCTCAAGGAGTCCTTCGCCACCTTGGCTTTCACCAAGGCTATCCAGAAACACACCTGACTATACAGGTCGCTAATGAAGGAGCATCCTGAAAAATTGGAAGACATGTACACTCGTGTGTACAAGTATATCAAGCTACATGAAGCATTAGACCATGAAAATGCACTAAAGGAAGTCGCAGCAATCTCAGACGTTGCCCCATCCTCAAAGAAGCAACCTAGACAACAAGGATAGAAGTATGGTACCAGGACGCACATGAAACACGAGTTCACTGTGATTACAAGATCTCCAAGCTACATATTGGAGAAAATAAACAAAGCTGCCTATTACTGACCTGAGGTAAAATGGCCAGAAGACACACCAGGAAATCCATACCGTGCTTTCCATAAAACAAAGTGCCATGAGACTAATGAATGCTTAGGGCTCAAGCACTACCTCCAAGACCTCATTGAAGTAGGGCATATCAACCACTATACTGATATTGCCAATGGTGACTTGCGCCACAAGCTCATGGCTCGCAGAGAGCTAAGCCAAACTCCACCACGCAACAATAATAGAGAGCACTCTCTAGCTCGAGGATGCTCAAGGGAGCGATCTCGCCATGAGCACCGCCAGCACTCATCTGACAAAGATAATAACAGGACGATCAACATGATCACCTTCCAGGACGACTCTGTCACGTCCACAAAAGAGAAAAAGAGACGGGTAGGCGCTCTACAAGAAGTTTACAAGTTCTCTTCATAAGCGGCCCCTGCCCCATACACAACTGGCCGCAGCTCATGAGACATCACCTTCACTGAGGCCGACCTTAGGAAGGTGTGCCTCCCACATAATGACGCTCTGGTGGTCCATGTCAAAATCAGCGATTGAAAAGTAAAGCGTGTCCGGATTGACCCAGGCAGCTCATGTGACATCCTGTTCTATCAGACTATCAAGGAGATGAACTTGCCCAAGTTGGTAATGATAGATCCAATAGCCCCTCTTTATAACTTCAATGGATCTCGAGCTAACCCAATTGGTGACATTATCCTACCTGTCTTAGTTGGGTCACGTGAGGACAAAGTTAGCATCAACACGCGCTTCAACGTTCTGGATGTTAACTTGTCCTATACTACTATTTTAGGACTCCGTTGGATCCACAAGATGCAAGCAGTGCCATCAATACTCCATCAGGTGTTACGCTTCCCTAGCCCCAGAGGCATGATGGAGCTCAGAAACAACCAGCTCGATGCTCATAATTGTAGTAAGATCCTCTCAGTTAACAAGCCCGCTGGGGCTTCACTAAAAAACAAGGGAGAGATCGCCAAAACCAAGCTGGCCGAAGACTTCATTGCTGAAGTCAAAACCTTTGCTAAACTCACACCTACCGAACTAGAAAAGCAGAACACTGGGGGCTCAGCCAAAGGAGTCACATAAGAAGCCAAGACCCTAGAGGTTGCCCCGACAACACAAGAAAAGGAAGCACCACAAGAGACCAAGACTCCAGAGGTCGCTCCCCCCACTATTGCGACATCTCAGCCCGAACTGAAGGAAAAAGTCAACCTTGGAACTAAGAAAGACCCTAAGTTCGTTTATGTAGGAGCTAACCTTGATCCTGCTCTCAAGGCACAACTTGTAAGCTTTTTATCATTGAATAAAGATATTTTTGCTTGGTCATACATCGATATCCATGGAATTGATCCTACTGTTGCATGTCATAAACTAAATGTCAATCCAAATGCCAAACCAGTTCGCCCGCGACCTAGGAAACTATCCCTTAGATTCCAAAAAGCCATAAATAACGAGATCGACAACCTCAAAAAAGTTTGTTTAATTAGGAAGGTCGAGTACCCTGAATGGATTGCTAATATTATAGCAGTCCCAAAAAAGAATGTCACAGTTCATCTTTGCGTAGACTTCACCAATCTTAATCAAGAAACCCCTAAGGATAGTTTCCCCTGACCAAGAATCGACCGACTTGTGGATTAGACCTGTGGCCACGAACTCTTGTCATTCATGGATGCCTACAGTGGCTACAACCAAATGCCACTGGCAGAAGAAGATCAAGAGAAAACCTCATTTGTAACAGAGGAAGGAATTTACTGTTACAACGTCCTCCCGTTCGGCCTCAAGAATGTAGGAGCGACCTACCAACGACTTGTCACTGAGATGTTCCAAGACATGTTAGGAGACACCATGGAAGTCTACATAAACGACATGGTTGTTAAAAGCAAGAAAGCTGTAGATCACTTAGATCATCTCGCACAAGCGTTCTCCAGACTGCGGCAAACTCAGATGAAACTGAACGCCGAGAAATGCCTCTTTGGAGCGTCCTCTAGGAAATTTCTAGGGTATCAGGTCTCACAGCGTGGGATAGAAGCTAACCCATATTAGATTCAAGCGTTCTTGGACATGCCCGACCCAAAAACAAAGAAACAGATACAAAAGCTGTTAGGAATGGTGGCAGTTCTAAACCGATTCATATTGAGAGCGTCAGACAAATGCCGACCTTTCTTACAGATCCTCAAGAAGGGTGAACAGTTCTCATGGAACGAATAATGCCACCAAGCGTTTTCTACTCTCAAGGATTACCTGTCAACACCACCTGTGCTGGCAAAACCAATTGATGGTGAAACACTAGGGGCTATACTTAGCCGTGTCTGACTTCGCTATCAGTTTAGTTCTCTTCAAAGAGAAACAGAATGCAGAAAAACCAATCTACTTCACAAGCAAGACATTATTGCCATCTGAGAAGAATTACTCCCATATTGAAAAGGCAGTACTGGCATTACTTTATTAAGCAAGAAAGTTTAGGCCATACTTCCAAGTACATTCAATCAAAGTGCTCACCAACCTCCCACTAAAGAAGATCCTTCTTAAAGCCAACAAGACAACTCGCATGGCAATATGGGCATAAAACTAGGTGAACACCACATTGAGTTCACTCTCAGAATATCTCAAAAGGGTCAAGTCGTGGCAGATTTTTTAGCAGACTTCCCAATTGACGACCTGAACTGGGAGCCAGAGGTCGACATCTGAAGTTGTATAGTAGTAAGTGTTGATTCTTCAAAAGTGATTGTAGTGAGGTTCACCATAAATTGTTTAGAGTTTGAATGGTTAGGAGTTGAAGAAAGGAAGGTAGGATCTTTAGTTTAGGACAAGTTTTGTTTACTAGTTTATGAAGAACATTGAAGGAAAGTTAATGGTTTTAATGATTGAAAAACATAACTTGAAAGCAATGAAAGGAAATGATTGATTGAAAGAAATAACAACTAGAAAGAAGATTGATTTATTGAATAACAAAGCAAATAACAAGATTAAAATGAAAAATAATAAAATAAAATGACTTAAATGAAAAAAAGACTAGAAAAATAAATCCTACATGATACTAGATTAAGTCTAGGTGCATTCTCTCTCCCTAACTTTTAGTTTATATACCCCTACTTTATGTTTTTGACTGATTTTCCCTTCTCCATTACATTTGAGACACCTCACCCTTTACTTTATGCTTTTGCTTTTTGATTTCTTCTTGATCAAGATAGGTTTTAAAGAATGCCATATTTTATGCTAAGGACCTCCATATCTGGTCTTCTAAGTTGAGGGCTTTGACCTTTGACCTTGACTTTTTCAGCACTTTTTCATAGCAGCTTCTGGTCTTCATAATAAGCGTGATTAAGGCCCCTTTTGGTGCTAAGACGCATCTTTTAAGATAAATGGTCTGAATTTCTCATGAGGTACCAAAACGATCAGCATCGAAAATGCAACACAACGGTATAGGGTACACTCACATCCAACGGTGGATGAAAAATAGATAAGAGAAAGAAACGAAAAGGAAATATAGGGAAATATGTATAGACAACAGAAGGAAAACTTTTAATTAATTTTTTTGAGTTTTGAATAAGAACTGAAAATTTTAAAAAGGTGGGTCATTTTAAGTAAGATTCCCAAGTTGGTGTTTGACAATTCAAGCACTAGCCTTCTCTCATAGCTCGCCTCTTACGTGCGTATGAACTCTTACCTAAACCAGGAATGATTTTCGGTATATGTGTCCATATCTTCAACTGTAGTTCTCTAAGAAGTGCTTGCACACGATCATTGAAACTTATCCATTTAGTCTTGTTAGGTGGAGGGTTTTTGTTCGCTACAGAAGACATTTTTGAAAGTTTTTAGAAAGAGAGAGATTGAGAAGGGGAAAAGATTTTTACAAGAAAGGGGAAAGATTTTTTTTTAAGAAAGGAAAAAGTTTGAAAATTTGTACAAGTTTTAGTCTTTTTAACGTCAGATTCTTGAAACATAATAGAGAGGTGGAGTCAAAAGATAGAATTAAACATAGAATAATATCACTTTGGGTTACTCTATTTGTTTAATTCTCGTTTAGAGATGTCTCGGGGGTTCCCCCCCCCCCTCAAGCAAAAGATATCTCTAACCCATATAGAGGCTTTGACAAGAAGATAAAATTATACGTTAATCCGATATTATTTTGGTTACTCTGGAGCGTATAATTTTTCTTTTTATATCTTCTAGTTTTGAAAACTATGGAGAGATGTTTTAAGAAACTCGTACTCAAAAGTTGGGATCCTAGACGCTAATACTTTTTCTAGAAAGCAAACCATAACAGATAATCTCAGGCAACTTTTGTGTCGGCTCTGTGGCGAACCCAATCTAGACAGACAGAGCTTCAACTATGCGAGTTGTGGGATTTATTGCGCAAGACATGGAATGTCCTGACCCGGGCGAATAACTCGATGATATAGGTGACCCTTAGTAAACAAAATTGATCTCAAACCGCCCATAGATTGCGTTGTTCTAGGGGTTGGTCTGTGTAAATCCATTGTTCATTTTGTTTTTGAAAAATCACATAACTATTGATGTATCGAGAATCTAGCATTAACATAACAAAGAAAACAATTGTTTTATGAAAAATAATTGTAAAGTAATGAAAGGAAAATTGTATGCTCGCTCCACAGGTTCACACTTACTCAAATGATGAGTAAAAAGTATTTTACAAAGAATATGTGAGATATACGTGAACTAAGGCTCTAGTACTTACAACCACACACTCCAAATGGAGGGTCCGATTACCTTATTGATGTATTCCTTTAAAGCAAAAGATGGAATGGAATAGAGAAAGAATACATTGGAAAAGAGGATTTAATCCTCGTAGATGGGATGATTAAAAAAGAGTTTTTAGTGTTCCAGCTTCGTTCATGTCACTTGTTGCTTCAAAGGATGTGTTTGTTGGTTTAGGGTTTGGAATAGCTTTTCCGGGGAACACACCTTTCTGGGTTTTGTCTTAGGCTAACAAGTTCAGAGATTGTTGCATGGATGCTAGGATTTGGGTTTGTTGTTGCATGACAAATAGCATTATTTCAGTGGGCTAATCTGTTTTGACACTAGTTGATGGTGTAATGGGAACTAGGTATCTTTGGTTATTGATTGGTGGGTTTTGGTAGTTCTGGTTAAAATGGGATGGAACCAATGCTCTATTCTGATTATTATAGGTACCTTGTCCTTGTCCTTGTTTGAATGTATTTGGTGGTTTGTTGAAACCTGGAAGTGGTTGGTTTTGTGGAATATTGGTCTGTGGGAAGTTTGGATATGATGTTGTCTCCATGGTGCATTTGGTACATTGAAAGTAAATACTTCTTCTGGCTGAAGTGATGATAGGTTTGTGATCAAGGGACAGGTGGCATCTGTATAATTTAAGCTTAGATAGAAATTGCATGGTGAGGTATTTATGTTCATGACAGGATGAGGGGTTTGGTCTTTTTGTTTGGTTGTGAGGGCATCTATCTTTCTTGTGAGGGTTTCGATTAAACTTTTGATTTCTGGATCTGATTTCACCTCAAAAATACCACTAGCCTTAGATGTACTAGGTTGGGCTGTTCTAGAATTGTTTATGTCTCCCCAATGGGTACTTTTTTCAGCTTGGTTTTCAAGAAAGATTAAGGCTTCGGTTGCACCTCTATCCAAAAAATTACCATTACTCATGATATCGAGGGTTATTTTGTGTTCTCAGAGAAGGCCTTTGAAGAAACATTGGACAAGAGTAGATTTTTCAAGTTTATGGTGAGGACATGAATGGAGTAGGTCAGAGAATCTATCCTATGCTTTGGAAAATGTCTCACTTGGACTCTGTCTGAAGCATTGTATCTTACTTCTTATCTTTTATGTTTTCTTCGGTAGAAAGTACTTCTTCATGAAGGAGAACATAACCTTTTCTCATGTATCAAAAGAATCGGGCTTCTAAGAAAGAAGAAATGCGTGACTCTTACCAGCTAGAGTGAAATGAAACACTTGTAGCTTAACCTGATCGTTAGTGACGCCCGGATGGTGGAAAGTATTGCATACTTCATGTATCCGGCGTAGATTCTTGTACGGTAACTCGTGTTCTAACCCGTGAAAGATGGGTAGAAGATTGAACATGTTTGGTGGAATGCGAAAGTCGCTCGTGAGTGGTGTGAGCCGTATACAAGATGGAGACCCATTTTGCAACGGTGTGTAGAAGTTGGAGAGAGACTCTTCAACTTGCACTACTTCGTCGGCCATCTTAGTAGATGGAGGACTAGAAATAGAAGATTGTCTAGGACGACGTGCTCTCCTAAGTGAGTAAGTTTTATTCTTGCTAATACATGTAGTGCTTGATCGCAGTATCATGCACGATACAAAGTATGCTCAAGCAATCGAAATTTGTTTTTGCAAGTACGGAGTTTTGAAAATTTTGCTTTGGTCTATAATTTACTATGCCGTTCAATGGAACAATTGAGCGCGAGAGTAGGATAGCTCTACTACACGTCTCAGAAAAGTAGGCAGTCATTTGACCAAGTGATGTGCTACCAAGAATCTCACTCACGATGAATCTGGGGGAGGGGAGTGAGGAAGGTAGTTGGTCCACCAGAATCTGGTAACTAATTACTCTAAATCCTCGTGGCTATATTTTTGTCATTTTCTGGAGGAGCGCGACTACTTTGGGCTCTAGTTGATTGATTTTAATTCATTTTTTTTGTCTAGTGCTTCAAGAATCAAGCATCGTCAAATTTATCTACATTGGGGAATGACTACACAGGCTAAAATGCTCACTAGTGTAAAACACTCACTTCAGCTCTAACAACTACAAAACAACTTGATCACTCGAGCCCAAAGCTCTCTAGAGCCACAATCTTACTAATTTGCAAAGCATACTTTTCTAAGTTCAAATCAAATGCGGATATCAAAACAGTTGATAGGGTTATATACTAAAAGCATTACTTTTGCATTAACTCTAATTCTTTATATTTTGAATGAGAATCATATGGGCAAATGTTATGCATATTATATATGTTATTAGTTATATGAATGTGTCTAATACTTTATGTTATAGATGATATGGTGTGAACACACAGAATATCATATCATCAGTACCTTATAAAGTATAAGTAATCGTTCACAACCTAGATGGATTCAGACAAACCATTGGTACGGTTGTAGTATAATTTGGTATTAGTCTATCTTGACTATAGGATTACACTAGTACACTTTGTGTGTATTGAACATGACCAAGTGAGGTTGTTTCTCCTTATACTAACTATATAAGAGAACAAACACCTCTGTTATTATGGATGCTTGTCCTCTTAATCCGGATATAATAACGGGCACTTATATGCATTATACATTGCTTTAAATCATCAATGAGTGAGATTCATTTGTGAATCAAAAAACTCGATGGATTGGGTAATGACATTGTATGTAAGGTGTGCTGTTGATTATAGAAGGAATCCCTGCCCCGCAAGAAGTCGGGTTGATGATGTCCCCTTGAGGAGCTCAAAAAGATTGTCATGTAACCCTGCAGGTGGATTTAATCCGACATGACAATAAGGTTGAGTGGTACTACTCAAGGACATGAGAAGTTGATTAATGTAGTTGTCAGTAGCTTGACTTAATCAACGGACATTCGATATCTTAAACACGGGGAGATCCATAAGCATATAATATGGAGCCCATAAATGCTGACACGTAATTTGGGATTAGAGTGGTAGTGCAACAATGGCCTTTAGTGGAATAAGCCATTTGTTGACGGACTTGGGCCGTGTGTTCTGGGCGAACATGGGAAGCCCAAGCCCATCAGGAGGCCCAACCCTAATTTCTACTCATGGTCCCTGTTGTAGCCTATAAATAGAATACTCTCTCTGGCCGAAATTCACTATTTATTGTTTTGAAAAAGAGGCAAGAAAAGTAGATCTGAATTCGTTTATGATCTTGAGAGAAAGAAGGGGGTTGGTAGATCGTTGTCCACACAACGTCCAATCTATTCTAAAGGAATACAATAGAAGATTAAGAGGTAGATTTCGGATTTCATAAAGCTTGGATTCTCAGAGTTATCTAAACCGATTCTCAAAGGTATGTTTTCTCTATCTAAATTGTGAGAACCCATTAATTCCGCTGCACGTGGTTCTCGCGGATTGTAGAAATTTTGCATTATGAATAATGGTTCCTACAACAGCAGCCAATTGCATTCAAGACAGAAGGAAAAGGAAGAAAGCAAACACGCATGCATTTTATAAATCTAAATTATGAACTGCTTGAACAGACTCAGGAACCCAGTTTATATACTAACCGAGCTGCTGGGACATCCCAGCCAAAAAACCAACTCAGTTGGAACGCAAACATCACCATCACAAACTACCCAGAACATTCCGAGAAACTAGTTTAGCCAAGTATTAGTACAAATAAGTAAAGCGAACTAACCAGGTCACCCTGGTTACCAGCTCTTACTGTATGTGGCCTACGCCACAATAAACATAAAAAATGAACTGCCCGGGCAAGCCCAGGAAACCAGCTCTATTGTATCACAATAACTTTTCATAAAGACGAATAGACTATTAGGAGAAACAATCACTCACATCTCACAAGGCTAAGACACATTTGTCAAACTTTCAATAGCCAAAGGCTCTAGTACGCCATCCACAGTGGCTCCATCAACAACATCATCAGAAAGACAAACAACAGTATTATCAGGATGACTTTCACAAGATCAAGAGAAGAAACACCCAAAGAAGGAACATTGCATGCATCTTTAGGTACGTCTAGCACTGGTGTACCTAAAGCCCCATGTTCATGTTCATCTTTGAGAGCAAAGTACAACTGTTCCAGCTTTGCATAGTCCGCGTCCAGAACATTGTAAGCATCATTACCTTTTTAGGCGACTTTCTAACAGTGCCTGGCGTAGCTTGCAATAGTCTTGAGCTCGATCTTCACCTCGGCAAGCTCATTACCCAAAACGACCTTCTCCAAATAGGCGTCCTAGTACTCCGCCTTCAATGCATCAAACTCTTGCTTCTCAGCTACTTGACAAGTTGGACGTTCTTTAGCTCTTCCCTCAGCTTGTTAACTGATAAGCTCCCAAATATGCATTTTATTACCCGTATATTGCTGTATTACAACCTTTCTTAAGCTTAATGAAAAGATAACTCATAACTTTTGCTGCCTTTTTCAGGTTAAAGAGTATTTAAGACCACTTATCATAAAAGCTGTGTCGTAGCACCAAAAGGAGCCTTAATCATGCTTATTATGAAGACTAGAAGCTGTTATGGAAAAGTATTGAAAAAGGTCAAAGTCAACGGTCAAAGGTCAAGGTCAAAGGTCAAGCCCTCAATTCAGAAGACCAGAGATGGATGCCCTTATCTCAAAATATGATGACTTTCTCCCTAACCCTATCTTGGTCAAGAAGGCACCAAAGAGCAAAAGCAAAAGCAAAAGTGAAGTGTGAGGTGTCTAGTTTGTAATGAGAAAGGCAAATTTGTAAATGGCAAAAGTAGGGGGTATATAACCCAAAAGCAAAGGGAGAGAGAAACCATCCATTGTCTTACGATCCAAACCATTTGGTTTGTTTAATTTCTTGTCTTGTTTTTGAATTTATGTTTTTATTTTTCTTGTTGTTTTATTTCCTTTCAATCAACTTGTTATTTTCTTGTTCTTTATTTCAATCAACTTGTTATTTACTTGTCTTTGTTTCAATCTTCAATCTTGTTTGCTTACTTTCATTTCAATGTTTTAATCAGTCTTTCCTTCATGTTTTCAAGTCATTTCAATACAACAATCAAGCTTTCAAGTTTTTATTAGCTTAGAACCATTCTAATCCTACAAGAGTTTACCTTTCTTCTTCATATCTCCCTCACTAAAACTCTAAATAGTTTAGGATGAACCTCAACTTCTAAAATAAACTCTTTTGAAGTATACTCACTACAATCTAAAGCTTTAAATGGCGTCCCTGCCGGGGATTGAAGGAGTGAGAGTGATTGGTTGAGAATATAAGAAGGGAGCATCATTCTCATCTCTCCATTTCTATTTTTTCAATTTTTTGTCATTTCATTTTTATTTTTTCTCTGTACTGATCTACTTTTTTACAAATTAGGTTGCAGGACAACAAAGCTAGAGAGGAGTTGAAGAAACAGCTAAAAGATGATGGCCGTTCACCGACGTTGGCGGGAGACTGCGCGGGCGTGGTGAGGGCGACCGCCCGGGTACCTCCACAGAAGTGTGTCCAATTTTTTGGTATCCTAGTTGATTTGTGGCGAACAGTTGTACTCCGACCTTGGATTTTGTAACAGAGTAGGAGAAAATAGTAGAACTTGTTTGTAATAGTTAGTGATAAAAAGAAAAACGAAAAAAAAAAAAAAATTGGTTTTTGATTGATTTCTTATGATGAACATGAGTTAAACTTGGTTTAAATTATATACTTACCAAGGGTTAGAGTTTTAATTGCCTTGGGAAGTTCAAGTGTGTGAGATAAGTTATGGATCAAAGCTCACACACTTTGAATAAACTTGGCAATCAACACTCTAAGTCCAATTAACTCTAGTTAATCTAGGTGATTATCTAAAACTAGTTAATTAGATTAGTGTAATCTTAGTTTAGTTTTAAGTTTGAACCCTTGAAGACAAAGTTGTATAAATTCTCAAAAACCCAACTTGTGGGCTTTTTAAGTGGGCCTTTATTGTAACTTAAAACAGGGCAAAGCTCGAAAGGTTGGGCTTGATTCCCAGATTAAGCGCCAACCGATGTCGCCTTCTTGGGCGACGTCTTGGGCGGTAATTTCTAAACCTTCCCGCTACAAAGTGTAAGAGGATACTTGTGTGTTAATAAGCATGCTTGGATGATTGTGTGATTTACATTTTAGTCTCGTCTTTACATTCACGCATAAGGCTGAACCCGAGCCACATAACAACTATTGGGAAGTTATTACCCAATGTAGGTAAATTGGACGTTGCTTGATTTTTGAAAGCCCTAGACCAAACAAATTAATTAAAATCAATCAACTAGAGCCCAAAGTAGTCACGCTCATCCAGAAAAGGACAAAAATATAGCCACAAGGATTTAGAGTAATCAGTTACTAGATTCCGGTAGACCAACTACCTTCCTCACTCTCTTCCCCCAGATTCATCGTGATTGAGATTCTTGGTAGCACACCACTTGGTGAAGTGACTGCCTACTCTTCTGAGACGTGTAGTAGAGCCATCCTAGTTCAAGGCCTAACCGTTCCTCCGAGCGAGGGCATAGTAAAATATAGACCAAAAGCAAAGTTTTCAAAACTCCATACTTGCAAAAACGAATTTCGATTGCTTGAGCATACATTGCACCATTTGCGCATGTTAGGATAGTTTCGGGTTCTTGCTAAAAGTGTATGATACTGCATTAAGGCACTTCTAGTATTAGCAAGAATAAAACTTACTCAAGTAGGAGAGATCGTCGACCTAGACAATCTCCTGTTTCTAGTCCTCCATCTCATAAGATGGCTGACGAAGTAGTGCAAGCTGAAGAGCCTCTCTCCAACTTCTACACACCGTTACATGATGAGCCTCCATCTTGTATACGACTCACACCGCTTACGAGCGATTTTAGGATTCCACCGAACGTGTTCAATCTTCTACCCATCTTCCACGGGTTAAAGCACGAGTTACCGTATGAGCATCTTTGCCGGATACATGAAGTATGTAATACTTTTCATCATCCAGGCGTCATCGATGATCAGGTTAAGCTATGAGTGTTCCTTTCACTCTGGCTGGTAAGAGTCACGCTTGGCTTCTCTCACAAAAGGCCAACTCTTTCGATACATGGGAAAATGTTGTGTTTTCCTTCATGAAGAAATACTTTCTGCCAAAGAAAACAGAAGAGATAATAAGCAAGATACAGTTCTTCAGACAGAGTCCGAGTGAGACATTTTCTGAAGCATGGGATAGATTCTCTGACCTACTCTATTCATGTCCTCACTATAAACTAGAAAAATCCACTCTTGTCCAATGTTTCTTCAAAGGCGTTCTCCCAGAACACAAAGTAACCCTCGACATCATGAGTAATGGTAATTTTTTGGATAGAAGTGCAACTGAAGCCTTAACCTTTCTTGAAAACCAAGCTGAAAAGAGCACCCATTGGGGTGACATAAACAATTCTAGAATAGCCCAACTCAGTACAACTAAGGCTATTGGTATTTTTGAGGTGAAATCAGATCCAGAAATCAAAACCATAATAGAAACACTCACAAGAAAGATAGATGCCCTCATAACCAAACAAAAAGACCAAACCCCTCATTCTATCATGAACGTAAACACCTTACCATGCAATTTCTGTCTAAGCTTAAATCATATAGATGCCACTTGTCCTTTGATCACAAACCTATCATCACTTCAGCCAGAAGAAGTATGTGCTTTCAATGTACCAAATGCACCATTGAGACAACATCCAAACTTCGCATGGACAAACATTCCACAAAACCAAACACCACCAGGTTTCAACAAACCAACAAATACCTTCAGACAAGGACAAGGACAAGGTACCTATAACAATCAGAACAGAGCATTGGTTCCATCCCAATTTAACCAGAACTATCAAAACCAACCTATCAACAACTAAAGAGACCTAGTTCTCGTTACAATATCAACTAGTGTCCAAACAGATAAGCCCACATAAATAATGCTATCTGTCATGTAACAACAAACCCAAATCCTAGCATCCATGCAACAATCTCTGAACTTGTTAGCCCATGAGCGACCCCAGAAAATTTTATTTCCAGGCCAAAAAGTTCAAAACCTTCCAACCTAAGAGATTAAGGCAGTCACAACGTTGTGATCTGGCAAAACTGTTGAGAACAAGGTAGTCTTACTAGAAGACCCTACACCTGTAGAGGTAACCATTCCAGTACCAGAACCGGAAATTGAAAACCAAATACCTCCACATATCCCTAGCAATGTTCCAGTCCCTAAACTATCAATTCCTCCACCTAACCCAGTTAGACAATACAAACCAAATGCACCTTTTCCAGCTCGCCTAATGACACCCAAGGAGGACAAATTTTTGATGAAATCAGAGAAACATTCAAAAGCCTAACCATAAACCTACCATTTCTCAATGCCATCAAACATTTACCCAAGCATGCCAAGTTTCTTAAGGATATGTGTACCAACAAAAGAAAAACTAACATTCCAAAAGATGGCTTCCTTACAGAACAATTTCCATCCCTCACAGAGACCAACGGAATTGTCAAATATAAAGATCCTGGTTGTCTTACCATCCCTTGCACTATAAGAGACAAGTACACTACGACTGTCTCTGGACCATCATAAATGGTCCACATGACGTTATCTGATCCTCCTATTATGTGGCCTCATTGGATTGATTATGTGCAATGGGACATCCAGCTCAATGGAATGCTCAGCAGCACAGCGTCTCAATGGACCAGCTGGGCATGTTCTCTAGACATGGCACCCAGACTAGACCCTTTATATCTGCAGGCTTAGCCCGGGTTCGTAGCCAGGGCACAAAATGCCTAGCAGCACAACGTCTCTATGGACCAACTAGGCATGTTCCCTGGACATGGCACCTAGACTGGATCCTTTATATCTGCAGGCTTAGCCCTGGTTCGTAGCCAGGGAACAACATGGCATGTGGGCCAAGCCTTATTGTAAGCTCGTAATTAGCTGAAAACAAGGCCCAGTCGGAACCCACAGAATATGGAGGCTTTGACTCTATTAAATGTACCTAAAAACTAGGGATAAGGATCCAAATTCAGAGATTCTCTAGGTTTTCGGGTGGTTACATATTGAAAAGTTTTTCAGCAACAGACTATATTGAAAGCTTTATACTCCATAGACTTTCAGAGACTTGATCTCTCTAGGGTATGTAGGTAGCCACCGAACTAAAAAGTGGTACAGTCTCAAACATCCAAACAGACCATCCCATTACTATCATTATCATTCAATTGTGTGTGCCATTCTTTGGGTTGTGATATTCAGAAGGTAGATTTTTAAGAGTGTGGGTAGATCTATTTTGCTTAAGTTTTTGCCCCGACATCTTTTGGCACCGTCTGTGGGAATCGAACCCACGACCACGTTCTTCTCTTTTATTGAATATCAAGATCAATGGTTACTGGTAGACCCAAAAGAAATAAAAAGTTGGCTGACACCAGTCAGGCTCCAGAAATTGCACAAAACCTTCCTCTTAATGCACATAGTTGTTGACGAGGTTCATGCTCAACATTAGCATGCACGTCAGATTCCCCCACAGAATCTGGACGCTCAGCATGAAGAAGAAGATTTGGTGGAGAACCTGTGAATTACTGTTCCAATAGGGGAACAAGATGCAACTAGAGATACTCGAGTTGTCACACACAGAGACGGATTTGCATCTGCTAGGGAAAGACCTTCGATGCTTCCTCAGCATCTACAACAACGCCTTGGGCCTAGGTCGGGTGCTATTTCCACCCAATTTGGACCATCCATATTGCCTAAGCATTTGCAAGGCTGCTTTGGGCCTGAATCGGGCCCTCAGGATCTAAGCCACGATGTTCACCCATCTGATGAAGAAACTCTAATGTTTATGTTGCTCAGGCTGATAAGAGAAAATGATCAACTTAGGAGAAATGATGACAAAGCCTAGGGAAGAAAACTCTCAGCAAGAATCTTCCGTACCAAGGGAGAGCAGATCTCAAAAGAGGAGGCATCATCCAAGGAGTCACGCTTCTAGCCGCACCCAAAACCACAGAACTTCAATTATGGAGCGTTTAGGTGGTGCTGACGCTGTACTAAGATGGGTTTGTAGCCCACAACGTCACCGAAGCAAATCAGTATCAAGACATTCCCAGTACTCCAAGGAACGATCAATGTTAGTTTCCGGATATTCCTCTTCGGATCAAATCGATATAGAGCATGGCATGCAACGATCTCATAGTATGGTACCACAGAGAAGACAGTGCAAACTAGCTTGAAGTAACATAAGATTTGATTGTAGTCCTGGAGGTTCAGATTCCTTGAAATCCAGATACAATGGTTCGAGGAACACTCGTCGGAGAACTAATGGAGGTTATTAGAGAACTGGATATAGAAGAGGTACAACAGTGGGTCAGAAGCCACATAATCGGAGCCATCTATAATTATGTAGGTGATTACGCTCGAACCAGAGAGCTAAACCCATACAGGGCTGAAGCAAATTCCAGGCGATATAGGCACGACTCTGCTGAGCCAGGCTGGAGCCCTAAAAGGAGAAACCGTACTCATAGAGTCGGCATGAACAATGTTGCTCTGCAGGAAAATAGTGACAACTTAAATGAGCAGCGAGTCCATGAACTCATTAGAAATGCCATGGATTCCAAAGCTACTCGGGAAGATAAGCGACATAAACTGGAAATCAAAGGACCTGAAGAATCTCCTTTTATAGATGAAATCAAAGATTACAGTTCCCCTAGTTCTTTCAAACAACCTTCAGTTCCAACCTACGATGATGTATATGGTTGTCTAGATGAGCACTTGATGAAGTACATATCGTCTATGGGTCTTTTTAACAACAATGATACGTTGATGTGCATAGTGTTCCAAGCTACCCTCAGCGGAGAAGCTTTGACATGGTTTAACGAACTCCGTCCTCGTTCAATCCATACATTTCTATAGCTCGCTAACAAATTTTCAAAACATTATCGCTACAACAGGAAGACCATAAAAGGTTCTGGAACTCTTTTCAACCTCCACATGAAGAAAGGAGAAAGCATTCAAGACTTTGTCAGAAAACTCAGGGTGTTGCTTAAGGAGGTCAACAATGTCCCAGATGACGTTGTTGCACAAGCTTTCAAAAATGCTCTTCCTTTTGATAAGTCTGGTCTGTACAACTCACTAACTCTGAAGCCTCCAAAAACGGTTCAGGATTTGCTGGTGCGAGCAGATAGGTATGCTAATGTTCAGGAAGATTCAAAGTACAAGCAACAAAAGGATTTTGCAAATGATAGAGGAAAGCAGGAACAACCACAACGTGACAAAGACAGAAAGAAGCATAACAAAGATGCCAAAATTGGCGTCTCATAGAGTCAGAAACAAGATGGCCACCCGAGCAAAGATCTTACTCTTTCAGAGCTTAGCGTCAGTCTCTCAGAATTGTATGACAAGCTGAAGGAGTATCTAAAGGGTGGTCAAAAGTTGGCTTATGTAAATCTGGTCAAACATGATGTGATAGTTGTATGTCATGCTCAGGCAGCTGTTTGCTCATCCAACCGTGAAAGAAAATGGAGCATGAAGTGCAAGATTCAAAAAATTGGTAGTTGGAATCACGTAAACAGTATCAACTTTAAATCTGGGTTCTATGCTGAGACTATTTTTGAAGGAGGCCTAACTTTTACTGAAGAGGATGAGCGAGGAGTATACTATCCTCACAATGATGCTGTGGTTGTTACATCATGGGTTGGCATCCGTAGAACCAAAGAATTTTGATTGACACTGGCGGCTCTGCTTATATCCTATTCTCTGGATGCTATTCTGTCATGAATCTCGACGATGATCTTATTCAGGAAGATGATACTCCAATTATCAACTTTTATGGTGCTCCAGCTAAAAAGGTTGGTAAAATTAATTTGGCAGTCACAATAGGTCCTAAAGTTGTAGGAGTTGACTTTGCTCTAATAGACTACCCATCCACACATAATGTCATTCTAGGGAGAGATTGGCTTCATCCAATGCATGTTGTGGTGTCCACTTATCACCAAGCTATTAAGTTTCCAACAATAGTGGGAACTTGTAAGATTCAAAGTGACCAGATTGCATCTCTGAAATGCCATGAGCATGCGATGGATGATTACAAAAAGTCTGAAGTCAAAGGAAGAAAGTGATCATCTTGCTGACTTGTAGAAAATATTTGATCGACTAAAGAAATACAAAATGAGGCTTAACCCTGCCAAGTGTTCATTTGGCCTATCTTCAAGCAAGTTCTTAGGGTACATGATGATCCATAGGGGAATTGAAGCTAACCCTGAGAAAATTCGAGCTATTATTGAAATGCCACCCCCAACCTACAGAAAGGAAGTACAGAGGCTCTTAGGCTGTCTTATGGCTCTCGGTCGTTTCATATCTCGATACTTTGACAAATGTAAGCCGTTCTTTCAGATTCTAAAAGATGCATCAACCTTGAATGAAGATTGTGAAAAGTCTTTCATTGAAGTCAAAGCCTACCTTACTTCTCCTCCAATTTTGGTTAGCCCAAAGGCTGGAGAACCTATAGGAATCTATCTTGCTGCAACTGACTCTGCAGCCAGTGTAGTCATTTTTGTTGATGATTCCGAAGAAAGGCCGGTTCATTTTGTTAGCAAGACACTAACTGCAGCAGAAAGTAGTTACTCCAAAATTGAGAAAGTCATGTTGGCCTTAGTACATCCAGCTCGGCGATTGAAACCATATTTTTAGGGGAGAACAGTGAAGGTCTATACGGAGTATCCTTTACGAAAGACCCTCGGCAAACAGGAGGAATCAAATAGATTGATTGAATGGTCAAGTTAACTCAGCGCATATAATATTGTTTATGAGCCAAGGACTGCAGAAAAAAGGCATGCTCTAGCCTCTCTTATGGCATATTTTCCTGTGGATGACATCCAACTGAGTCCAGAATTAGCAGAATTTGAACAACTTCTTGATCATTCTGTTCAGTTCCCTGCACAAACTGAGGAGTTCTCACCCAGTATATCCGATTCTGGGGGTGAGCACATATTTAATAATAATTAAACTCTCTGGACCGTCTTCACCGATGGTTCAAAAAATGCATCCAGGTCTGGTCTAGGTTGTGCATTGATCAGACCTAAAGGACAAAAAATTGAAAGATCAGTCAGACTAGGCTTTCCTGGCTCTAATAATGAAGCCGAATATGAGGCCGTTATCTATGGTATGAACGCTGCACTTAAGCTGGGAGCGAAGAACATTCAAATGCTAACAGATTCTCGCTTGGTGGCTAATCAATTTGGTGGTACTTTTCAAGCAAAAGATGAAATGATGGCAGCATATTTGGAAATCATACACAAATTGGCTATGCAATTTGACAAAATCTCTATCAGTCAAAGGCCAAGGAATGAAATCAGGCATGCTGATGCACTAGCTTACCTCTCTGCAGTTGTCCAGCTAGATGAACCAAGAGAAATCCAAATTGATTTCAAACAGGAGCCGAGCATCAATTTACAACCAATGGGACGTTATAGAGTGTAACACATTACAAGTTTGTGTTGTTAACACTTGATGAAGAAAAAGAGAACAGGTGGATCGTGCATCTTCAGAATCTAAAGATCCATTTGATGTTGAGGATCGCCAAACTTTGGCATCTTTACACAAATAACTCAAAAGAAAGCATCCCACAGTCAATGATTTAGATCAATGAATGAACCCTAGTAACCTTGGCAGTATTGGGGGCGACATCATCCCCACTGAAAACGAAAAGTCTGAATCTGAAGCAGAATCTGAAGAGGAAACTCTTGATGATTTAGAGATAATGGACTTAGAAATCTTGGCACTGGAAAAATTTGACTGGAGGCTGCCCTTCATCGAGTATCTGGACTCAGGGAATCTCCCCACAGAGAAAGCTTTATCTCAGAAGGTTAACCGAGAGGCATGGAAATTCGCAGTATTGTTCACTAAAGAAAGAGTCACTCGACTTTACAAAAGGCCAATGGGGTTTGGCCCACAGTTAAGATATCTTACCCCAAAGTAAGGCGAAATGATATTTAAAGAAATTCATGCAGGTGTTTGTGGGAATCACTCAGAAGTTTGTAGTCTTGCCCACAAGGCTTTAACGCAGGGTTATTGGTGGCCATCCATGCAAAGAGACGCAAAACGAATAACTTAAATTTGTGTGCCTTGCCAGAAACATGTTAAAGTTGGAAAACTACTATCCACATAATTGCACCTAATTCTCAGCCCTTGGTCTTTCTTAAAATAGGGGCTTGACATTGTGGGACCTTTGCCTAGGGCACCTAGAAGAGTTCGTTTTTTATTGGTGGCTACCGACTACTTTACAAAGTGGGTCGAAGCCACAACTTTGGCTTCAATAACTACTGTAGATGTAAAGTGATTTTTGTGGCGTGATATTATCTGCAGGTTTGGAGTACCTTCAGAATTAGTATCAGATAATGGTTCCCAGTTTGGCTGCATAGAGATGCAACAATTCTGTGGGTCTATGAGCATAAAGCACAACTTTTCTGCTCCTTACCATCCTAAAGCAAACGGCCAAGCGGAGGCTACTAATAGGGTAATCTTAGATACCCTTAAGAAAAGGCTTACTGAAGCTAAAGGCAACTGGTTTTGTCAACTGCCTATTGTCCTATGGGCATATAGGACTACTCCTAGAAGGTCCACATGTTTTTCACCATACTCTTTAGCATATGGTGCAGAAGCAGTACTCCTAACAGAAATCATGGCTCCAACAACCAGAAATAAAGCAGTAAAATCTAGAGTTGAAAATGAAGTCTTAGCTTACGACAAAGCTCTTATTGATGAATGCCGAGATACAGCTATTCAGCAATTAGTCAAATATCAAGAAAACATGAAGCGCAGTCATGATAGAAAACTCAGAGAACGTGTCTTCAAACCTGGTGACTGGGTCCTTAGAAAAGCTAAGAATTTTGATAACCTGAGCGCAACTACTTCTGTGAATCCAGGTTCAAGCGCACATCGCCTGGTCAAGTTCGAACTGGTGGTTAACCCTTCCAACTAGACACTCTGCAGGTTCAAACCTAAGAGAACCTAGTTGGTATAGAAGAATTTGTGATCAAATCTCTATCAGCTTTACAAAACCAGGTTCAAATGCTTAGCATGCCTGGTCAAGTGAAAAAACCTCATTTTTACATGCAAAAATTCTAATCTCCAACATTTTTCACTTGGAAGTGCATGGAATACTTCATGCACACTCTGAAGCCTAGCTGAATGGCATAAATTGTCTAGCTTGGTACATACCAGAGCGTCCCTCTTGCCTGTTCAAATCCTTATAATTGACTGAGGTCGGTGATAAGGCCGGTGCTGCGAGCGCGCCAGGCTTGAAAAATGTCTTGTACGACTAAAGTATCGAGTCCAGGTATATGGCTTTGACCCTTTTGCCTATCTTCGGTGTGAAACACAAATCCTCAAAGTTCAAAAAACCAACATACAGAAGCGCACTGTGCGTTGGTATGAGTAAATGGCGTTGACCCTCTGGCTCGGTCCTATTTGTGAACTGGGTAACTCTGAACTTTTAGGACTTTAAAAACCTAAGTGCTGGATGCAATCTATCCCTTGGAGGCGCCGCCAAATTTGGATAGAGAACATCGCTTGGTACGGTTGTATGACATTGATTATCTAAACCGAAGACAATATGAATAGAATCAGACTCTGTGCATTAACATCATCTCTGAGCTTCATAGCAAAAAAGCTCAGCCCAGCTACGCTTCAGGCTAACTGGGCTAATATTTTCTGAAACTGTCTATGATAACACCTTCAAGGGTTCAACTATATAGACTTATTTATATCTGAGCATTACTACAAAACTGCTCAGTCCGATTACGCTTCAATCGGGTTATTCTATAGATACATGTCACTATCATTTGATATATATTTTGAGTATGACAACATGCTCAGCCCGGTTGTATCTATTCAACCAAGTTATTCTACAACGGAATATTGGTGAATCGCCAAACGTCAATTCCTTATCAATTCTATTGCTTTTTACATTATGCTGGTGAAAATACTCAATTTTACCAGTATACCCAAATTAAAATTTCTTATTCAACAGTACATGTGAATCGTATCCACATGTAGTGTTGGGGGGTGGTAGTATATAGCTTCGCTAATATTCATGCCAATACTTTTCAAGTTCTATTTTATTGCCAAGCTGCTGTTGAAGATTTTTCATTTCAGAAAAGTCCATGGCTTCGCCTTACATGCAACATCATGGTAATTCAAGATAACTAAAGTGCAGGAGCCTTCAAAATATCCAGACTATAAACGGAAGATACATAATAAGAAAAGCAAGATGTCAAGCTGGCTAATCTGTAACACGATTCTTGAGCAGGCACAACTCCTCAACTAGATGTCAGTTTTCCTGCACCACACGACCTATATTCTCCTCACTTAGACGATGGTCACTCTCCATACCTTGTACAATATTCTGGGACTCCCTGAGCTTATCAACTAAAGTAATCAGCTCTAAGTCTTTAGACGCAATCATCTCATAACGAGCAGTCAGTGTTTCTCTAAGTCGATGACATTCCTCCAACAAAGTAGTAACATGGTCCCGTGAACGTTGAAGTTCTAGCTCAGCCTCGGCACAAGCCTCATGAAAAAGGGTGGAGGATTTAATCAATACCTCCTAGGCATGCTGAAAAGATAGTGAAAATGGTACCAAACCGGAACAAGGGTCCTTTCTAACTCTTTTAGCTGAGTAATTATCTACAGAATTGTCTCTCACTCTGTGGTTACCGAAGTGACTAGAGACATGGATAGAGTGAGCCGACTGTACATCATCTACAACATTAGAAATCCAAGTATATGTTAAAGAAAGAACTAAATTGAGCTACAGAACAAAGAAAATTGTGGAAGAAGAAAATAATTTCTTAGGAGCTCACTTGAGAAATTATTTAGAACATCCGTTCCGCGGGCTACCCAGCCTCGAACTTTGTAGACTGGTGTATGCCATGTTAAGTAATAAGTAGGGGGATGTATAAACTTCCTATCCGAAGAGACAAAGTCAACTGTGAAGAAAGGAATGTCCTTCAAAATCCTTTTCTTAGGCATGAGCATAAGATGCATCTCCATTGTTCCAAGTTCGATGTCATAAGACTGGCGGATATAGCGAACTAGGCTTGTTACTAAATTGAATAAGATCATCATCTGCCCAAGGGCAAGCCCTTACCAATTCAGCAATCTGGACATCACCTTCCCTAAGGGAAGTCTCAAACCATACTGTAGCTGAGCATAGGAAACAACTATTTCATTTCCAGCCACTGGAATTGCCAAGTCATCATGCTTATGTATAACAACACTCTCAGGTATATCCGTGATGACATGTTTGTTCGAAAGTAACGTTTTCAGATTATTTTTCTCCTCTGCCACGTGGCTTCTCCGCGTGACAGAGAGGGGGCAATGTGTGGACCCTCATAAATGGGACACATGACATTATCTGATCCTCCTATTCTGTGGCCTCCTTGGATCGATTGTGTGCAATGGGACATCCAGCTCGAAGGAATGCTTAACAGCACAGCGTCTTAATGGACCAACTAGGCATATTCTTTGGACATGGCACCCAGACTGGACCCTTTATATCTGCAAGCTTAGCCCGGGTTCATAGCCAGGGCACATAATGCCCAACAACACAACGTCTCTATGGACCAGTTAGGAATGTTCTTTGGACATGGCACCCAGACTGGATCCTTCATATCTGCAGGCTTAGCCCTAGTTCGTAGCCAGGGCACATCATGGCATGTGGGCCAAGCCTCACTGTAATCCCGTAATCAGCTGAAAACAAGGCCCAGCCGAATCCCACAGAATTCGAAGGCTTTGACTCTATTCAATGTACCTAAAACTAGGGATAAGGATCCAAATTCAAAGATTCTCTAGGTTTTCGGGTGGTTACATATTGAAGAGTTTTTCAGCAACATAATTACATTAAAAGCTCTATACTCCATAGACTTTTAGAGACTTGATCCCTCTGGGGTATGTAGGCAGCCATCGAACTAAAAATTGGTTCAGTCTCAAACATCCAAACAAACCATCCCATTACTATCATTATCATTCAATTGTGTGTGTCATTCTTTGGGTTGTGATATTCTGAAGGTAGATTTTTAAGAGTGTTTGGGTAGATATGTTTTACTTCAGTTTTTGCCCCGATACACTGCCTTGCTCGATCTTGAAGCAAGTGTTAACCTCCTTCCATACTATCGCTTTAAACAACTCAGTTTCCACGAGCTTACACCTACCACCATGACATTGTAATTAGCCGACCGATCTATCAAATACCCAAAAGGAGTGGTAAAAAATGTGTTTGTCAAGGTTAAGGATTTTTACTACCTTGTTGATTTTGTCATCCTTAACACTGAAATTGCTCATGATGTATCATTCTAGGGCGCCCATTCTTGGCAACTGCCAACGCCCTCATAAATTGCCATAATGGATCTATGACCATGTCTTTCAGGAATCTCTCAGTAGAAGTCAATATTTTCAAGATGATGCAACAACAGATGGAAGAAGAGTTGGATGACAAAGTTAGTATGATAGACAGTGTAGTGCAAGAGTAATGTGACCGGACTTTCCCAGAAAATGAGGTGCATCAATTCTTATCCTTCAGAGATCCAGAGTTCGATATGGATCAGTATAAAGAAGATACCTCGGTAGCTTTGGAATCAGTTCCCTTATGTACTTCAGATGATGAGTTACTTGAACAGAAAGAGGCATCACCAGCCCAAGTGTTTTCAATAGAAGAACAGGATCCTGTAGAGGCATTGTTACCCACAACACCTACTCCTACGCTTAAACCTCTCCCTCCTGACCTAAAATATATCTATTTTGATACAGATGGTACACATCCCATCATCATTTCATCCCAGTTGTTAAAAGAGGAAGAGGAACGCTTGATTAGAGTGATTCAAAAATACCATTCTACCATTGGTTGGTCTCTTGATGATATAAAGGGAATTGATCGAAATATTTGCCCCCACTGGATTCACCTGGAAGAGAATGCCAAGACCACTAGAGAGCCACATCGCCAGTTAAATCTAGGTATGAAAGAGGTAGTAAGGAAAGAGATCTTGAGATTACTGGATGCTGGAATCATTTACCCCATATCTGACAGTGAATGGGTCAACCCTATTCATGTGGTGCCAAAGAAATCTGGGATTACTATGATCTGTAATGAGGAAGGAGAATTAATACCAGCACGTGTTCCCATCATGTGGAGGATTTGTATTGATTATCGGAAGCTGAATGCCGTCACAAGGAAAGATCATTTTCCCCTGCCATTTGTAGATCAGATGCTTGAACGTTTAGTAGGGCATGCTTATTACTGTTTCTTGGATGGGTATTTAGGATACTTTTAGATTTTAATTGATGAAGAAGATCAAGAAAAGACTACCTTCACTTGCCCCTTTGGAACATATGCTTATGCACGTATGCCTTTCGGTTTCTGCAATGCACCTGCCACATTTCAACGCTGCATGCTACACATTTTCAGTGATATGGTGGAGAGATTCATGGGAGTGTTTATGGATGATTTTTCCCTCTATGGAAATTCTTTCAACGATTGCTTATCCAACCTATCCAAAGTATTGGTGCGTTATCCGAAAAAGAATCCGGTCCTTAATTGGGAGAAGTGTTACTTCATGGTTAAAAAGGGAATAGTGTTAGGTTACATTGTGTCTAAAAATGGTATAGAAGTAGATAAAGCTAAAATAGACAAAATTTCCAATCTACCTATTCCACAGAACATTCATGACATACGAGCCTTCCTAGGCCATGCTAGATTTTATAGAAGATTCATCCAAAATTTCTCAAAAATTGCTAAACCTTTAACTAATCTTCTTATAAAAGATGCACCATTTGAGTTTAACTCGGAATGCATGCAGGCTTTCGAAAAGTTGAAATCCGTCTTAATAACTACACCTATAATTCAACCTCTTGATTGGTCAAAACTGTTTAAGCTCATGTGTGATGCCAGTGACTACGCTGTTGGCGCTGTTCTAGGTAAAAAACATGATAAGGGACCTACAGTTGTTTACTATGCAAGTAAAATGCTAAATGAGGCTCAACAGAATTATATGACCACTGAAAAGGAATTCTTAGTCATTGTCTATGCTTTAGACAAATTTCATCCATATTTAATAGGTTCAAAAACTTTAATCTACATTGATCATGCAGCACTTAGGTACCTTCTCACGAAGAAGGATGCTAAACAGAGGTTGATCTGATGGATTCTCCTCCTACAAGAATTCACCTTGGAGATGAAAGATAAAAAAGGAGTTGAAAATGTAGGGGCTGACCACCTATCTAGGTTAACTGATGATAGTGACAGTGATTCCGAGCCCATTTTAGATTCTTTTCTTGATGAGCACCTTTACACGATCCTATTTGCACCTTGGTATGCTGATATTGTGAATTATCTGGCGACTGAAGAGACTCCGTCATTGTGGAATAGAAATCAGAGGAAGAAGTTCCTAGCTCAAGTAAAGTACTGCCCAGATCTTTTCAAGTACTGCCCAGATCAGATCATCCGACGTTGCATTCCGGATGGGAACAATCTGCCGTTCTTTCCTTCTGCCACGAACAGGCTTATGGAGGGCATTTTAGCGCCAATAAAACCGCTACTAAGGTCTTATAATGTGGATTCTGCTGGTCAACACTCTTTCGTGATGCATTTCTTCATTGTAAGGCATGTGCTCGTTGCCAACTTCTCGGTCGTATTTCTGCACGTAACATGATGCCCTTAAATCCCATTCTCATAGTGGAGATTTTCGACATCTGGGGCATTGATTTTATGGGACCTTTCCCAACTTCTAATGGTTTCATCTACATCGTAGTAGCCGTAGACTATGTATCTAAATGGATTGAGGCCATACCATGTCGTAACAATGATAACAAAACAGTTATCGAGTTCATAAAAGAAAACACTTTTTCAAGGTTTGGTGTTCCAAAAGTCATCATCAGCGATGGTGGATCACATTTTTGCAATAGAGTTTTTGAGCATATTATGAAAAAATATGGAGTGGCCCACAAGGTTGCAACTCCATACCATCCTCAAACAAGTGGGCAAGTTGAAGTCTCTAATCAAGAGATTAAATGTATCTTGGAGAAAATAGTTAATCCAAATAGGAAAGACTGGTCTCTCCATTTGAACGATGCACTACAGGCATACATAACCGCTTTTAAAACACCTATAAGGATGTCCCCCTATAGGCTTGTCTTTGGAAAACCTTGTCATATGCCAGTTGAACTAGAGCAATAAAAACCCTTAATTATAATCTTGATGTGGCAGGTGAAAAGCGTAAGCTGCAGATAAACGAGTTCGAAGAGATTTGGAATGATGCTTATGACCTTTCAAAAAATTACAAAACCAACATGAAAAGGATTCATGACAAGCATATTTTATGAAAACATTTCAAAGTTGGTCAAAACGTTTTGCTTTATAACTCTAGATTGCATCTTTTTCCAGGAAAACTGAACACTCGATGGACTGGTCCTTTTAATATAACTGAAGTCACCCCTTATGGGACTATTACTTTAAAAAACCATAATGACAACAATACCTTTAAAGTCAGTCAGGGCCTTAAACATTTTCATGAGTTACGGTCTACGGATGTCGATGAAACCCTTCTCCAAGATCCCATCTATGAGGATTGACTCCACTTTTCCAATGTATTCCCTTCCATTTCATCTTTCCTTTAAAGGGATACATTAATAAGGTAACCGAACCTCTCCACTTGGAAGGTGTGGTTGTAAGTGCCGGAGCCTTAGTCCACAGTATATCTCGCATATTCTTTGTAAAACACTTTTTACTCGTCATTGGAGTAAGTGTGAACCTGTGGAGCGAGTATACAAATTTTCTTTTCTTTATTTTACATATCTTTTTCAAAAATGTTTGTTTTCTTTGTACTGTTAATGATAGATTCTAGATACATCAATAGTTAAGTGATTTTTCAAAATGGGCAATGGATTTTACACAGACCAACCCCTAGAGCAATGCAATCTAGGGGTAGTTTGAGATCAGCTTTGCTTACTAAGGGTCACCTATATCATCGAGCTATTCACCTGGGTCAGGACATTCCATGTCTTGCGTAGTAAATCCCCCAACTCGCGTAGCTGAAGCTCTGTCTGTCTAGATTGGATGCACCATAGAGCTGACACGAAAGTTGCCTAAGATTATCTGTTTTGTTTTCAAGTAGTACCATCTAGAATCACAACATTTGAGTACGAGTTTCTTAAAACATCTCTCCATAGTTTTCAAAACCAGAAGATATAAAAATGAAAGTTATACACTCAGAGTAACCAAAATAATACCGGATTACCGTATAATTTTATCTTCTTGGCAAAACCTCTTTATGGATAGAGATATATTTTGAATGAGAAAACCAACCATAAAAAAAAAAAAAAAAAAAGTCTCTCTAAACGAGAATTAAACAAATAGAGTAACCTAAAGTTATACTATTCTCTGTTTAATTCTATCTTTTTGCCTCCACCTCTCTATTTTGTCTCAAGAATCTGACGTTAAAAGGCTAAATTTTTTTCAAAATTTCCTTTCTTAAAATTCTTTCCCCTCTCGTTTAAATCTTGTCCCCTTCTAAATCTCTCTCGTTTCTGAAAAACTTTTAAAAAATGTGTTCTGTAGCAAACAAAAACCCTCCACCTAGCTAGACTAGATGGATCGGTTTCAATGATCGTGTGCAAACACTTCCTAGAAAACTGCAGCTTAAGATATGGACACAAATACCAAAAATCATTCCTGGTTTAGGTAAGAGTTCATACGCACATAAGAGACGAGCTATGAGAGAAGGCTGGTGCTTGAATTGTCAAACACCAACTTGCCCCAGTTTTCAACCTCATAATAATTGTATTTATAAAATCCCCCAGTGCATTACGCTCGGTTTAAGAGAGTAATCCAGCCGTCTGGTTGGGATTGACTCAAGTTTTCAAAAACTTACAAGTCTTGGGCATCTGACTTAAAATGACCCACCTTTTTAAAATTTTAGTCAAACTTATTCAAAACCCAAAAAAATTAATTAAAATTTTCATTTTGTTATCTGTACATATTTTTCCTACAGTTCCTATACATTTCTTTCTATCATTTGTTTCTCATCTACTGTTGGATGTGAGTGTATCCTATACTGTTATGTTGCATTTTCGATGCTGATCGTTTTGGTACCTCACGGTTTAAGATCGGATGAGTAACGAAGTATGGATCGGCTCTTGAAGTTGGCAAGGCACTAAGGACAAGATCAGAATTTCCTGATTCATTTGGGCTTTGGCCAAAATTTCAAATTCATAAAAAAGGCATGTGTGAGGAACGTTCCATCAAACCCTTAACCCCACTCAATCGCCCACCTTCCTTTTTTCCTCCCCAAAAATTTCCAAACCCTAGCCACCACTAGCCGACTCGCGCTCGCCCTCTCTTAGCTCACGATCGCCTTTACACCCATACACACCACCACATAATTTATTCATAACCTTCCCCATTTTCAACCCCCATTCCAACTAAAAACCCTAATTTTTTAAATCCCTACTCTAAATGGCTCGAATTCTTAAAATCGTGTCGGAGCAAAATTTTCAAGACCTTTTCTATTCTGATTTGTTTGAAGTGCACTTCAAGGCTGAGATTAGAAGAAGAGGATGGGAACCCTTGGTTTTGTTGGAAGATGCATTTTATTCTCCCTCTCTTACTTTTTTATTTTATAATTGCATGATTAGAGGGGAGGATGACCGCATTACGGTTGTTAAGGATGGCCGTTCGCTGGAGCTCACCAAGGAGGTGGTGAGTGGTATTCTGGGAATCCCTCTAAAAGCCTATGTTAAGACTGAAAAGTCCCCAAATGGTAAGACCATAGACGTGATGATGGTATAAACGATTCTCGAGGGGGTTAAAAACCCCAAGTCTCACTGCGCTTATCAGAGTTCGCTACAAAGGAACCAGCTAGCAGTATCTCAGTGGACAGCCTACAACCTGCTAGGCTCGATCAAGCCTTTGGACATAGGTAAGCTGATGCTTAATATTTTATGGATTCTTCAAGAGCAGAAGAACAACTTCTGCATCGTCTCCTTTATCTTTGAGCAACTTTGCAAACCGAAGAAGACAACTGCCCCTCTACTAGTACTGGTCACCAAGATTATGCAGCACTGGGGGTTCCAAGCCACAGGTGGCCTAGTGGAGGTCAAGGACGCTACCACAGGTCCTATCTATGCCTACTGCGTCTAGAAGTCATGGTTTCTACCTGAAGCCAGAGCCACTGAGCAAGCACGCCTGACTGAGAAGGTGGATTACTTCACTGAAGATGCCACTCGACAGTTCACTCAGCCCATGTACGAAATTCGCTTCCTCCATGGAGGCCAGAGGATTATGCACTCATATCTCCACCAGCTCAGGGAAACTCAGGGTAACATCATAGCAAAATAGCAAAATATCAAAGCAGAACAGCATACCTTTAGAGAGGAGTAGCGATCCTTTTAGCAGGAGCAGTGACGTTTTCAGCACAATGTCACTAGAACACTGCAGAGCATCAGAGACGCGCTCTCGCGTAGTGATAGACATGCCAGGCCTTGACGTAAGCAAGGATAAGGATCTTCTAGACGTCGAGATGAGTCATGCACAGATTCTGACTAGGATTCCTAGTGTCCGTATAGTTGGAGTTATTTATTTTTCTATTCTTTTTTACGTGTATGACGTAGTATAAGTTTAATTTTATGCTTAATATTATGTGCTTGTTTTATTTTGTTTTGCTTTTCTTGTGGAATTTGGTTTATGAGTAGAAGGTAAAATAGATACATCATGCCCAAATTTTCCATTTTTTCTTATTGCATTTCATGCTTTTAAAAAAAAAATACAAAAACCCAAAAAGATTTTATGGTAGAATAAATATCCTTAGTATAATAAACCATGTATTTCTCATTCTATATCAAACAACCCACACCCTAAACTTATTTGGGGGTGTCGTATTTTCATCATGAAGAACAGAATACAGGTGTATCGCCATTTTTGCTCATGTTTCTATGGTAATCTCTTTCCTTATGTTTTCATACTTTGAGGACAAACATAGTTCTATAATAGAGTTGATATATTAATATTTTGCAAAAACTAGGCATATTCTATATAGTATATATAGTAGTATATTTATTCCTTTCCAAAAAAAAAAAAAAAAAAAATCGAAAAAGACCAAAAATATTTTTCTGTTTAGTATTAAAAAGTCTTATTTCCTTTTTCTACGATGAATAAAAAGTTTAGACATCTCATTTTAGCAATAGAGTAAGGACTTGTTCTTCGTACTTAGACTAATATACATACAATAGTTTCTACCTATTTTCATGAATGGTGTAGGGGATTTTCTGAGTATCCCCTGATCCACCTTTGTGCCTTGTGATTTAGAACCTTTTTTCTTGATGGAGAAGGAATGAGATGATTTAGTATTCAGGGTTGAACCACTTGGCGGCTGCTTATGTATCTCCTTGTTTATTTAGAAGAATCAAACCCTATTTTGCGTAGTTCCTAAGAGTGAATTCCTATGGTTTATATAGGAAGAGCTTTGAGAGTCCTAAGGTTAGGGTTAACCTCACCGCTTGTGAGTTCCCTTCCATCTTTGGACTCTACCTTCCTATTAGGAATCCTTTCCTTATGGAAGTCTGAATCTAGACCATATTTTATTAGAAGTAGGTTTCCTTATTGATCATAATATCCCATCGTATATGGGAAGATTATATATAAAAGGTAACTTTTAAAGATATGTCATTACGATTCCTTCCTTATCATCAAAGATCGCCCTCTTCAGTTTCCTTCTATTCAGGAACTGTCCATATCAGTTCCTAACAACTTGGAGAACTGTTATGCTTAGAGGCAGTTAGTCATGTGTCTGGCACATGCTTACTAAACACTCGTGATAAACACGAGATCACTTACTCACAGAACTGATCCGATAGCTCTCGTCTCATTCTGGACATCTATAGTCCTGGGTCATTTCCTATACACGTGCCATCCAATCAATGACAGGAAATCCCCCTTACAGATGCCCCCTCTCGTGCCATCTAGCACGTGGGCGTTTGAAGCGACACTGCTTTTGGCGCGAGAATCATAAATAGTTGTTGGAACTGCTTATAGACTCACCTAATTAAGGCTCTGAAAAGATGGCTCGAGAAGACACGCCGTTACCCAAAAAAGGTAATGATGGCAGTTCCATCCCGAAAAGTTGCAACGCTCGGGCTAATCGTAACCGTCTATCTTATTTGTATATAAAAGATCTGGTGAGAGAGCCCTTATTATCTCTTTCGCAATCTTTTCCCTGTATACTGAACCCTTTGATCTCCCATTAAGGTTTAACCAAAACTTCAAACTTTATTTCTTTTCTGATCATGAATCCCAACTGGTCACTTATAAACTTCGGGGATCACTCTTCTCTAGAACTGATCTGAGAGAAATTTCACATCCTCGCTGATATTGGTTTTAAGTGGGGGAGATTGTCTGATGAGTTGGCCTACAAGGAAGTAGCGCTCATCATAATCGGTCAACTTAGGGCCGGACTCACCTTTCCCCTCCACCCACTATTGAGAGAGTGTCTAATCCACTTCAATCTTGCTTTTGGTCAAGCGGCACCTCTGTTCTACAGAACTGTTATGTACTCGGCCATACTGGCAAAGAAACATGGATTCGTTCTGAATCGTTGAGTGTTTGGGTATTTTTATGAGGTCCGCCGTATTCGGGACTAATCTTACTACTACCTTATGACTAGAGACAAGAATTCTCTGATCATCTTTTTCGAGGGAAAGCAGAGTGACGAGGGTTGGGCTAATCACCACCTTCGAGTGTTGGGTGATACGTGGGACGTTCGTCCTCCAGATGCTGATGGTGAGCCAGTGGGGATTCCTGTTCCTAGAAAACACACTCATGCTCCGACCAGTAAGTCTATTTTCTCATGAATTTTACAATCATCATAAGAGTCTTTCGACTTAGTTCCTTTGCTATTATTCCTTAGATGACTCTTCCCCCTGGAACCAATTAACTGCAACTGATGCTGCTACGGTGGATTTCATCAAGAAGATCCCCAAGGATCAAAGGATGCCCTGGGTGATAGTTCCTGACCCCACCCGTCTCTTTGAAAATTTTAACATGTCTGCTGAAGAACTGCTGGCACTTGCCCCCTGCTTTTCCCCTTTTGGGATAAATACTGTGAATTCTAGGCACACAGGACTTCCTCCTCCTGTGGATCAGGATGCTGGTCTTCTTCCTCCTCCAGTTCAAGATGAATCCTCTTTGAGTACTAGAAGAAGAGGAAGCCGCAAAGAGAAGAGTTCTGTGGCAACTTCCAGTGATGCTGCGACATCAGGCTCAGTTCAGGAGCCTGATGTCAGTGATGATTGTGTGATCACTGGTGGGAGGGGCCCTGAACTGCCTCATGAACTTCTGGCTGCTAGCAATTTTAAGAGGGAAGTACGTGCGTCCAATCTCTCAAAGTTGAAGAAAGCTGATCCTGCTTTTGCTTTTGATGTTGCCTCACCAGGTAAGAGAATGAAATTTCACCCTTTATCTGGGGATGAAGAAACACCTTTCAAGGTTCTTGTGACTATTCCCCACTCCGGTAAGTCTTTTGAGAAAGTAGTTGTACTCCTACTAGTTCTAGACCCTCCTATAGGCTCTGAACAGGCTGGTGACTATGTACCGTTGACTATTGATCCTTCCCTCCCCGATGACCGAAAGGGGAAGGGCGTCGCTAAGACAACTGCTATAACTGTTGCTCTCCCCCCTCCTCGATTTGGAGATAGGAGGAGGGTGAGCAACGACATTTCCTTCTCGCCACAATCTCCAGATTTTCCTGAAAGGGAGATGATCGTGGAGATGAGGCGTTGGGGCCAAACTGATGAGCCTCCTGTTACCAAAAAACACTTAATTAGTGATGTTGATATCGCGCTTGGAGTTTTAGAAGTTGCATAACTTCCTGTTAATAAAGTTGAAGCCAATATGGCTGGTAGTCTGGATCTGTCATTCCATAGATTTACTGTTTATCTAGCCAAGGTAATAATTTTTTCTCTGTACACTGTCCTATTTATCTCATCGTGTTGCTTACACATTCTACATTCTTTTTTAGTTAGTGAATAACTTTTTGGCCATGAAAGAACCAATCTTTGCAGCCTCAGCTAATACAGCCACTGATGACATGGCTACTGGTGAGCTGAACTAGGCGAAAGAAGCTGCTGAGGAGCTACAGACCCAGGTTGACCAGCTTTTAGCAAAAGAGAAGAAATCTGATGCTGGTTTCAGGAACATGAGAGATACAATCTCCAACCTCCGAAACTCTCTAGATAAAGCCCAAAAAGGAGCTGCTAAGGATGCCTCTTGGAAAGTGAAGTTCATAGAGCTGCGCTCCCAATTCACCACACTACAAGCAAAAGGTGAACAAGTCCAGGGCGAGCTTAACTATAGAAATGCCGAGTTGAGGACACTTGGCCAGGCCATTACTCATGCTAATGAGGTTATGACTGGTTATGAGAGGGATCTTTGAGAGAAGTGCCTTCGTTATGTAAAGAAAGCTGATGATCTCTTGGAAGAGACCTCTGAGTTCTATTCCAAGGTGGTGAAAGAGGTGAAGAGAAGATTTGCTGATAATGCTATTCGTTTTGCCTTAAAAGTACTTGATGTTTCTGAAGACTCCTTCAATGCAGCCAAACAAGTTAAGTTTGAGGAGGCTATTGAGGCTACTAGGTGCATTTCTCAGGTTGATGATCAGGGGTGAGTGACTAACCCTTTCATCCTATTCCCTGATATGTGTACTAGTATCTTTGCAATTCAGAATGAGCTCATGCCCGACGCCTCCTCATCTTCTAAAGAAGACACCGATGATGACATGCTTCCCGTTCAGCTTCCTTTCTTGCCTGTGCCCGTTTCAGGTAAATGTTTTGTTCAGCCCTCAACCATCCCAGCCAATCCAACTGCACAGTCAGTTCCTAAGAGTAGCCCAGGAGTTCTTGATGCTGGTGTAGTAGTAAGTACTGATGCTGAACAAAAATTCGATTCTACCCCTGCTCAATAGGCTAAGTAAAGACTTAGCTATTCAGTTCATGATTTAGAAAACATTTATTTTGAAACAATATTTCTATGGGTCTGTATAATTGAGATATGTTGCTCACATATTATTTACTTATTGAGCTCTGCAGCTCTTATAGTTTATGCATGCATTTAAAATATTCTATGTTATATAGTATATTATGACGTGAACTACTATGCATATTCTACCCCTGATGCCCCCAAAGTTCATTTGGAACAGCAATAGGTGACCCTAATAGGCTAAACATGTTAAATTGAGGCATAACCAGAATTTGATCAGGATATCATGGGAGCCATTCAAGTTTAACCGTAATTGAAAGTTCAATCGCAATAGAGAAACAACGTTACAGAGGAGCCATGTGTCTATGCGAAGGTAACTTGGTGCCTTGAGCACAACACTGTGTTTAATAATGATAGGCCCTGTCGGTTTAAAAAATAAATAGGTAATCGCCAGAACAATAGTGGGGGAGTCTTCCTCAATGCAATCATGCCGATATAATTCCAGGCCAATGATTGTGTGCTAGGATCTGGATCCAACCCACATCTTTCCAGCAACCCCCATGTCACACCCCAAATTTTCAGAAAATTTAAAATAGGAAATTATCCAAGATATAAATATCTCAATCGTCACCCTATTCAATCATCTGAAAACTCAGGATGAAACAAAACCATAATAACCCATTAAGAAACACACTAAAAAACTGAAAACAAATGCAAACAAAATGAACAACTCTTCATTCGCGAATGAAACTATTTCAATCATTTCAACTTGGAAGACAAGTTAGTTTCTTCCTAAGTAAGATTTAAATCCTTATATACATTTCCAAGAAACTCATATAACGGTACTTAATATTCCCATTTTCCAAATTAACTCACAATATAAATACCACTTACATTCCACTTATTAAATACACATATGATAACTTATTTAAATATGAGTTTGATACACTTTACCTTTAAGCCAGCACGTCGTCTTAGGGTAGGATATTTACGTCCCTGCATACAAGATTAACGGATCCTACCCTCCTGCAAAAATAGAGTTAGACATCACACTAAAAGGATTTATCTCAACCAGTCAAATTTCCATTCAAAATCAAAACCTCATTTAAGACATTGAAGTCTAATTGATACCATATAGTTCGTCCCGCATATTAGGAAATATCACTTATCATTACACTAACAGGTCATTCATGACACATTTAATGAATACCTTTTTAAACCACCACTTTCACGTATACAATTTAATACTAACATTGTACACATATAGTTATCACTAAAACTAATATATAATATGTAATATGGTGGCTGCACTTTTGCTCAAAGCTGCCTACGTATCCAAATCTTTCAAGATTGGAATCAAGCCTTTGTAGTTCTTACACTTATTTGTCTTGCATAAATATCATATATCCCTATTGTAAACTCGTACTTGTGAGTCACAACCATTTATGGACTTTTAATGCTTATAAAACCAAGCCTCTTATATGGGCATAAAACTAACAGGTCATTCCCGTACATTTAAGGAATCCAAACCTACATTCCCGTATACTCGAGGAATAGAACCAACCTGCAAGGCGAATACATTAGTTCCTCTTTAGGGTGGTTTCCTACATGACTTCACTAGTCATAAATAAACATTTCTTTTTATTTCAACCAGGAGACGTGGAGAGTTATAAAGATATGGGTGACACATGTAATTAATTTTCCTGATGTCTAAGTGTCATAGCGTCATATATCATAAAATAATTATAGCAAGAATGTACTTTCACATTTTAATTAATACACGTACCGCTTATGTAAAAATATAGTCTTATCCTAAAGCCTAACACACTAATAGCCCTAGACCTATCCTAATTGACCTAATCTTAGCCAAGTCAAAGGCCAAACTTGGTCAAACAATCAAAGTCAACCTACCAAGTCAGCAGCAGTCAACCAGTCCTAAACTCATCCAACCAAAAACCCAAAGACTAAGGCCCAAAGTCTTTAGCCTTTCACAAGCCCATTCTCATTAAACTTAAGCCCATATGTGAAATCTAAAATAAAACACTAAAGCCCACAAATATGATGTCGGCACAAGCCCAAGCCAAACTAAAAGAACAGAATCGCTGCTCTTCTTCTTCCTCACCAGCGCACCACCTCCACCAATCAACGACCACAACGCGACCACCAAACACAATAAACGGTTCGTTTTTGTTCCCCCTCAAAAACCCAACCTATTAGCATAATCAAAACTCGAATCCCTCACTGCTCCAAAATCGCTTTTGGCGCCATTAATCCTTTCAAAGCTTCAACACCACTCAAACAACAACCAAACATATACCCATTCCCTGACATCACCCGATTACTAATTCAACCAAACCAAACCAAACTACAATATACTAACCTGCGAAACTCAATTTATTTCGCATAAACATCTTTCGGCAGTATATAACTCCTAGCTTAGACAAGTAGTTTGAATTGTTATCAACACTAGTTAAAGCCATTGTTATCATGACATATATATATATATATATATATACACAAAGGGTAACTTTGTGCATTCATGCATGTTGCATCTTAAAATTTTTATTAGTTTATCTTACTTGTGAGTTCTAGAAATATAACCTTGGTTCTGTGACAGCTTCTCCACTTGGTTTTACATTACCTCTAAGACTCAAAGTTTCTGTACAGTATTTCTAGAGATGATACAAAAAAATAACAACCCCTTGTAATTACGTTCTAAGAGCCATATAATTCGAACATTATGACCCTATACCTATATAACCAAATATTTAAATGCTCAAAACTAGAACCAACCTTTAAATTTATGATTTGGTATTTGGAGTAGTTGTTGAACACCTGAACTGCTTAACTCGGCGAGCCCTCTTAACCATACTTACCCCGACCTCTAGCACTCATATTTTTTTTTTATATAATTATGACTTAAGTTTGGCCCTATGATGATCTCTTAGAACTTGCATTGAAAAAAATCAATTTAGCGGTTTTTTTTCCAACATTGCATGAAAGAGGAGTCCAAGCCTTTCAGTTTACCACAATAACAAACTGTGTTTGGTTTGCAATATTCTAAGGGGTATAGACGGTAGAGATTAAGAATATTTAAGACTATAGAAATTAACAAACTGTGTTTGGAGGTTTCAAAGAATGCTTAACAGGATTGCTTCAGTATCTCTAGCAAAAAAGCCTTCCTTTTCCTCTCAGTAAAACTTTTTTTTTTTTTCCTTCCGTCCCCACCCTTTCTCCTTTCAAACTTGTATATTTGTTTCCCCTTTTTGAAAACCCCCGAAAATAGGGAATGGAGTTTATCCTCTCTACTCTATCTCTTTCTAATATTTATCCTTTTTATTTTTATCTATTTTTATTTTTATTTTTATTTTTATTATTTTATTATTTTTATTATTTTTATTTATTGTACTAGTAAATATATTTAAAAAAATGGGGTGTTATACCCCATTAGTGATATTATGAGAGTGCAAGGAACTGACATATAGTTCGGGTTCCCAAGAACACTATCTCTGGTTCCAAGTCAAGATGGCATATAGTTTATTGAATAGTTAGTGTGGTTAGATTCCCTGAAGGCTTAACCCATCGAGGATAATCTCGATCTTTAAAGAACGTCTGATTCAGCTGCATAGGGATGAGAAAGGAAATGCATCTGATTCGGCTTCCCCAAACTCAGTATGTCTGGTTCTAAAGCAAATTGGCATACAATATTCTTGAACAGATAGTGAGAAGATAATTCCCTAAAGGCTTAGTCCATTGTGGATAATAAATAAAGAGCTGATGCAAGGAATAAATTTGATTGCAAGGTGAGGAACTTTATTGATAACTGGAGAGAATAAACAATGCATAAAGAAGCTTGAAATAATAATTTACTGATAGTATTTGCGAAGGTGCTCTGTGTTCCATGGTTTGACAAGAACGTCCCTTTCAATAGTACGTACGTAAGTAGTAAAAACTGGTTCAGCCAACCTTGTCGATGATGTATGGTCCTTCCCAGTTGGGCCTAAGCTTGCTGTTATGCTCTGGGATCTCACACAGAACTAGATCGCCAGATTTGAAAGCTCAAATTTGGACTTTCTTGTCGTATGATCTTTTCAAAATCTACTAGTTGGCAGCCAAGCACAATGCGACGCCTTCTCGCTTTTCATCCAAGAGATCCATTTCTCTGCATAACAATTCCTCATTGTCCAGGGTGTGCACAATGTCCGACTTCTGAGTGGGAGCTATCAGTTCGGGAGGTATGACAGCTTCAGTTCCGTAGGTCAGTGAAAATAGGGACTCAGCAGTCGATCGTCTGGGTGTAGTTCGATATGCCCATAGAACCTTAGGTAGTTCCTCGACCCAAAAACCTTTTGCGTCATCTAGTTTGCACTTCATGTTATCCAAAATAACCCTATTGGAAGCCTCAGCCTGGCCATTGCCTTATGGATACCTTGGGGTTGAGAAAAGATGGGTGATATGTAACTCTTCACAGCATTCAGCGACCAATTCGCCAGCGAACTGTTGCCCATTATCTGAGATGATAACTTTGGGCATGCCAAACCTACATACAATGTTGTTCAAAATGAACTTTCTGATGCCATGTTCTCGAATGAAGACGAGGGGAACTTCCTCTATCCACTTGGTGAAGTAATCCGTCGCGACCAGTAAGAATCTGACATTGCCAGGAGCAGGTGGCAAGGGTCCCACAATGTCAGTTTCCAATGTGCAAATGGCCATGGGCTGGCCAATGGGTGCAGCTTTGTCGTTGGAGCATGGATAAGCAGAGCAAGTCGCTGACACTTTTCACATTTGCGGGCAAAAACTTGTGCATCCTTTTGCATGTAAGGCCTAAAGTACCCCTGCCTTAGGATCTTGAGAGCGAGTGTTCTGCCCCTAGCATGGTTTCCACAAATTCCTTCATGAACTTCTCACATGACCTGTTCATCGAGGTCTGGGGAGAGACATCGGAGGTGAGGTCCCACGAAGGACTTCTTGTAAAGATCATCTCCAATGAGAGTGAATTTTGGTACCTTTGCAAGCAGACGCCTTGCTGTGTTCTTATCCTCTGGGAGTGTCTCGTCCTTGAGGTAAGAATTATATGGATCCATCCAGTTTGGTATGGTGGCTGGAATAACACAAACTATTGTAACAATGGGTGCTTGGATGCTAGGTTTGTCCTGGAATTCTATAGGGATGGAACGAGACTCGCTATTGCCCAACATTGAGTCAACATATGCCAAAGCATCTGCATGTTAATTTTCTGATCGAGGCAGCTGATAAAACTGAACATTCTCAAATTTGCTCTGAAAACCCCTTACTAGTTCCAGGTATTTAGCCATTCGTTCATCTCAGTTGGCCTCGTAACCTCCGTCAACTTGAAACACAACTAGCTATGAGTTATTAAAAACTGTGAGGTATGTTAAGCCCAGGTCGAGCGGCATTGTGAGGCCAGCAAGTGTCTCCTCATACTCCGCTTCATTGTTAGAGGCAATCTAACATAACCTAATGGATTTCAACAGTCGCATGTTGTCAAGAGTAACTAACATAGCTCCAACTCCTGCGCCTCTGTCATTTGAAGATCCATTGACAAATAGTCGCCATCCAGAGCGTGGCTCCCAAGGGTCTGGACGCGTATTTGGAGATTTAGGTAGGATGCTATCATCTGAACTGGGGATTGTTGAGTCGTACCCAGTGTAGGTCATTGGGAAATCTCCCAAGAATTCTGCTAGTGCCTGATGATAAGCACCTAAAACTGTATTATAAAAACCTGTAGAGACATAACATTTTGGTCAATTTTGTGCTTAATAATCATGAAATAATCGCATCTTCATGCTTTTTGCAGGTTGGAGCAACTAATGTAAAAATTATGATAAAGCCAGCATTTAAGCACGAAATAGGGAGTATACACATGCTTTCCGATCAAGCCCATGTGAAGCCCAACAAATCCGGACTAAAGCCCAATGACTCAAATAGTACAGAATCCAGTCAGAAACGAGATTACGTGCACAGAAGCGTCAAACTTCTGAAGCTCATATCTTTTGAACCAGGACTCCGAATGTGATGAGTGAGCTGCTCCGACAATCAGTGCGACGAACTCTATGCATAGGCGGGAAGTTGTAAAAATGCCAAAAAACTGGACTGCCACTGGACATTGCACGTGGACTCACTAGGCGGGCCCATAAGATTTGATGAGTCATCATGCAAGTCAAGACAAAGGTGCAAATAATTGGTGCAAATTTGACACCTTGCATGAAGTTAATGAGTTGGTTGGATTTAGGTGATGATTATTTAAAAAAAATGAAAGGTGTCAAATGGGGGTTAGTTGTGGATAAGTGAAAAATAAATGAGAGGAGAGTGTTTCACGTGGGAGAAGAGAAAAAGGCTCTCTTATGTAAAGGGGGGCTGATTTTGGGAGTTGGCTAGCTTTTACTTCCTTGACCTTTACTTTTCATTTACTTCCATGTCTTTACTTTTAGTTTTTAGTTTTTAGTTTTAAGAAAAAAAAGCTTGTAACTTGTTAATGGAGGACTACACCTTCTAGTTCTTGAATAAAAACTTCTGTTTTCCTTAGGTAATTAGTTGGCTTTGTATTCATTTCTTCTTTCTATCTCTTTTTACTTATCTTACTTGTAGTTTTAATCAAATCCTAGGATCATGAGCTAAAACTCTCCCAAGAGGAGGGTTAATGATGCTCATGTGAGGATCAGACTACAAATTTAGGATTCCAAAATCACTACTTAAAAGACTTAGGTTCTATTTTTCATCCTGTCCCAAAATGACAGAGATTGACAAATATCTGATCAACTGTTGTAAAGTAGAACTAGGAGTTGGAATGATATTTCAGAGATGAAATATCATTTCAATTCCACATGCTAGCATGATATGTTTAGAGATAGGTATATTATGTTAGGGATTTGAGATGGTAGTGACCTGTTTCTAAAAGACTTGTAGGTAGGCCTTGCATGAGTAGGATTAAAACTTCCATATCTTTCTCTCTCTTTCATTTAACTATAAAACAAACTTACAAATTTTAGATAACTTGTGTAAAAAAAATCTATCTATCAAATCCTTCTCACTTAGTTCTCCAAGGTGTAGATTTCAGTTGTGATCATTTAGATTCTTGTCTTAGAAGTTGGAACGAAATCCCTACTCGAACTAGATTGGCATTCTACAAGAAAAACAGTGAGTAAGGAATTATTGAGTTTTAGCACGTAGTAAGTAAATTTCTTAAAAAACACTGAAAAGTGCTAAGATCAAATGGTGCCGCTGCCATTCTAAAGACCCAAGGACCTGCGCTCGCAAACTAGAATTGCTCCAAGGGGAAACCCCCCACGCTCATCCTTTCATATATTCTTTTTTTGTTTTTTTTTTTTTTTTTAAATTTCCCTCATTTTTGCTCTTGATAAACATTTCGATTTTGGTTGTCTTGACGGGTTCCAAATGCTAGGACCGGAAACTAGGCTACAACAATCACTAAGCTTCTTGTGAAACATTTGGTCTATCAGGCACGTTTCTTTTATTTGGTGGACTTTTGGGGAAGCTTGCGAGGTTCCAAATTTTAAAATATTTTGCATGCTTCACATGTATGTAGTTATTATGTTGTAGTTAATGGACTATATTTTATGTATTAGGTTAGTAATATGCATGAATCATGTGAATACTTTGTGAAATATATATATGCGGTTAAGCGGTCATGAATTACATATTAATGTATATATACATACAAATGGTGCTTGTTTTGCATGGTTATATATATATATATATATATATATATATATATATATATATATATATATATATATATATATATATATATAAGTCACATGTTTAGCATATATATTACTGTATGAGTGGTTATTTGCATGTTAGCATATATAACTTAGGAGTTATACATAGTAATTAGGGTGTGTTTTGGTATTTTGGCCATAACTTTGGCTACGGTTATCTGAATCACGCGTGGAGGTCATTTTCGAGGTCAAAATCAACTATTTTCCCCTCCAAAATCATCATTTTAGAAAATTGTGTTGTTTAATAAGTCGATTTTGTCATGAAAGAGGAGAACATTCTAACGAGGGTTAAAATATGAGTTGGGTAAGTTGTTTCTAAACCCTAAGGGGTGAAGCTGCTTTCTATATGACACCTGGAATCTCAATGAGTATTGACGAAATCGAATTATTATGCAATACAAAAGTCGTATTTTAGTATAGGTAAAATACATTGCCTGTTTAGTTTACGTTTTCATATTTTAGTATATATATATGCGTACGTATAATATTTTCACATGCTACCATATCTAAATACGTATGAGTAATTCAAATTTGTCTGTAACTGTAGATATACGTCTATGCAATATCGATTTACAAATTAGCGTACATATACGTATTATTGATGTATATTTGCCTGTACGTATGGAAATATTTATCGATGATACAACCTTGCCTATTCGTATAGCTATACATATGAGTAGAGTATCTTCACATGCTACTGCATCTAGTATAGTTTGAGTAGATCGTATTTGTATGTTTGTATTTTCACCCTTGCATAAATCGTAAAAAAAAAAAAAAAAAAAAAAAAAAAAAAAAAAAAAAAAAACGACCTTGCATAAATTTTAATTCCATAACCTTCTGTCAATTAGATCTAATTTTATGCTTGCATGAGATTAAGGTCTGGTTCTACTAAAGAATTTGAACATACTTATCGTAGGAGAAAATACGATAAGCAGTTGCGTAAGTTCTCACCTCCATAAAGTTCTTCATCTATTAATCCAAATCAACAAGATTCCTTGTCACATTTTCCGTCATTCATTATGGCTAACAAAAATCTAGCAGCTGAGAAGCCCCTTTCGGACTTCTATACAGCCTTACAGGAAGGACCTTCTTCCTACATCAAACTTGAGGACATTGTCGGTGATTTTCGAATTCCGCCAAACGTTTTTAGTTTGTTATCTATGTATCATGGTTTGGATCATGAAAAACCATACAATCATCTTCGTAGGCTTCAACAAGTAGCCACAACATTTCACCATCCAGCCGTCTCTAAGGAACAACTTTTCCTTCGGCTGTTTCCATTCACTTTAGCGGATAAAGCGTCAATTTGGCTAGCAGGACAACAGCCATAATCCATAGACACATGGAATAAACTTGTTCAAGCTTTCATTCTTCAATTTTACACTCAGAAGAAAACTACTGAAATGCTTCAGAAAATTCAATTCTTTTGTCAAAATCCTCATGAATCCTTTACGGAAGCATGGAGTCGCTTTACTGATCTTCTTTTAGAATGTCCTCATCACCAACTAGACAAAGCTGTCCTTGTTCGTTCATTCTTTAATGGACTTTCTGATCATCAAAAAGAAACTCTTGATATAATGAACGGCGGTTGCTTCATGGACAAAGGAGCTACTGAAGCATATACTTTTCTTGAAAAACAAGCGAAAAAAGGTACACATTGGGGTAACACTGATTCTTCTAGGTCATCTAAGGATAATGTTACAAAAGCTACGTCTATTTTTGAGGTAAAACTCGATCCCGAGTTGAAAAAGCTGATAGAAACCCTCACTAAAAAAGTAGATGCTCTTGCAGTTCAAGTAAACGATCAACTTCCACAAGAGGCCATGAACGTTAACACTTCCCCATGTGTTCTATGTCTTAGTCCAGACCATCTCGATGCTTATTGTCCCTTGTTACATGCTACCCCTACCCAAACACCGGAGGAGGCATGTGCATTCAACATTCCTAATGCACCATGGAGACAACATCCAAATTTTGCTTGGCGCCCAAATAACCAACAAATGGCTCCTCCAGGTTTCGCCAATCCACCTGTTCGACCAATTAACAATTTTATTCCATACCGCCAAGGAAATAATCAGCAATACCAACAAAGTCAAAATCAATTTCAAAGTAATTCAAATGCTAACTATCAAAACAACCGCAGCCTTGTTCTAGCCAATCCAAATTCTGGCTATAATAATCAACAAATAATCTGTGAATTACATGTTGCACAAGATGTTCTTTGCTACGATGGGACAAGCGAGATGTTCTTCGCTTACATGAACCAACAATCACAAATCCTAACATCTATCCAACAATCAATTCAACAATTAGCGCAAGACAAGAGCCAGAAAGGCGTGTTTCCTGGCCAAGCAGTTCCGAACCCTAAGCCAGCAAACACTGCCTTTGAACTCACCAATATACCTGGTACAAGTAATCCAACCCAAGGTGAGGTGAATGCAATCACTACTCTTCGATCTGGGAAAACCGTTGACAATCAAATCCGTATGCCAGATGATTAAACAAAAGATACTGGAGGTTCCAAGGAATCTATTTCAGATAATGAACCTACAATGGAAACACCAAGTTCAACAACGTCACAATCTAAAAAATTGGGAAACGAACAAGTGGACCCTTATGCCAAATTCCGCCCTAAGGCACCATTTCCTACCCGTTTGGCAAAGAATAAACCGGATGAAAACTTTGATAAAATTAGGGAAACCTTTAAAAATTTGACAATAAACTTATCTTTTCTTGATGCCCTAAAGCAATTACCAAAACATGCAAAATTTTTGAAAGACATGTGCACCCCAAAAAGAAGAACAAATGTGCCTCAACAGGCTTTCCTTACTGAACAGTTTCCGTCCATCACTGAATACAATGGTATAGTAAAATACAAGGACCCCGGTAGACCACCAGTTCCATGCACATTAGGTGATAAGTATACGGCTACGGCATTACTAGACCTAGGAGCTAGTGTGAACTTACTTCCTTATTACTTATTCAAACAACTAGGTCTACATGAGCTTAAACCTACCACGATGACTTTACAATTAGCCGATCGATCCATTAAGCATCCGAAAGGCATTGTGGAAAATTTCCTTGTAAAAGTCCAAGATTTCTTTTATCCCTTAGATTTTGTCATTTTGGATACAGAAGTTGCCTGTGACTCCATTCCTATCATATTAGGGCGTCCATTCCTCGCAACTGCTAATGCGCTCATAAACTGTAGGGATGGGTCCATGACCATGTCCTTCGAAAATCTTTCGGTCGAGGTTAATGTGTTCAAGTTGATGAAACAAATTCCAGAGAATGATATTGATGGTGAGATTAACATGATTGACACCCTCGTACAAGAATATTTCACAAACTCTTTTCCTGAAGATGAAGTACACCAATTCCATTCTTTTGGCGGTTCTGAATTTGATGTTGATGATTATTCAAAGGAGGTACATGAGTTTTTAGAATAAATACCACCAATTGACTCTACTACCGTCCTATCAAGCGACTTGGACAAACATAAATCTATTTTCTCTGTGGAAGATGACTTTCCTCAAGAATTTTTAATACCCACTCCTCCCACCCCTGACTTAAAGCCTATTCCTTCGGACTTAAAATACGTACAATTAGATCCAGATGGTTGTCACCCAATTATCATATCATCACAATTGACTGCTGATCAGGAATCACGTTTAATTAAGGTCATTCAAGAACACCGTTCTGCTATTGGATGATCTCTCGATGACATTAAAGGCATTGACCCTAATGTGTGCACCCATCACATACATCTTGAAGAAAATGCCAAGACATCACGTGAACCGCAACGTCGTCTAAATCCAACCATGAAGGATGTGGTACGGGAAGAAATTTTAAGGTTACTTGATGTAGGTATTATTTACACATCTCAGATAGTGTTTGGGTAAGTCCAGTCCATGTTGTTCCCAAGAAGTCTGGAATTACAGTTGTGCGAAATGATAAAGATGAATGCATATCCGCTCGCATTCCAGTGAAGTGGCGAATATGCATTAACTATCGAAAACTTAATGCAGTCATTCGTAAGGATCATTTTCCACTCCCATTCATTGACCAGATGCTTGAACGGTTAGCGGGTCATGCATTTTACTGTTTTCTTGATGGCTATTCAGGATATTTTCAAATCGTCATAGATCCTGCTGACCAAGAAAAAACAACGTTCACCTGCCCTTTTGGTACTTTGCAATGCACCCGGTACATTCCAACGCTGTATGCTTCATATCTTCAGTGATATGGTTAAACGTTTTATGGAAGTCTTCATGGACGATTTCTCATTATATGGTAATTCTTTTGATAACTGTTTATCAAATCTTGAAAAGGTTTTAGTACGTTGTGAAGAGAAAAATCTCGTTCTTAATTGGGAAAAATGCCATTTTATGGTTACAAAAGGAATAGTACTAGGCCATATTGTTTCGAAGGAGGGAATCGAAGTCGATAAAGCAAAGAGTGAAAAAATTGCTTCCTTGCCTATACCAACTTTAGTTCGCAAAATACGTGCGTTTTTAGGACACACAGGGTTCTATAGGAAATTTATTCAAGATTTCTCAAAGGTTGCCCGACCTTTAACAAATCTCTTACTTAAAGATGTCGTATTTGATTTCACTTTCGATTGCAAACAAGCTTTTGAGACCTTAAAGTCATACCTCGACTCAGATAATTCAACCACCTGATTGGTCTAAACCTTTTGAATTAATGTGTGACGCGAGTGACTACGCTATTGGAGCTGTCTTAGGGCAACGCCGAGAGAACAAGCCAATTGTCATTTACTATGCTAGTAAAACTCTTAATGACACTCAACATAACTATATCACCACTGAAAAAGAATTTCTAGCAGTTGTATATGCCCTGGATAAGTTTCGTCCTTACCTAGTTGGTTCTTCCACAATAGTCTACACTGACCATGCGGCGCTGCATTATCTATTAGCAAAGAAAGATGCTAAACAGAGGTTGATCCGATGGATCCTCCTTTTGCAAGATTTTACTCTAGAAATTAGAGATAAAAAAGGTTGCAAGAACGTGGTAGCAGACCATTTATCACGACTCGTTAATGATGTCGATAATGAGGCCGAACCTATCTGCGATTCATTTCCAGATGAACATTTGTATTCCGTTTTTTCATCTCCTTGGTATGCTAATATAGTAAACTACCTAGTTACCAAGGAGGTCCCTTCATCTTGGACTCGAACGGATCGGAAGAAGTTCTTATTCACTGTGAAATTTTATTTTTGGGATGATCCCTACCTTTTCAAGTATTGTTCTGACCAACTGATACGCCGTTGCATTCCCGACTGGGAACATAATGACGTGTTATCTTTTTGCCATGAACAATCTTGTAGTGGTCATTTCACTGGTAAGAAAACTGCAGCCAAGGTCCTACAATGTGGATTTTATTGGCCAATGCTATTTAAAGATGCACACGAGCATTGCAAAGCATGCAACCGCTGCCGCGTCGGTGACTAGGGACGATTACTCAACGTAATATGATGCCCTTAAATCCAATTTTAATTGTAGAAATTTTTGATGTATGGGGCATCGACTTTATGGGTCCTTTTCCAAATAGTCATGGCTTCCTATACATACTAGTAGATGTTGACTATGTGCCAAAATGGATTGAAGCGTTGGCATGTCGTGTGAATGATCATAAAACGGTCGTATTTTTCGTAAAGGAATATATTTTCTCTCGATTTGGAGTTCCTAAAGCTATAATTAGTGATGGGGGAAAACATTTCTGTAATAAATTTTTTGAATCATTAGTAAAGAAATATGGAGTTACTCACAAAGTGGCAACTCCGTATCATCCTCAGACCAGTGGCCAAGTAGAAGTCTCTAATAGAGAGATTAAATCAATTTTAGAAAAGACAATTAATCCATCTAAAAAAGACTGGTCTCTTCGATTATCTAATGCCTTGTGGGCATATAGAACAGCTTTTAAGACACCTATAAGCATGTCCCCTTACCGACTTGTTTTTGGTAAACCTTGTCATCTTCCAGTTGAACTCGAGCATCGTGCTCTATGGGCTATCAAAAGCCTAAATTATAATACCGATACGGCAGGCGAGAAGCGAAAATTGTAGTTAAATGAGCTTGAAGAGGTTCGGAGTGATACCTATGATCTCTTGAAATCCTATAAAGCTAACATGAAAAGAGTGCATGATAAGCACATATTAAGAAAAGAATTCAAAATTGGTCAAAAAGTTTTGTTGTACAACTCAAGATTACACATTTTTTTCAGGAAAACTAAAAACTCGATGGTTTGGTCCTTTCACTGTCTCTGCTATCAACCCTTATGGGGCTATCTCTTTGAAAAATGTAAACGATGACAGCGAATTTCAAGTAAATGGCTAACGCCTTAAACATTATCATGAGTTGCGTTCTCCAGATGTCAAAAAGACTCTTCTCAAAGATCCAGTCTACAAAGACTAAAGATTCGATGGTGTATTTCTTTCCATGTGTTTAAAACAAGGAAAGTACACCATTAGGGTAGTCGGGCCCTCTTCTATTTTCTTCTCTCAAAACTCCTAGAGTGTGTGGTTGCAAGCGCCAGAACCTTAGTCCACAAAAACTCAATTTCAGAACTGAGTATAAATGTCTTCTGTTCATCGAGCAAACTTGCCTTCTGGTAAACAATGGGTATCAAAAATTTCCCAGCCTTCTTTCTCTTCCCTTTTCTATTCTCTTCCTCGCGAATTCCAGCTCATCATTTGGTGTAAATCTCACCCATCTCGAATAGGTAATAGTCGCAGTACTTTTGCTCGAAGCGACGTGCGCGAAGGATGGGGTGGTGTATGAACTGTCAAACACCTTTCTGTCAGTCTCTTGATTTACTATCCGATATGAGCCGGTATAAGGTATATTATTGTCTGACACCAGCTCAGCAGGATAAACTTCGTCGTCGTCCCGTTGCTCCCACAGGGTGGGATTTGTCTTGAGGATCTGACGTTAAAAGACTCCACATGTATATACTCCATGTATTTTATTTTCACCTTTGCATTGTGCACAAAGAGAGTCGTGATGAACAACATCGGATAGTCCCACGTTCGCACAGGCAATGGATTTCACCAGGCCAACCCCGAATAGTTTTCTATTTGATGACAGTTCGGGGCGGTTTGAGGCTATACCATATGTACTAAGGGTAATATTATTATTAGACCATTGCACATTGGTCAGGGATGGTACCGTCCTGAACCCTAGGCCCCCAAAACATAAAGGTTAAGCCATAGTCTGGTTGGATTGGGTTCGCCCCAGAGCTGACATGACAGTTACCTGATTTTACTGTATTTATTTTCTTCTTGTAGTCCGGTGTTGTTGTCACGTTCTTTTATATAATGACACATACATCTTCCCTTGTACATTGCCCCATTCATCTCCACTTGTACATTTGTATGTAAAAAATAAAAATTAAAAAAAAAAAAAAAAAAAGGTTGAAGGTGCCTTCTTCATATTCCAGTGGATGACATTTTTAATGCCGATCATTTTAGCATTCGATTCGTTTAATTTGGAATTGAAACAAACTGAAATTCCGCGTTTGAAATTTTGGGACATAAGGGAAATTTTCGGAATTCATTTGGGCTTGGACCAAAAATTAGAACCGACCCAAATCATGTGTCTGGTCACAAAACCCAAATATTATCTCCATCGTAATTATTACAAGGCACAAACGGTCAGATATCCAAAACGGTTAGATTTTTGCCTATAAATTCCGACACTCCTCATCACCCTTCACACACCTCATTCTCTCACTATCCAAAACTTAATCTTCACATATTATCTTTTCATTCAAAACAATGGATCCGATCGAGCGATTGGAAAAGGAGCAATGTGAATGGGCTGTCACAGTATTCGTGATAACAGTATTTGTCATTATTCTACTGTCGATCATGCATAACTTCATCCGGAATATCTACTGTCACGCACGCAACTCGATTATTCTATCCATCTTCTATTATTGAGGTATGATCATAAATTTTGAAATTACGTGTAGGTCTAACTACCCTGTGAAACTTTCCTCCGTATTCTCTATCATTTTAAGACCTCATTAATTGTTTTTGGACACCTGACATGAAAAGACATACTATGGATACCCATAGTTGCTGTACATAATTAGGGATACCAACATCACATGTTTCACTTGTAAGTCGAGATCTAGATGCACTTGGCATCGATTAAATACCGGATCCTATATTTGCTATAAATCTCTTCCTTTACGCCATTCTCATTTCACGGTTTCTACACTATCCTTCCATCAATTATCCTTCCAAATGGATCAACCAAGAAAGATAGTACCGAGAAGAACTACCCTGATTTTTTGATAATGGCGATTTTCTCCTTTTTATGATACAGAAATTATGCGTCGGGGATGGATGCCTCTTCTATATCATGCAGAAGCATCCTATTCCAGAGATTTGGTCTTGATGTTCTACCAATTTAGCGGACTGAAAATGGAAAATTATGTTTCCATGCCTATGGACAACGTTTTGAATTAACTAAGGAAATTATCTCCGACATACTTCAAATTCAATGAATATTTCGGGGTTCGATCTTTCAGAGTCCCCATTTAATTCCGTCAAAAAGTTACTACGGGCCACCATATCTCATGGCGAAATCAGAAATAAAAATCACGTTGTTCTTCAATGCTCTTTTGAAGCGAGAATCAACGAAGTGCGGCTTCCTTTGGTTGGGACATGATATGGTGAGTCACGTCACACCAATCTGAAGTCACCAAGCCTCAACTACACCTACTTTGGATTATCACGCAGAATCAAAGAGATGGTTTTGTATAATCCAACACCTCGGAATGTAATCACCGGAAGAACAAAAGGTTAGCACCTCTCGCCTACTTTAGTCACGAGAATTATGATGCGTTGGAGTTATCCAATAGTTTTTCTCGAAATACCTCTTCAAAGAGCATTTGTTACTATACTTCACAAAGGCGTGCGGTGGTTCTTGGGCCCGGATACTCTGTCGGGATGAAATGGATGGCCAAAACTCAAACTCGCACATTTCTTTGATGAAAATGCCATCATGAGAACATTTTTAATCCCATGGAAGGTATTCAATTTCTTCATCAAGGAATGAGGGAACTATCGCCGCGTCGAAATCATCATCAAAAGTCTTATGGATTTCCAAGAACGTCAAGCGATGCATGATGTTGATCAAGAGGCAATATTGGAAACTCACTCTCAGTCATTAGAAAATCACACTCTTCTAATAGAAAATCAAACTACGATCTCTGGCAACCAGGGGACCCTTCAAATCCAGCTTAGCCAACAAATTAATGAACTGAACAGTATTGTCCACGATCTGCATTCCTATCACCATCCCTATCATCATTCTGAACCATAAAAAAAAAAAAAAAAAAGGTTGCGTTCTATTTTTACAAAACTCAACTTTCCCTAAAATAAATAAAATAAAATTATTATTATTAAGTGTTTCGTCGTATGCTCCTTTAATTAAAATTTTTGTTATCTTTGTATCTTCTTTTGTAAGAAATGCCTACTAGGATTGTCATATTTCAAGTTGTGATAATAACAATTTTAACGTGTTCTTTTAAACTTGATTACAGGAGGTTTTATCTTCTTGCATGCTCATTCCTCCATCCAGTCAAATTTTCTTGGACATATTTCTTCTCATATCTTTCCCCATCACTCCATTCCATCAAACATGGCATCTTCATCGAACGTAGCATTTTCATCAAAGCGGGACACCTCGAAACTCATCCCCGAGCAATCATTTCAGGCCATGATGGATTCAATACTTATGGACTTCATTTCCGTGATTGCATTACTAACATCGAAAGTGGTCTTCCCTTGTTATTCATACGACCAAACTTATTCTCCAAGTTTGGCGGCCTACTTTATGCTAATATGGAAGATACACCAAAGCATTCAACGCTGCTCATGGCTTTTTCTTAGACGGATTCACAATCAAAGTTGGTGGCACAAACCATGTCTTTTTCAGAGGCAATACTTGCCCGACTTTAGATCTTCCATATCACGAGCCGGCAATAACATGGCCATACATTTATCACAACTCTACTCGTTCCTTTTCATGGCCTGCTTTTTGCGTAGCATACGGTGACGGTCTTGAAATTAAAGATGAAGGAACTAAACTTGGCAGATGGCCAGACATCACCATTCCCTTAGCCAGCATGACCATGAACATGGGAAATGCGATGTTGTTTGTCCTTCTTAACATCATGGGAGATTGGCATTTTTCTACCGCCAATGATGCTGCATGTGTAGTCTTCAATGCGCTTGCTCGAGGTCATACATTCTTTGATATCTTAAACTGTGTTATCTCCAATTTGAAATGAGCTCATACTTTTCGGGATCAGTATATACTTTTACCTATAACTGCCTGCAGAATTATGAAGACACATTTCCCACAGTTTTCAGCTACTTTTCATGATTGGGTCAAAGTAGATTCTATGTGCCCAGCAAACAAGATAATTCATTCATTAAGGTTTAGGCAATGGAAATGTCCTGCACGATACTTGAGACATGTTCGTTGTTATCCAAACGATGATAAGATGATGAAGCATTTGAACAAATCTGGTGAACAAGAATGGGCCACCATTTGGGAATACGTTATCTTTTGGCGCGATACTAAGGAAATGCATTTCACTGAAGAAGATGCCAGACCCTCACCACATCCTGAATGGTAAACTTGAGTAGGGAATTGTACATATATCTAACTGTATATAGTTGTATATATAGTGTGCTACTATTTTTCTTTGTTTTTTTTTCTGTATAATATATTATGTTACCGCAACTTGTAGTCTGTATATAGTTTCTATTTTCTTGTTAGTAAATGTAATTAGTGACAAGGTCTTGTTTCTTTTTCAATGATGAAAATTATCTAGAAGTCTCACATTAGCATTCGAATTATGATTCGTTTTTAAGAAACTTAAGCTAATACGTAAGCAATAGTTTTTACATCTTTTCATGACTATTCATGCACTGAGTATCATTGATTGTACATGATAGTAAGTTTCTGGAACCCACGGTTAGTCTACTTAAACTATCAATCCTGTGAGAATCTAACCAAAAGCCTCAATATGAGTGATTTGTGAGTAATGACACAAAGGAGTAGTTTTTCCGAATAGAGAAAATCACGCATTGACTTACTTGATCACCATCCGAACCCTAGGCGAGAATTTAGGCATTCTTTGGATCGACATAGCTATAAATTATTACCTGTTACAAATTTTACCGCTAGTCACTCCACTGAACCTTTCATCAAACCTTTCACTTTCACCAAAAATTCCTTACCCATATATTAACCCCAAATAAAAGAACCTACCTAAGTGATGAGTATGAGAAATAGGATGGAATGTAGAAAAATAAAAGAAGACTTGTTCCAAATAAAAGTTAGTTACCTGCTTAAAAAAAATAAAAAAATAAATAAATATATAAAAAAATAAATAAATAGAATCATGTTTCTTAAGCCTTAAAAAAAAAATGAAATAAGTACAAAGGCTTAAGAGCAAGGTAGGAAAACTCAGGTAGGAGCATATATGAAAAGAAAACAAGGATTTCTTGAGTGTAAATATCTTGAAGACCTTATTCTCTCATACTTATCATTTTTGATCTTCCACTTCCATTTCTTTCTACACTATCACCTAAGCCCCATAATACCTAATAAAGACCTCTAGCTCAATTAGGAGTAGGATGATGTGATAATAAGTAGTAGATGTGATTGATCGACCTCGGCTCCTCTGACTGTCATTGAGTATGTGAGGAAAAGTGTGCCCACTGCACACTGGGGTTAACGAAACCTGAGTGGGAAAATTATGAGCGAATTTGTGTTTCAACACATACATGTGAGAACCCATTTAGGTACGCTCTCCAAAGGATCCAGAAACGGCCCTGCTTGTGCAATTCAATGTAAATTCACTGTATGCATGCTCATATGTAGATGTTTTAATTATTGTATGCATATTAACTTGAGTTTTGAAAGAATTAATCCTCCTTCCCCGCTAAGGAGATGTATAGATATTTGAGATTAATTTAGGAAACAAGCTTTTATTACTGAGTCGTTGTAGTATAAATGAAGTTTGTGAGTATCTTCTCTGGAAAACTCTCACGAGGCTATAACTCGTCCACTAGGGAATTCCTAGTGGTTTAAGGCCTTGTTGCATATGGTCAATGCAACCGCACTCTACAAAATGAGACTTAGCTTAGAATGCACAGTTTTGGCCACTTATCTGTTTTAATGTCTCTTCTTTGCTTGAGGACAAGCAAAATGTTATTTGGGAGTGGTGTGATAAGCACCCAAAACTGTATTATAAAAACTTGTAGAGACATAACATTTCAGTCAATTTTGTGCTTAATAATCATGAAATAATCACATCTTCGTGCTTTTTGCAGGTTGGAGCAACTAATGTAAAAATTATGATAAAGCCAGCATTTAAGCACGGAATATGGAGTATACACATGCTTTCCGATCAAGCCCATGTGAAGCCCAACAAATCCGGACTAAAGCCCAAAGACTCAAATAGTACAGAATCCAGTCAGAAACGGGATTACGTGCACAAAAGCGTCAAACTTCCGAAGGTCATATCTCTTGAACCAGGACTCCGAATGCGATGAGTGAGCTGCTCCGACGATCAGTGTGACGAACTCTACGCATAGGCGGGAAGTTGTAAAAATGCCAAAAGACCGGACTGCCACTGGACACTACACGTGGACCCACTAGGCGGGCCCATAAGATTTGATGAGTCATCATGCAAGTCAAGACAAAGGTGCAAATAATTGGTGCAAATTTGACACCTTGCATGAAGTTAATGAGTTGGTTGGATTTAGGTGATGATTATCTAAAAAAATGAAAGGTGTCAAATGGGGGTTAGTTGTGGATAAGTGAAAAATAAATGAGAGGAGAGTGTTTCACGTGGGAGAAGAGAAAAAGGCTCCCTTATGTAAAGGGGGGCTGATTTTGGGGGTTGGCTAGCTTTTACTTCCTTGACTTTTACTTTTCATTTACTTCCATGTCTTTACTTTTAGTTTTTAGTTTTTAGTTTTAAGAAAAAAAGCTTGTAACTTGTTAATGGAGGACTACACCTTTTAGTTCTTGAATAAAAACTTCTGTTTTCCTTAGGAAATTAGTTGGCTTTGTATTCATTTATTCTTTCTATCTCTTTTTACTTATCTTACTTGTAGTTTTAATCAAATCCTAGGATCATGAGCTAAAACTCTCCCAAGGGGAGGGTTAATGATGCTCATGTGAGGATCAGGCTACAAATTTAGGATTCCAAAATCACTACTTAAAAGACTTAGGTTCTATTTTTCATCCTGTCCCAAAATGACAGAGATTGACAAATATCTGATCAACTGTTGTAAAGTAGAACTAGGAGTTAGAATGATATTTCAGAGATGAAATATCATTTCAATTCCACATGCTAGCATGATATGTTTAGAGATAGGTATATTATGTTAGGGATTTGAGATGGTAGTGACCTGTTTCTAAAAGACTTGTAGGTAGGCCTTGCATAAGTAGGATTAACACTTCCCTATCTTTCTCTCTCTTTCATTTAACTATAAAACAAACTTACAAATTTTAGATAACTTGTGTAAAAAAAAATCTATCTATCAAATCCTTCTCACTTAGTTCTCCAAGGTGTAGATTTCAGTTGTGATCATTTAGATTCTTGTCTTAGAAGTTGGAACGAAATCCCTACTCGAACTAGATTGGCATTCTAAAAGAAAAACAGTGGGTAAGAAATTATTGAGTTTTAGCACGTAGTAAGTAAATTTCTAAAAAAACACTGAAAAATGCTAAGATCACCTGACCTTTCTCTGAGATTTGTGGGACATAGATAATATCATACTCTGAAAGTTGCACAGACCATTTAGCTAACCTTCCTAGCTTGTTCAGGCCTTTCCAGAACTGATCGTAACTAGTATTTTGTGATTACTCTGATAGTGTGGGACTGGAAGTATGGTCGTAATTTCTCTGCCACAAAACAAGGGCTGAAGTGACTCTTTCGAGTTTTGGGTACCTTGTTTCTGCTGGTAGGAGCGTTCGACTCAAGAAATAGACAGGTTTTTCAACCTTCTTTTTGTCCACACGTATCAGTACAGAACTGATACCGTAGTCAGATGAAGAGAGATAAAGACCCAAAACTTCACCCTCAACTAGTTTGGAAAGGATTGGTGATGCCCCCAGGTACATTTTGAGTTGATCGAATGCTTTTTGGCAGTCTTCCGTCCACGCAAATGAGGTATTTTTTGTAGTAATTGAAATAGAGGTTTGCACTTATCTGAATTGTTGGATATGAACCTGTTCAGAGCTACTAACCTGCCTATGACTTTTTGAACCTCTTTCATGTTTTTAGGTGAAGGCATTTCTATGAGCACCCGGATCTGATCTGGGTTTGCCCCGATTCCTCGCTTAGTAACCAGATATCCTAAAAACTTCCCTGATGAGACAACGAAAACACATTTTGCTAGGTTGAGTTTCATGCGATACTTTCGGAGAATGTAAAATGCACGTTTCAGGTGGGAGAGGTGATCTCCACCTATTAGGCTTTTGATCAAGAGATCGTCTACATACACCTCTACAATGTTGCCTATCAATCCCTCGAACTTTTTGTTTACCAAACGTTACTATGTGGCTCCTGCATTTTTCAACCAGAACGGCATGACTTGATAACAGTACAGGCCATCCTTGGTTGTGAAACTAGCATGCTTGTGGTCTTCCACATGCAATAGGATCTGGTTGTAGCCAGATGACCTATCTGTGAAGGATAACAATTCATGTCCAGCCGTTACATCCACCAATTTGTCAATCCGTGGCATAGGGTGACTATCTTTTGGACACGCATAGTTCTGATTTGTGAAGTCGATACAGATTCTCCATGACCCGTTCTTTTTATGTACTGTTAGAAATCCAGGTGGGGAAATTGATTTCCCTGACAAAATTAGCTACCTTTAGCTATTCAACTTCGGCTTTTACTGTTTTGGATCTGTCAGCAACTATTTTTCTCGGTTTCTATTTGACTACTACTACATCACTGCAGACATTGAGCCGGTGGCATGTTATATGGGGGTCAATTCCTGGCATTTCTTCAAATGACTAAGCAAACACGTCTTTGTGTTCTTGGAGGAAGTGTATTAGATCCTGGCACCCTTCAGAACCCAATAAGGTGCCAATGAAAATGGGTTTGAGCAAGTTTCCTCCCACAATTTCCACTTCCTTTAATGGCTCCAGTGAGGGGGGATCCTCCCTTTGTCTTGGGACCAGGTCCGGGAGAGAGGGATCCAACTATAATTGCTATTTGGCGGGTTGCCCCACCTCCATTGGTTTAAAAGGGAGTGGGGATTGCTTTGTTGCCAGAGCATAGCATGTTTTGGCAGCCACTTGATCTCCTCTGATTGTCTTAATTTTCCCATTATGTGGGAATTTTAGACATTGGTGATAGGTGGTGGGAACAACGCGAAGTCTGTGTAGCCAGGTCCTGCCCAAAATCATATGATAGGGTGTGTTAGCTTTTACCATAACAAAATTTATGATGAGGGTTACCGGACCAGTAGCTACGGGTAGCTGGACCTCCCTAATTGTTAGGGCTTTGTCTCCACTGAATCCATACAGGTTGGAGTTAGTGGTGACCATCTCAGAGTCAGGAATCTATAGTTTTTTTAATGTGTCATAGTATAACACATCTGCTGAACTTCCAGGATCAACCAATATGCGATGCAAATCGTAATCTTCAAAAGGAAGTGTAAGAACCAGTGTATCCTCATGTATACTCTAGATGCTAAGACAGTCGGCCTCAGTGAAAAGGATGAGTGGATCTTTATGGGGTAACACATTGACTTGAGCACAATCCGTAGTCAATTCACTGTTCATGATCCTCATTTGCTTGGCGACGCGCATTTGGTATCGCACACCCTTTTCTGTGACCTGCACACTTCGCTTGCTTGCCTTTCCTGAAATCATGTTTATCTAGAGTCGGTCATTGAGTGGTCTAGTACCTGGGGGATCTTGCACTAACGTGCTGATCTCCCCAGGTTGTATTGCGTTCGCATGCTCGTGTGCTACGAACTGCTTCAAATACCCCCTTTCAATCAGATCATGTAGTTCATTTTTCAGGGTCCTACTGGCCCTAGTACTGTGACCCTTACTCTTGTGGAACTTGCAGTAGGTCCTTTGGTCTCTGGTACCCAGGGAGCCTGGCTTGAGTGGAGCTGGCCATTTGAGGTAGCTCTGGTTCTTGATCGAGTACAGGACCTCGTATGGCATTTCGTACAGAGGGGCGAAGTTTCTGTCCATCGAGGGAAGAACTTCTTCAGCTCCTTCCATCCGTGGCTTCTTTTGTGGTTTTCCATCTCCATTGCTGGCTACATTTTGGTATCGCCCTCTCGGCATTAGTCCCTTTGATGGGGATTCAGCCCTTTGGCAACCACGATGATGGTCTCTCTTTGGCTTTTGAGGTGAAGAGTTCCCGTTCCCCACTCGTAGGACTACAAGGGTTGTCCGATTAGTCTTCTTTGCTTCCTGACGTCTATTCAGGACATCCTCCTCCCACCCTGCATGAGTTTCAACTCTGTCTAGGAGTTCCTCCAAATCACAGGGTGGTTTCCTGGAGAGGGACCCGAATAAGGCGTTGTTTTCATCCAACCCTTGTTTGAAAGCTATTATAGCAGTCTGTTCGTCATATGACTATATATGGATTGAAATTTCCATAAACCGTTGCATGTAGGACCTCAATGCCTCTCTGTCCTTTTTCTTGATGTTGAACAGTGCATCGATTCATTTTGGTTGGTGCTTGTTGCACGAGTACCTGTTTATGAAGGTCCTAAACAGTTCTTCTGAGGACATGATTTGCCACTCAGGTAACCTATGGTACCACTAGAATGTGGATCCTGACAGGGAAGCTTTGAACTCTACACATGAAGTGGTCATACCTCTCATACTGTCCCATGGTGGCACGATATCTGTGATACTAAAAAGCAATGCTTTGAGTATAAGTGGGAGATTGATAGGGTTATTTACTAAAAGCATTACTTTTCTATTAACTCTAATTCTTCATATTTTGAATGAGAATCATATGGGCAAATATTATGCATATTAAATATTTTATTAGCTATATGCATGCGTCTAATACTTTATATTGTAGATGATATGGTGTGTGGTGACACACATAAGATCATATCATCAGTACCTTATAAAGTATAAATAAACGTTCACAACCTAGATAGATTTTGACAAACCATTGGTACGGTTGTAGTATAATCTGGTATTAGTCTATCTTGACTACATGATTACACTAGTCCATTTTGTGTGTATTGAACAGGACCAAGTGAGGTTGTTTCTCTTTATCCTGATTATATAAGAGAACAGACACCTCTGTTATTATGGATGCTTGTCCTCTTAATCCAGATATAATAATGGGCACTTACGTGCATTGTACATTGCTTTAAATCATCAATGAGTGAGATTCATTTGTGAATCAACAAACTCGATGGATTGGGTAATGACATTGTATGTAAGATGTGTTGCTGATTATAGAAGGAATCCGTGACCCGCAGGAAGTCTGGCTGATGATGTCCCCTTGAGGAGCTCATAAGGATTGTCATGTAAACCCTGCAGGTGGATTTAATCCGACATGACAATGAGGTTGAGTGGTACTAGTCAAGGACATAAGAAGTTGATTAATGTAGTTGTCAGTAACATGAGTTAATCAACGGGCATTCGATATCTTAAACACGGGGATATCAACAAGCATATAATATAGAGCCCATAAACGTAACATGTAATTTGGGATTAGGGCGGTAGTGCAACAATAGCCTTTAGTGGAATAAGCCATTTATTGACGGACTTAGGCCGTGTGTTCTGGGCGAACATGGGAAGCCCAAGCCCGTCAGGAGACCTAACCCTGATTTCTCCTCATGGTTCCTATTGTAGCCTATAAATATAAACCTTCTTTCTCTTGCTGTTTTTACTAAGGTTTTGCTCAAGAAAAGTGAGATCCAAATTCGGTTCCAACTTTGTGAGTGAGAGAGAGGCCAAGAGAGAAAGAAGAGGCTGGAAGATCGTTGCCCACACAACGTCCATTCCAAAGATAGAAATACAACAGAAAATCAAGAGGTTGCTGATTTCGTAGATCTTGGATTCTTAGAGATATCACAGCTAATCTAAAGGTATAATTCTAAACAAAATCGTGAGAACCCTTATTCCGCTACGCATGGATTTTCGCAGTTTGTAAATCATTCGATGCAACCATAACGGTTCCTACAATCTGAATACATGATCCATTGAATCTGAGTTGCCACTGAAGATACTGAACTTTGGTTGTCCTTGAAGGGGATTATTCGCATCATGATGACCGACATTCTCCCCCCTTTCAGGCATCTCGTGCTCTTCTTCTCTGACAGCGACGCTGCGGGTGGTAGCGCCACCTTTTGTTTTCTTAGTTCCTGCCATCACAATGGTAAGAGTTTTTAAACTAAATCAGTCGTCGAAACGAATGTTTACCTGCTTTCGTCCCCACAGACAGTGCCAAAAGATGTAGGGAATTTTTTGAGTATCCCCTGATCCTCCTCTATGCCTTGTGATTCATAACCTTTTTTCTTGATGGAGAAAGAATGAGATGATTTAGTATTTAGGGTCGAACTGCCTGGAGGCTACGTATCTCCTTATTTATTTAGAAGAATCAAACCCTATTTTGCGTAGGTCCTAAGAGTGAATTCCTATGGTTTATATAGGAATAGCTTTGAAAGTCCTAGGGTTAGGGTTAACCTCACCGCTTGTGAGTTCCCTTCCATCTTTGAACTCAGCTGCCTTCGTATTAGGAATCCTCTCCTTATGGAAGTTTGAATCTATACCATATTTTATTAGAGGTAGGTTTCTTTGTTGATCATAATATCCTATCGTATATGGGAAGATTATATCTAAAAGATAACTCTTAAAGATATGTTATTACGATTCCTTCCTTATCATCAAAGATCACCATTTTCAGTTTCCTTATGTTTAGGAAATGTTCATATCAGTTCCTAACGACTTGGAGAATTGTTATGCTTAGAAGCTGTTAGTCACGTGTCTGGCACATGCTTACTAAACACTCGTGATAAACACGAGATCACTTACTCACATAACTGATCCGATGGCTCTTGTCTCATTTTGGACATTTATAGTCCTGGGTTATTTTCCATCCACGTGTCATCCAATCAATGATGGGAAATCCCCCTTACAAATGGCATGCATCAGCATTTGTTTGTATATAGCAGTGAGTTTCCGAAGCCAAAGTTAGAACAATTAAGTTTCATATCCTGTGAGAATCTTGCCAAAAGCTTCATCTGAATGATTATTGAGTGATGACACAAAGGATGTCCGGATAGAAAGACCACACATCCACTTGCTTGATCACCACGCCATATTTTAAGAGGAAATTTAGGCCCTTTTTGGATCGATATAGACAAATAAATGATAAAAACCAAAAAAGATAGTTTTCCTCTAGTTACCCCTCTTGAGCCTTCACCTTTTCTAAAAGCCTTTTTATTCTTCACAAAAAATTCCTAACCTATTATAACACACAATAAAAAGCTTACCCACCTGATGAGTTGAGAACTGGATGAATATCAGAAAAAGAGAAGAGAATACCTTGTACAAAAACAGAACAATTATTTACTTCAAAAAAAAAAAAAAAAAAAAAAAAAAAGAAAAAGAAAGACCCATCGAAAACCCAAACTCCAAAAATTCAAAGGAGTCAAAAATCGAATCTCCCAAAAGTTCAAAATAAAAAAAAGACGATATCAAAAACAAAAAAAAAAAAAAAAAAAACAAAGTTAGAACTCCCAAAATTCAAAATCATATAGAGTCACAAAGCCAAATGGCTAAAAGAATGTATCATAATTCAGAAGCAAAAGAACAAAATGAGGTTCTTCTCTGGTTCCAAGTATCTTTTCTTGGCTTAGTAGATTTTGTTTTTCCCTTCATTTCTTCTTTCTAAACCATCACCCTAGCCCCGTAACTCCTAATAAAATACCTCTTGCTCGATTAGGAATAGGATGGTGTGATAGTAAGCGGCAAGCGTGATCAATCAACCACAGTTTCTTTGGACGTCATTTGAGTATGCGAGGAATATAAGTGCCTGCCACACTTGAGAGAACAAACCTTGAGTGAATCTATCAGAGAGTTGTGATTGTAACACACCCCTGTGAGAACCCACCTTAAAGAAGCTCTCCAAAAGCCTCGGAAACAACTATGCTTTTGCATTTCATTACTCATGTTTTGTGCATTTATCTTTAGATGATTAAATTACTGTACATATGTTATTCTAAGTTCAAAGGAGCTTGTCCTTATTCACTGCTAATGAGATGTATGAACTTCTGAAAATAAATAAGGAAACAAGACCCTTTGTACTACATAGAAGAAATTTGTGAGTACCTTCACTCGAAAACTTAAGGCATTGTTGCATATGGTCAATGCAATCGCATTCTGCGAAATGAGATTAGTATAACGTATAATAAATCACTTATTTGTGATCTTAGTTTTTTTCTCTCATCCTTGCTTGGGGACAAGCACAATGCTATTTGGGGGTGGTGATCAACTCCCAAATGTGTGTTTTATTACTCGTATATTGCTGCATTACAACCTTTCTTACGCTTAACGGAAAGACAACTCATAGCTTTTACTGGCTTTTTCAGGTTAAGGAGTATTTCAGACCACTTATCATAAAAACTGCGTCTTAGCACCAAAAAGAGCCTTAATCACGCTTATTATGAAGACCAGAAGTTGCTATGTAAAAGTGCTGAAAAAGGTCAAAATCAACGGTCAAAGTCAAAGGTCAACGTCAAAGGTTAAGCCCTCAATTAAGAATACCAGAGATGGAGGCCCTTATCTCAAAATATGATGACTTTCTCCTTAACCCTATCTTGCAAAAAGGCACCAAAAAACAAAAGCAAAAGCAAAAGCAAAATTTAAGTGTGAGGTGTCTAGTTTGTAATGGAGAAGGCCAAATCTATAAATGTCAAAAGTAGGGATATAACCCAAAAGCAAGGGAGAGAGAAACCATCCATTGTCTTATGATCCAAACCATTTGGTTTGTTTAATTTCTTGTCTTGTTTTTCAATTTATGTTTTTATTTTTCTTGTTGTTTTATTTCCATTCAATCAACTTGTTATTTCCTTATTCTTTATTTCAATCAACTTGTTATTTACTTGTCTTTGTTTCAATCTTCAGTCTTGTTTGCTTGCTTTCATTTCAATGTTTTAATCAATCTTTCCTTCATGTTTTCAAGTCATTTCAATACAACAATCAAGCTTTCAAGTTTTCATTAGCTTAGAATCATTCTAATCCTACAAGAGACCTTTCTTCTTCATATCTCCCTAACTCAAACTCTAAACAATTTAGGATGAACCTCAACTTCTAATACAAACTCTTTTGAAGTATATTCACTACAATTTAAAGCTTCATCAACCACAGCCTTCTCTAACTCAGCAATTTGGGTAATCTTTTTAAGCTTGCGATACCCACTAATCAGCTATACAAAATGAGAAGACGATAACCATCAAGATTCAAACAAATCAATTACAATAAAAAACAAGATAAAATCCTAACAACACTTACCAAGCATTGGGACATATCCATCAACTTCAGATTTTCTTTCAAACTTTTGTCATCAAGGTCAGTACGGTCACCATCTAGAGCGATACTCTCAAGAAGACAACCCGCCACAGGAGCTGACTTATAACTGCAGTCAGAATGCTAGACAGTCTGCTTTTTACCCTGGTCATCAAGGTACACTAGGTTGCGGTCCAAATCATCCTAACTCATCACAGCTTTCCCACTCACCTTACTGGGGACTCTCACCTTCATGGCTGGGGTACGTGCCCCAAGGACAGCGGGTTGGCTTTGATTGGCTTTATAAGCCTCTAAGTCCAGGCCTCTCAGATCGGGTGCAACCCTAGACTTATGAGCAGACCCAGGACGCCCCCCAGATCGCTCAGCCCCCAGGGCAGGTCGCCCACCCTCCACCCTGGCACTTTTCCTAGGCCTAGCTTCGGAAGGGCCAACCTTCCTCTTAAGCTGGGATTCACGCATAGTGACAACAATATCGTCCATCACGAGCGGAGAGCACTCCCTCTGCTGCCTCCCCAGCTCTCTGGGAGCGACCTCTGAACTCCCTCCAGTACGCTGGCCAGATCGTCTAACCACGCCAGCTCCAGCACTCGAACTACTTGCATTACCCCAAGTCCTCATTGGTCCAGTACGGCCTTTACGGTGTTCTTCCCGGGTAACCAAATCACTCTCTTCTCTTTCCATTTCAAATTCAGCTTCTGAACTCACAACAATAGCAGCTCGCGCTTTTCTCTTATGTTGCCTCCTCTTCGACCTGACACCTTCACCACCACGTTTAGTGAAGTAGCTCGCTACCTCTTCCAGTATCTCCCTTTTCTCAGTTTGCTTTAGTCGTGCAAATCTCTCGATTTCACCACGCAACCCTCGGTTCGTAATCACAACATCTACCAGTAGCAGCAACAAAACAGATATCAGAATGCAGGAAACATGAAACAAGAAACAAGAAACAAGAAAATATCACAAGTACAAGCACCAGTACAAACGTACTATCAAAATTACAACTCATACACCTCAAACTACTCCCACCAACACAGTAGTTACCCCTTATCAACAACGGTCTTTGCTCCTAAAACTCATTGCTCACTCCATTAAGAACATACGACTTACTAGTGATATTCTACAGACTAAAGTTGTTCGACCTAGATCGCTTCACAGCGAAGTGCTCAAGCACATCATCGAGTCTGATATCGTACTCTCTAGACTCATTTAACAGGTCGAACACCCTAAAAAGTCTCCAACTGTTCCCAATGAACTGACATGGAGCCTTCCCATAGAAGTTCAGAATGTCGCAAGTCAATTTAGAAAATGGAAAACGCAGCCCTGCTCTCAGTTGCCCTATATATATAATGACCCCTCTATTTATAGGAAGAAAACTACTGCTGAACACATTATCTATGCCACTCAGGTCATGTATTTCCAGTTTGGGGATATGGATGCCAAATCTCTTCCTCACCTCTCTGAAACTTGTGACTGCACTTCTATCTACAACCATAGGTGGTAAACTACTAGATGAAGACCCATCTTCTACTTTATTGCCACTCGATATGGCAATGACAGATCCAGAAACCCCTTCATCTACCATATATTCGGATCCTAGTGACCTATCTATCAACTAGTCAGAACGAGTATCAATAGAATCAGACATTCTTTACCTTCTACTCAACGGATTTTTGATGTAAACCTACTGAAAAGAAGAAAAGTGAAAGAGGAATGCAAGAAAAAACTAACCTAAAATCTCTACGTTCTCAAAAAGCTGGAGAAAATGTAGCAAAACAAAAACTCTGTAGTGCCCCAAAACGTCTTATACAAGCCGCCCATTCAGTTCCCAATGCAAGCCATCATTACACCAAAACCTAGACCGACACGTCTTCTTATGCATTGTCTTTTCAAGTACATGATATTTTCACCCACCCTAAACCGAAGCGGTTGCTATTCACTTTCAAAACTGCCCACTCGCATGCGCCATACACGTGCCACCGTTCTCTCTCAGCAAATCGCTATTTTGGTTATAGTGACCTACTGAGATGGGGTTGTGTGAGGGAGTAATATCCATATCCAATGGATATCAGACTCGTGTCCAACACATACAGAGCTATTAGCCGATCTCATTCGCTTACATCTCCAGGTCGCTTGGACTCAACCCGTGATCCCAGATCGCCTGACATCAACTCAAACTAATGGCACGATCTCTTCGTAGAGATCGCCTCACTAGTTCGAGTTAGGCAACGAACTCCAAAAGGTCCACACCAGCTCATACTTCAACAGATAGTAATGTATACCCCAGCTAGCGCCATCAAGACCACAACTTTAGATGCGCACGCTATTACTTCACCACAACTCGCCATCATGGCTCATTAAATGAGATCAAGTCCCGAACTTGACCTGACACGGGAGAGGAGGAAGCTCGGGCATCTTGCCTATATAAAGAGAAGAGGAACTACGTTTGACTTGATTCAAGTTTGGTTGAAGAACTTGATATGTAGGCAGTTCGCATCTAACCGAACTCAGTCAAAATCAAATACAACTCACATTCCTCTCTCTAATCAAGGCCTATAAAGATTCACACCAAATCGAGCCTTTACAATGGGAATATGGGATGAACATTTTATAACTTTCTAGGTTCTGCAGCATTCCCCCTATCTTATAAGGCTTCGGTGACCTGCATATCTAAGCTTAGATGAAATGGGACTTTTAAATATCCACCAGTCAGTACATTTCCATTAATGAAATGACTCTAACACATGCATTTGCAATCATTTTAGTTTGATTACCTTTAAGGAAATTGGAGCCAGTATATTTAGGTTTGAGAAACCTATTGGAAGAGACATCTTATGTGATATGCACACGACACCTCGACATGGACTATACACAATGAGTTCCACATTCAAGACATCGACTCTAACAACCAACGACTCTACCAAACTCTCAGCTCGACTCTGGATACTCATCGCACCCAAAGTCGACTTGAGTCCAGACACTCGTTACACTTGTAAATGTTATATTTCATCTAACCTTATTGGAGTGGGTAATTTGGGGGAGATGGATTGGTTTATTGGGTTTGACCGAGTTCGTATGGACGAACTGCCTATGTATCAAGTTCTCTCTCTAGGGGGGGGGACTTGAATTAGGTCAGACGTAGTTCCTCATCCTTTTTATATAGGCAGGGTACCCGCGTCTCTTGCTCTCTTGCTTTAGGTCAGATCCAGGTCTTCAGGTCACTTATGAGCCATGAAGGCGAGTTATGAAGAATCAATGAGCTGCGTGCCTGAAGCTTCAGTCTTGATGGTTGTAATAAAGACATACGTTACGAGCCATTGTGGAGCGAGAGGAGTGAATGCTAAGCAGGTCATTTCTAATAAAGATTGTCCACTCGACTCGAGTCACTTTAAAGCGAGCTCGTAGGTCGAGTAGATGAGATCGGTTGGTGGTGTGGTCGCTCTGGGTGCGAGTTGAATATGTTGCTTGCCTGGTTTGAGTCACTATGAAGCGAGCTCTGAGGACGAGGATACGAGGTTGGTTGTTGGTTCTGTATATGCTGGACACGTGTGTGGTATTCATTGGTTGTGAGTATTACTCCCTCACAACACTTGCGCAGTCGTCCTTGAGATCGACTCAACTCACGCTTATTAGACGGCTTTGTCCTATGACGTCATCACCTGCCAAAGTCATCATTCTTATTATTGGCACCAGATCTTTATTCACTGCAATACTCAAATCATTTCCATCATTACTACTTTAATTACATTATTTCCTTATTAACTCGAACAACACAATATCAAGAATCATTACACATGTGTAGTTAATGATGACGTGTAGTTAATGATGACGTGTCGCTCATACGAGTAGTACACCTGTCCATACCATCACACGAGTCCTACAAACTGCTTTGCTCTAATAGCCTATTTCTACGGGTGCAGAGATTTCTCTCTTGTACCGTGATTTAACATGTCAGGGGAATATATTGTTTATGGATTTCACTCTACTAATACACTGGGCATATCACTTCTCGCTGTCCCATGTTGCCTCATTTTGCAACATCTCAAGTCCCTGGCTCTCTGCACGCTTTTGCTGCTTTACATATTGCTCCACATGTATCTCATCAGGCTTATACTCCACAACAGTATTATGATCATGTTTATTACTTGGAATACGTGTGTCTCCACTCATATGACTGGCAACCAGGCCTATCTTCACCAACGTACACCATACATAGGATCTGACTATGTACTTCTTGGCAATAGTGACCAGCTCCCTATTACTTACACAGGTAATGATAAGCACCAAAAAGTTTATTTTAAACCCCCTAATAATATTCTATTTAGGCCAATTATGTTTGTAATAAATAAGAGTTAGTAATGTTTACGTGTTTTTGTATATTTCAGTCTTGAAGCTGTTTATGTGCTTAAAGACGCCATTTTTCATAGAAAATGAGTCAAGATGATTGTTGAGGAAGTTCTAAGTTTAAAGCCCAAGAATCAAGAAGAAAAACTATTCTCAAGTCCAGTCAAAGCTGGGAAGTCAAAGTCAATTCGGTTAGAAAAAGAACAAAAAAGTTAACAAAATTTCAAATGGGCATATCTTTGGACTCAGACCTCAGAATTGGGCCTACTTTATGGCAAAGCAACCGACTCGGAATAAGCTTTCCAATGGATCTAGTCTTGCAGCAATCGGAGTTGTAAAAGTTGATGAAAAGAGCTCTGAAGTAATTTCTAGCAGTTATGGCCTCTTTAGACTTAACCTAATGGACTTGAGCTCACATTAGAGGCCCAAAGTCCCCTTTTTTGGCCCATGCACAAAAATGTAACCCTAACCCTCTCCTATATAAAGAGGGTGAAGGCTAAACTTATTCTCCTCCTTCCTCCCCTTAGTCTCTAATTAGTTTAGTGTAGTTGTAGTTTAGTTTAGGGTTAGAATTAGGTTAGCATTGTAGCCTCCATTAAAACCTTATCAAATAAAGCTTTAGTTCATCATATTCAATTATTGTTTTATTAATTATGTATTTAATTCACTATTTTAGATTAATGAATCCAATAAAATAAGGTTAAACCTCTATTAGAGGGGGTTTATGAAGCCATGTGAGGGTGATTAGTTATTAGTTGTTATTGTTTTCACATTAGAATTTCAAGTTCTTTGTTATGAGTAACTATAGATAGAGCTCATAACGGAGAACTAGAGTATAGAGCCACCACTAAAGAGATTTGTGGTGGAGCTAAGCTCTCATGCTAGTAAAGCCTTGATCCGAGAGGACTTGGTGTTCACTAGAGATCAAACAAGCAATTCGATACTAACTAATAGTCAATCGAATCGCATGGTGGATTAACTCTTCTCTAATTATCTTTCTCACCTTTAAATCTATTGTTTTCAATGTTATATTTCATGTTTTCATATTATAAATTGCTCTCTCATTAGTAATTAGTTTAATTAGACTAAATTCTTTGCACGACTACTCCCATATAACAACATGTTTAGAGAGTATTAATATAGATTGATTAGAATGAAATTAGTATGTTAGACAACCTGTTTTCATATCTAATTTATTTCACTTATCAAATGGTGTCGCTTGCCATTGCTTTGTTACGTATAGCGTGTTTAGAATAAGCAAAACTGTTTTCACTATTCACACACCAAAACAATGTTTTCACTGTTCATGATTTTCTTCGAATTTTTCTACTACTGTTCAAGAGCATACGAGTTGTTCAACCAACTCCCTGCCCTCCTGTGACCTGACCCTAAAAATTTCAAACCCTAGTTTTAACTCACGAGCGCGCGCGCACCCTAGATTTGCCTTTACATAGCGTGCCCTGTGCATTACACCCTAGGTGCGACCCGCGCCCAATTTAACCTATTCTGAAGTGTGCCCCATGCTCCTTTAAATTTACGAAAAAAAAGGTACCAAAACGCGATACGCGCCCAATTTAGCCTATTTTTTAGCGCTTGCGCCTTAACGTAATTATCTTAGATTAATTTTTTAATATTAATTGGAATATTATCCCATGAGTACAATACAATACTCGTATCTAAAAATTCAAATAAAAAATTAAAAAAAAAAACTTTTTTCATTCTATACAGTGGTGTCTAGCAAACTGAAAGAATTTGGGGTTCTCTAATTAAGGAACGTGCACGCACGGACAACCTCCCTCAAATTCCTAAGTGACCTGGCCGTTGGTTTGATAAAAAATACTAAAAAAAATTAATTAATCTTAGTTAAATTAGTAAGCCCACCTGCTACCAAAGCCCGTTTCATAGGCCTAACAACAAGGCCCAACACGAAGCCCATAGTAAAAAGCCTTAACCTAATTCTTAAACGTTAACACTAGTAAAGTTAATCTTTTTATAGGACTTCACAATCTACATCATGTACCAGGGCCAGTACTTATATAATTGTTCAAGTAATGTAGACGTGCTTCAAGGCTGTTGAAGACTCTATTTATACGCGTAGCAAGGACGCTTCAGGTAACACCTCTATACATTCTCAAATTTACTATCAGAGGATTCTATTTCTAGTAATAATCAGGCTATTTTTGTATACTCGTTAGGACTTACCTATTAGACTTAAAACTTGCATGAGATTAAGGTCTGGTACGCATAAACCTGCCATATTAGTTTATCGTAGACGCAAAAATAATCGCCTATCTAGAAATTCACCAATCACCACACACACACCACCTACACTCACCAACACTACATTTGTAGCAATGGGTGAAGAAATAGTAGAGAGACCCCTCTCTAATTTTTATAAGGCTTTAAATGATGGACCTGAGTCCTGCATAATTCTTGCAGATACTACGGGAGATTTTAGAATCCCCCCCTAATATATTTAATCTACTACTTGTTTTCCATGGGTTAGACCATGAGAAGCCTTATCAACACTTACATAGGATACAACAAGTTATTACTACATTCCATCATCCTAACGTAACACCTAAACAAATAAAGCTAAGGGTGTTTCCTTTCACCCTAGCTAACAAAACAGCAGCTTGGCTAACAGCACAGAAGTCAAACTCTGTTGACACATGGGAAAAACTAGTTGAATTATTTATGGAATAATTTTATCCACCACAGAAAATTGATGAGATGCTATCATATATTCATTTCTTTCACCAAAAGCCTCAAGAATCTTTTTCTGAAGCTAGCTTGGAATCGTTTCACTGATCTTCTAGTAGAATGTCCCCATCATAATCTTGGTAAAGACACACTAGCTCGTGCCTTCTTCAAAGGCCTATCCCAACACCAGAAGGAGACTTTATACATCATGAATGGAGGGAATTTCTCAAGTAAAGGAGCCACAAATGCTTATAACTTTTTAGATACTCAATCTAAGAAAAGTAACAACTTGGGAGGTAACGATTACTCCCACTCCACTTTGTCTTCTTCAACAGTTAAGGCAACCAGTATGTTTGAGGTAAAACAAGATCCTGAACTTAGAACTTTAATTGAATCCCTCACTCGTAAGGTTGATGCCCTCTCTGTCAATAAACAAGAAGAGAAACCCACTCCTGTCATGAACATAAACTCTCCTCGTTGTAATTATGTTTTAGTTTTGAGCATTCCAACTTCTATTGTCCTCTTGTCTATGAACAACCACCGCTACAACCAGCCAATGTCTGCGCTTTTAATAATAACCCTAACACACAATGGAGGCAAAACACTAATTATAATCCACAACAACAAGCTACACCTCCAGGTTTTAATAATCAAAATGTTAGGCCCACTACAAACTTCTACCAATTTAACCAACATCTAGGACAAGGACAATTAGGTGACCAGAATAGAAGTTTAGTGCCCATGACCCAGAAATATCAACATCCAGACATTAATGTTCAACAAGCCTTAGTTCTAGTCACTCCTCCTATGACCACTCCACTAGTTAAACCATCTACAAAGGACGTTGTAGTGACCTTGCTGGAAAAACAAAATCAAATTATGCAACAAAACTCCAACTTGATGAAAGATCAGCATGATCAAAACACTAACAGGCTACAACAAACGATGCAAATGATTCAGTCTTTGTGCCAAAAGGCTATTGACATGTCTCCTAACCAAAATAATAACCAACAAGGCGTGTTTTCAGGTCAAGTTGTGCATAATCCTAAGTCAACAAACATTGCCTTCGAAGTAAATAATATTCAATGTAATGGTAATATAAACCAAGGGGACCTACAGGCAGTCACTACCTTTCGTTCAGGTAAAGTAGTTGATAACCAAGTGACTATGCCTAAAGATCACCCGCAAACTAAGAATGAAAACATACCAAATACTGTCATAGAAACAGAATACCCTACAACTGTAAAAGTACCAGTTAAACCACAGCCAAAAGGGAAAACTTCATGATAGAAATTGATGATCCTACACATGTAGAGGTTCCAATATGGAAACCTAGTTGGAAAACAACAAAAAATAAAAACAAGGTTAATACTACTGTTGACCCTTATGCTAAATATAGAGAAAAACTACCATTTTCCCAGAGACTAGTTATGTCTAAAAATGACGAGAATTTTGAAGAGATTAGGGAAGTATTTAAAAATTTGACTATAAACCTACATTTTCTAGATGCTATAAAAAGTCTACCAAGACACGCTAAGTTTCTAAAAGAGTTGTGCACCACAAAGAGAAAAACCAACATACCCAAAAAAACCTTCTTAAATGAACAATATCCTTCTTTATCTTAACATAATGGAATTGCTAAGTACAAGGACCCTGGTCATCCTAATATACAATGCACCTTAGGCGATAACTTCATAACAAATGCTCTATTAGACCTAGGGGTAAGTGTTAACTTACTCCCTTTTTATTTATATAAACAATTAGGTCTCTATCAACTTAAACCAACCAAAATAACTTTGCAGTTAGCCGATCGTTCTATTAAGTATCCCAAAGGCGTAGTTGAAAATATTCTAGTTAAAGTCTAGGATTTTTACTACCCGGTTGATTTCGTTATTCTTGACACCGAAGTTGCTCATGATTTTATTCCCATCATCTTAGGGTGTTCTTTCTTGGCAACCGCCAATGCCCAAATTAATTGTCGGGATGGATCAATGACTCTTTCCGTTGGAAATTTGTCTGTGAAAGTTAACATGTTTAGCCTCAAACAGAGACAACTAGGTTTGCATGTAGAAGGAGAAATGAAATCCATTGAGAGTTTTGTATCTAACATTAGTACGGCTGACGTTTTCATCCCCATACTAGTAAATGCACCTCTTCTGGAAGAAAACAAAGGTCACAATTTCGACTCCCTGAACATAACTGAAATAGAGGAAGAATTTTCCACCCTGCCTTCTAACCATATAGGAGATGAAGTCAATCTCATAATGGATAAGATAGATGAATTCCTCAAAGATGTAGATGAATATCATAATTATGTGGATGCAAACACCTAGATGAGGAATTCGACGAGTTTCTAAGAGCCTGTAATGATCCACCCTCTCAAGAACTACCTAAAGCACCACCCGACCATCATCCACCTAAGCTAATCCCTAATAAATATCAATCATTTACCACCACCTCGATTCCCCTCCCCCCACCTTTTCAAAGACACCATCAGTTTGCACTAAACCTTCTTGCTTCTCCTGTGCTACATGACTTTCTAAACCCAGCTAGTGAAGAAGTAATACCCAAGGATAAGCCACCTGACACTTTCTTATTTTTTCCATTCCTTCCTTCTAAAACTTATCCATATTCTAAGTATTTTCCATAATTACCCATTTTCTCACGATCATTCACTTGGAAACCCTTTCGTTTAAGGAAAAAGAAGAAATTGCATGCTAGGTTACATTCTAGATCCATCATAATTCACTCCCATTCCGCTAAGCCACGTCGTAGGAAATCTTGGTGCTTAATTCTGTTTGGGGGTGCCTTCCGTGTTAATTATTTATGGAAAGACCCACAACTCTTTAGATTGTTAATATATGGTAAACTGCATGTTAATATATGTTTTAGATAAAGTCTCGAGTATCTGACTATAAAAGACTCATAGTATTCTTCGGTGTACTCCATTCCAATCTAATATTATAGGAGTACACAATGAGTTCCATTTTTATTTTATTCTTTGTAATTTTGTTTTTCCAAAATAAAACCTATAAAAATTAAAAATATTAAAAACATAAACATATATCAGTAAGTCTAGGGAATTTGACTTTAAAAGACTTAAGTTTTTGTAAAATACCACCTTAATGGAGTATAGGCCACAAAAATTTTTAAACTTAAAAAGAGTTTTCAAATTTTGTTTGAGGGTGGCGTATTTTGGTCTTTCATTTCAAAACTTTTTGCCACACTTTGCCTGTCATGTTCACTGCAGTAGAGTCTAGGTTAGTTAGTTACGTAATTTAATTGTGCTATTGAATTATTTCATGAACCCCCTTCTCCCAAATTGTTTAGGGGTGGTATATTTAATTGTAGCACATTGTACGTTCACGTATTAAAATTGTATGTACAAAAATCGGAATTTGATTTAATTAGAATGCATAATGTAATTATGTACCTTAATTTCGTGAAATGTCATTATTTCGTGAAATTTCGGAAGCTAATCCTATATAAGCCATGATATGTGCATGTTTGATTTGTGAACATATGATATTATTTTATTTCTGTTATAGTTCGCTTATGTCCCAAGCGCTATTTATTATTTCATGTTATCCCCATAATTGGAGGAACTTATATAAGCACGTTTCTATGGTACTCCCATTTACAAGCATGTTTCTATGGTACTTTACTATCATTTATTTTCATTCCATACTTTGGGGACAAAACATGATTATGTTTGGGGGTGGTATAGAAACACGATGTAAATGTTTAAGCAAATATTAGGTTGTATATTATGTATTATTTGTTGTATAAAAATTAGAAAAATATAAAAATCATAAAAATAGTTTATACTATGCACTTGGTGATAATGGTATTGTTCATTTCTCCATGATGATATTAGTCTAGAAATCTCACGTAGTACTTGAATTAGTATTTAATTTTTGAAACTTAGATTAATATGTAGGTAATAGTCATTGCATCTTTACATGAACATATTGCATGAGCATCTATGATTGTACTTGGTAGTATTTTTCTAAGACCTAGGTTAGAGTACTTAATACATCATCTAGCTTAAAAGCCTTATAAGAGTGGAATATCTGAGTGATGACACAAGGGAAAAGTCAAATCCGAGTAGAGAAATCATACATCCACTTGCTTGATCACCATACCATATCCTTAGCGAGAATTTAGGCCCTTTTTGGATCGATATAGCTAAAAATTCGTACCTATAAGTAATTATCTGTTACTCGCCCCACTGATTCTTTTCATTAGCTTTTTCACAAACCACAAATCCTTTACCCAATAAAACAAAATAAAAAATAAAAAATTAGCCTACCTATCTGGATAAGTTTGAGAAATAGGATGAGTGAAGAAAAGAGAAGAGAAAAACCTGTGTAAACAAAAATTAGTTAGTTGTTTCAAAAGAAAAAGAAATAGAAAAAGAAAATAAAATAAATTTTCCATCAAAAGAAAAACATAAATAAAATAAAAAGTTAGAACTCCAAAAATAGAATCAAAAGTGTTAAAAGCCAAAACAAAAAGGCTAAGGATGGAAACTAAATGTAGAAGTAAAGTAAGAACAAGGTTTTCTCTAGTTACATATTTTGAAGACCCTATTATCTCAGACTTGTCTTTTTGACTATCCATTTCCTTCATTCTCTAACCAACACCTACACTCCATATCACCTAATAAAGACCTCTAGCTTAATTATGAATAGGTTGGTGTGATAGTAAGTGGTAGATGTGTTTGATCGACCTCGGCTTCCTTGGATTATCATTGAGATTGTGAGGAAACGTGTGCCCACTGCACACTGGAGTTAGCAAACTTGAGTGGAAAAATCAGAGTGTTATGTGTCTTGACACATTCCTTGTGAGAACGTACTTAGGCACGCTACCCAAAAGTTTCAGAAACAGGCCTGCCATTGCATTTCATGGCATAGTTTATTATATAGTTGTTTATCTTAAGATGATTTGATTATTATGCATGTATTAATTTAGGAATTAGACTGATGATCCTTGTTTAACTACTAGTGAGATGTATAGATTCTGAGATAAAATTAGGGGACATTTACTTTTATTTCTTAGTCGTAGTATAAATGACGTTTATGAGTATCTTCTTTGGAAAACTCTCACGAGGCTATAACTTGTCCACTAGGGATTTCCTAGTGGTTTAAAGCCTTATTGCATATGATCAATGCAATCGCACTCTGTGAAACGAGATTAGTTAGGACCATATTTTTTTGCCATTTATCTAATTTTATTTCTCATCTTTGCTTAAGGACAAGCAAAATGCTGTTTGGGGGTGCTGTTCTAAGCACCTAAAAGTGTAGTTTAAACCCCTTAATAGTATTCTATTTAGGCCAATGTTGTTTATAATAAATAAGAGTTACTAATGGTTACGTGTTTTTGTGTATTTCAGGTCTTGAAGCTGTTTATGTGTTTAAAGACGCCATTTTGCATGGAAAATGAGTCAAGATGACTGTTTAGGATGTTTTACATTTAAAGCCCAAGAATCAAGAAGAAAAACCCTTTTCTAGCCCAGTCAAAGCTGGGAAGTAAAAGTCAATTCGGGTAAAAAAAATAACATAAAAGTCAACAAAACTTCAAATGTGCGTATCTTTGGACTCGGGCCTCAGAATTGGGCTTAATCTATATCAAAACGACCAATTCAGAATAAGCTTTCCAATGGACCTAGTCTTGCCCTAATCAGAACTATAAAAGTGGACAAAAAAGGTACTAAAGTAATTTTCAGCAGTTGTGGCCTCTTTAGACTTAACCTATGGACTTTGGGCTCACATTAGAGGCCTAAAATCCCCCTTTTTGGCCCATGCACGAAAATATAACCCTAACCCTCTCCTATATAAAGAAGGTTAAAGCTAAACTTATTCTCCTCCTTCCTCCCCTTAGTCTCTAATTAGTTTAATGTAGTTGTAGTTTAGTTTAGGGTTAGAATTAGGTTAGCATTGTAGCCTCCATTAATACCTTATCAAATAAAGCTTTAGCTCATCAAATTCAATTCTTGTTTTATTATTTATGTCCTTAATTCACTATTTTAGATTAATGAATCCAATGAAACAAGGCTAAACCTCCATTAGAGGGGGTTTATGAAGCCATGTGAGGATGATTAGTTATTAGTTGTTATTGTTTTCGCATTAGAATTTCAAGTTCTTTGTTATGAGTAGCTAAAGATAGAGCTCATAACGGAGAACTAGAGTATAGAGCCACCACCAAAGAGATTTGTGGTGGAGCTAAACTCTCATGCTAGTGAAGTATTAATCTGAGAGGACTTAATAGCTTGGTGTTCACTAGGGATCAAACAAGTGATTCGATACTAACTAATAGTCAATCGAATTGCATGGTGGATTAAGTCTTCTCTAATTATCTTTTTCACCTTTAAATCTACTTTTTCAATCTTATATTTACTGTTTTCATATTATAAATTCCTCTCTCATTAGTGATTAGTTTAATTAGACTAAATTCGTTACAAGTACGTGCAAGCAAGAGTGGTTCGATCACGACTACTCCCATATAACAACTGTTTTAGAAAGTATTATTATTGATTGATTAGAATGATTTTAGCATGTTAGAACTACTATTTTTACATCTAATTTAATTCACTTATTAGGTAACATGGCAATTCCTATTGAGTCTTCTCAATTTTGTCTTAACAATGTCTATGTTATCCTTTCTATGCGCAAAAACTTATTATTATTACTCAATTTTGTCATGATAATAATGTATTGTGTGTATTATATTTGATTCTCACCACATACTTCTATATCTTTGATAAATCTAATGGTTGTCTCCTCTTTCAAAGTCAATGTAAAGATGGTCTCTACAAACTATCTTCGTTTCAGCCTCAAGTCTAAGCTTTATATGCGTCTCACCAATCTTCGTCACTGTGGCATAGTAGGTTAGGACACTCGTCTAGCAAAGTTATGTCTTTCTTAGGGTCGAATAAATTATTGTCATCTGAGTTTAAGTACAAGCGGTCTTTTTGTACAGGGTTCGCTATAGGTAAATCCACACACCTCCAGTTTAAAATATCTAACAATATAAGTACTATTTCACCTTTTACTCTTGTCAACTTTGATGTTTGGCAATCTCCTACTGTTTCACATTCTGGCTACAATACTATGTTTTGTTCAGTGATGATTTTACACTTTGTGTTCAGTCATTTTCAAAATTTCCTTGCCTATATCAAAACTTAGTTCTCTGCTACACTTCAAAATTTCCAGAGTGATGGAAGAGGAGAATTTGATAATGGTAACTTCAAGCCACTTTGCTTCTCCCTTGGCATCCATCATCGTTTTTCTTGTCTGTACACGCCAAAACAGAATGCATGGTTTGGTAGAAAGAAAACATTGCCACAGTTGATATGGCTCGTACTTTTTTGTTCACTAGTCATGTTCTAAAAATGTTGTTTTGCAGTTTTGCAAAACAAAAAGCTAAATACTTCAAAATTTGTATGAAAAATCTAAGGGTTAGTTAGACTTACCCCATTTGAGTGATCTAACGGTCAGATTTCTTTATCTGAAAAAAAAAAAAAAATCATCTCGTAACCGTTGGATCTTGCAATTGGGGTGGGGGGGGGGTATCACTAATATTTTTGAAAACGGGGCAAGGGGTAAGTCTAACTAACCCAAAATCTAATGCACATTCAATTTGCTATGTAAATATAAATTCGCATATGCAACTATTAATTTACGTATGAAAATATTACTTTACATAGTCAAGTGCTATGCAAAAGTAAATTTACACAGGCAAATTGCTATGGAAAGGTTATTAATTTACATATGCAAAAATAACTTTACATAGTCAAGTACTATACAAAAGTAAATTTACATAAGCAAATTGCAATGCAAGAAAAAACTATGTATTACAAAACTTATATGAAAAGTCAGTTTGTATAATAAATTTTATACTACGCAAAAACAGTTTTACATAGTATAATTACCAGTTGCATACTGAAAAAACATATGCAAAATTGTTTTTTCATAGTCAATTTCATATGTAAAGATAAATTTGCATACATAATGTCTATGTAAAAATAAATTAACATAGTCAAATTGCTATGTAAATATAAATTTGCATACTAACATTTTCATGTAAAAACAAATTTACAGTCATGAGATCTGCATAGACAAATCACTATGTAAACATAAATTTGCATACTAAAATTTCCATTTAAAAACAAATTACATAGTCACAGCTATAGAGAAAAATCATTATGTAATAATAAATTTGCATACTAAAACGATTATGTAAATCCATATTTATATAGAGTCACGGGATCTGCTGAGAAAAATCAATATGTTAAAATAAATTTGCGTACTTATATTTCTATGCAAAAACAAATTTACATAGTCACGGGAACCTAATTTATTCAAATTAGGAAGAAGAAAGAAGAATCAATAAATCAAAAAGAAAGATTCACAGCAATCAATCGAAACAAGAAAGAGAATGATTCTTCATTGTTTCTTCTTTATGAAACAATGTTTCTTCATTGTTAAACTTGATTTCTTCATTGTTGAAAAATATTTCTTTTTTTGCCAAACCTAATTTCTTCGTCGCTGAACCTTGTTCTTCTAATTTTAAAGTTGACTCATGTTTATTGAAGTTGAATCAGTGTTCTTCTTCGTTTAAATGATGATGGACATGACACCTTATATCAAAAAGGTAATTAAGGAAGCAAAAAAATTTGGAAAATAAAGCATACGGTGATTTTTTTTTCTAATTTTAATAACAGGGAGTTTATTTGATGGGATGCACAAAACAGGGAGGTTATGTGGTATGGACTGATGGGAAGGTGTTTTCACATAACCGGAATATAAACAAGGGGTTGAGGCCCATTTCTTGAATTTAAATATAGTATGAGCAACTTGCATTTTGTCTTCGTATTTTATGCTCTTTTTTGTGAACTTTATGTTCTTTTTGATGATATGCTAAGTTTTTTTTTATAATCTTATAGTTCTACATGTTTCTCAAGTTACACGCGAAACAGCCACATATAGTTGTCCGTGTGAGAATACTTGATTTCTTAGGTAAACTCCAACACGTACTTGTTAACGTCTGTCCATGGCTTTTGTTAATTGTCATGCAATAACAAAGCTTTACTGGGTACTGTACACGTCGCAATACAAAAGGCCATTTTTTTTTTATCAGACTTCATCACAATTCGATGGATGGTGTGTCGATCTCCTATGTTACTTCCAGTAATGATCATAGCTTCAAGCACAATATCTGACAATGTAGTGATAATAAGTCTTGTTACGTTGCATAGTCCCTCACTTTGGTTTATGTTTCTAAGAAACATTATAGGAGCACCTTCTTTTAGTTGTAAAGAATGATTGGCCATACCTGCCAGCTGTAACGTGTTTAGGAATTTAGTCGGATACAAAATGTGTTGATTTCCAATCCCAGCATCTGCTACACATAACGTGTATGCACTTAAGAACTAATGTATTTCGCCGGGAACAGAAGAGAGAACATACGAATTTATTTCGTCAGCTGATTCATTTGTAGGAGTTAGAATGCACCTATATCTCAAGTAGCAAGCTTCATAATATTTTTTAGAAAAATCTGTGTAGATAGTTTCCACAATTTCATTTATAACGTCTCCTGCTGAATGAATTATAAGGTCTTTTGGGATTTTCACCCAGCTAGGTTCTTCACTTTCACACAATGATCGGCTTGGAAGTTTTCCATCACCAATATCTAGTATCCATTTGTTGAATTAAGCATCTGATTTGCTAGAGTCTTTGTTACGCAAACGCATATTTATGGTAACTCGAAAAATCTTGAAGTGGCGCCATAAATATGACTTGTTAATTGAAATAGACACAATTGTTTCTCTTGATCTTTTCTCTACAACAGACAAAGTTTGTCTGAAGTCACCTCCAAAAAACATTGTTTTCCTTCCAAATAGTTTGTCCTTTAATCTTATATCAGTCTCTGACATTATGTCTCTGAAAGTGGCATCAATAGCTTCAAAGTCATTTTTTTTTACTCATTGGTGCTTCATCCCATATGATTAGATCAGTTTTCTGAATCAAATATGCCAAGTGGGTGTTTCTACTAATATTGCAAGTGATGAAGTGGTCTTGTTCAATTGGAATTTTAAACCTAGCTTGAGTGAGCAGTCCGTCCACCTGGTAAAAGAAGTGTTGCTACACCTGATAAAGCCACAACAAGTACTATCTTCCTCTATGACCGCAGCCTTGCAATTAGTGTATTCCATAGATAAGTCTTTCCTGTACCACCACTTCCATATACAAAGTAAAGACCTCCAGTATTTTCCTGAACTGCATTCATGACAACATTAAAAACTTCTCTCTGTTAAACATTCAATCCAAGATGAAGCTGTTCAAATTGTGTGGAGAGAGTAGCACAATCATAATTTAACTCCTCTTGTATCAGTTTGTTCTCAAGTGCATTTGGTTTTGGAATATCAAAACTAAATTCTTTTAGAGTTCAACCATTTTCATTCATTAGAATCTCAACTTCACGAAGTGTAAATTTTTTTAGCTCTTCTTGAGATAAGGTTAGGTTATCATTACCTTGCTTTAATTTACTTGCTGTAATCCAAGTATATCGTCTGAAAGTAGCTCCCAATTCTTATTCCACAATTCAACCGAATCTGATACCTCACAGAATAATAGAAGCGTCACAAACAATTGTCGCAATAAGTTACTATTAGACCACTTTTCTGCATCTTGAATTGCTTTATGCCATTCACCGTCATCTTGTAGTAGGCCTAGTGCACTACATGCTGATTTGTAATCTGGATGAGTTTTACCATTCACTGTTCTAATGTCTTCAAAATGTTTGGCACCCTTGACTATATTTAGAAGCATATGTATGTAAAATGTTTCACCTTATGTTGGATGTGCATAGTATATTCTACCAATGTTTAGTCCCTGTTCTCTTTCTGTCCATACCTGTAGAAAGTAACAGATTGTAATAAATTAGGCCTAAAATATAGTTCAAATATATATAAAAAAAATACTATTTTAGAAGTTAGAAAATAGTTTTGTACAAACCTTATCATTTTTGTGCCACACAAATAATAATGTAAAGTCAGCATATGTCAAATGTCTTCCTTTCTCATTAACTTGATTAGTGCGCATCCACTCTGTGAACATAGTCCTCTTTGATTTGTCTCTTTCAACAATTTCAAAGGTATCTTCATTATCATGAAATATAATATTTTGATCATTTTCAAGATGGAAACTCATCCTTTCAACAAATGGATATCGGAATTGAATGTCAAATTCGAAGATTCTCCAGCTTCCTTTTGAACCAGACACATAACGACAGTCTAGATAGTGCTTGCTCTTATCAACTTCATGAATAGTTTTTCTTTTATTCTCATCATATTTCAAATTTTCTTCAATGATGCCTGTAGCCCTATCTTGTCCCTTTGCTATATACTTAAACAGATATTTAACCATTCGTGTGCGGTTGTAATACTCAACATTGATGTGGCACTGAAATTCTCTGCTAAGCATTGGGCTGTAAGGAACAACCCATCCATTGTCAATTTCAACAGGGTTTTTATCACCTACCATGGCAGTTTGCTTGTTATTTCTCCTTCGATACACAGCAAAACCTTTTTCATCAAATGTTGTTTCACTGCAAAAGCCCTTTGGATAATGTCTTGAACATTTTTTCTTATCATTCATGCACGAAGAACCCCTTTTCTTGTTTCCACACGGTCCATGAATCATTGTACGGACTATAGTTTCATATAGCAAGGGGTCTGCTTCTTTGTCTGGCAATTCTGCTGATATTAGTTTGTCTATATCTATTCCATTTTTTGGCTTGTCATCCAGATGTAGAAAAAGCAAAATGTGGGCATGTGGCAATGCTTTCTTTTGAAATTCTATGACATACAATACTAACAAAAGAATAAAACATAGAATTTGTTAGTAAACAATGGCTATGTAGCAAAAACAAAAACATGGAATTTGTTATGCAATATTTATAAGTTCTATAGTAATAAACATAGAATTTTTTTATAAATCATTCATCATTACTTTTTTACTTTTTTGTTCAGGACTACGCCGACTTTCAAAACATGTTATACAAAATCTATCCAAGTAATATGAGCTGATCTAAATAGGTACACTTTCTTAGACATTACTATAGTTACATTGTTTGGTTACATACTTGCAATTACTCTGCCAAAATGTTCTCCCTTGCGCAATTTTTTCATTATACATTCCAATTTTAACTTGAATGCTCTACAACCAACATCTGGAACGTCATGCGGATTTAGGTTGGGGTTTAGTTCTAGAAAGCATTTATTTTTATCCTAATTTGGATTGCAAGTGAATGTTATAAAAAGATCAGGTGGCCCAACCCATCTACAAATGGCAATGGCATCCTGATATGTCTGCACCATGTATCTGGGACCTCCTGTAAATGATGATGGAAGGATCAAACACTTCCCAATTGATGTTGCCGACGTATCACCTGCAATTCGAAGTGAAGTTAGGTAAAATTTTATAATGTTTTAAATTAAGATAAATGTTATTTATTTGTTCTTACTATAATACCTGCTGTTACTGCATCCATCAAATTGTTGTACAATTCAGATCTGATTGTTGCTTGGTTCATACGGTACCAATGTAGACGCTGATCTTCCATACTTGTATAACCGTCTACGATGAAAGATAGACGAAGACGCCCACCAATCCACAATGTAGGACCTTCTTTAATTCTTTTTTGCAGTCTGAATGCATAATATTCCCTCATGGTAACCATATTCCTTGTTTTCGTATCCGTATTCCTTGTATTCGCTTCAGTTTCACTCTGACTTTTACTCCTATATAGGATCCTAGGTCTATAGCCATCTTCACCATGTGGGAATAATATAAGATACTGCAAGGCCATAAATTTGGGATGTAACTCATTTATTCTTTCAAGTCCACCACCTTGTGTTTCAACAATTATATCTCTATAATCAGTAACATCAAATCCATCTCCCATAATCAAAGCCGTTACTTCAGTTGAAGTAGGCAAATTATATTGTCTGCCATCACTTTGTCGATTATTAATAAGCCTTAGACGAACTGGTACCATATCATCCTCTTTAAATCTGTCTCTTGCAATTCTAAATGACTGTACAACTTTATTGTATTTATCAAACATTTGTATTAACCTGTCAACAATTGTTGGATCTGCACTTTCCTCGTATGGAGGTATAGCTTTCATTCTATTGCATCTTTCATTCTCAGTGTCATAGATATATAATTGAGCAAACTTAGGTGGTTGGTTTTCAATTGGTAGAAGAGAACCAATTTTATGATGATTCTGGCCACTAATTCTAAAGGCATAAGGCCCCCCACCACTGTTTAATGTTTTGTCTATCTCTCCACCTGCATAAGTAAATTGGAACATGCAGTTGTATGTTCGTATACACCTTTGAAAATGTGATGATCTCCTTCATCCTTGTAAGTCCATAATCTGTCTTAAAAATGTAGGCACCTTCTCCAAAAGTGGTAGCTGAACTTTTCCATTCTGACAACAAATGGAAAATGTTGGAAAAGCTAATTTTCCCTTATTGTTTCTTTCACCCTCCCACACAATTGCTCCACAGTAAGAACACTCTCTAGTAGGTGGTCCAAAGTTATGCACACCTAAAAAGAAATAGCAAACTTTAAAATATTTAATATTAAAAGTTTAACAGATATATACCAATATAGAAAAGGTTTCACAATTAGCTTATAATATTGTTACCTTTACTATCGATATGTGCATTTAGCTCTTTATCAATGTTTCTATGCTTTCTCATCTCTTCTTGTCTACGCGTAGCGGTTGTACTTTCAGACGTAGAGATCCTTTTATGACGCATTAAATCAACTAATAGAAAATGATTCAGATTAGTTTTTATTGGAAATACATAATAATTTAACAATAATGGTTACATAAAAAAATCTACCGTTATTTCTTTTTCATGCCAAAATTCTCCATCTGTTATAGCGAGCAATCCTAGCATTTTCTACCTTATTAATCTCTCCAGGGACTGTATAGAAAAAAATACGTTAGATATGTGAAAAAAAAAAGTGTTGTCAAATATGTGAAAAAAAAAAGTGTTGAAAGAAAAAACCACAGAAAGTTAAAACTTGATCTTACCTCCACAATAAATATTTTTTATTAGCTTTTGTAGAATGTCATCTCTATGTCTGTTGGTTGAATCAGTCCCTCGCTGACCATACATTGTGCTACCATCACAAAAAATAGTATATGTTGGTGAGAAATAGGTTTCAAGATAATAAAGAAGTATTTACATTGTTTTTTTACAGGTCTTATTGTCATGTTTCAAGTGCAGAAAGAAATATTTACAATGTTTAATTTGAGGTTGAGTATACATGATTCCAAGGATTTAGTGCCAAGTGTACTTTCTACTACCTAGCTTGAGTTTGCCCGAGTATTTTAGAAAATAAATTGCAGGTTGAGAACGAAATCGAAGCTTCAACTTTGATGGTCTAAGGCAGAAGATCAAGGAAGTCAATGAAGAGCAAGTGGAGTGTTGGGTATTCCTCAAGCCATTTACAGTGGAAATGTGGTGCGTAATTGGAGCATTTTTTATCGTGATTGGAGTGGTTATCTGGATACTTGAGCATCGGATCAATGATGACTTCCAAGGACCACCAAGGCGACATATCGTAACCATGTTTCTGTAAGTCTAACTGATGTATGAAACAACATTTGGTACTCCATGACATCTTCTCTATGTTTAGCCCTTTAGTCAATTTTTTTTTCTTTTTATGTTTGCGGTATTTATTTCTTGTTTGTGATATCTCATGTCTTTCTGTCTTATGTGTGTGGATAAATTCCTTGTGCATGTAATTTATGTGTGTGCGTTTGTGCTCTAGATCACTCTCCAAACTCACCTGTCATAATCTCCTCTTGCAGGTTTAGCTTTTCCACACTTTTCAAGACAAATAGTAAGGAAAACTATAGATTTTATACACTGGTGTAAGAAGGATCTGATAGGTACAACACTAGAATATTACCAAGAAGACTGATTTTGAGTCATGTTCGTATACTTCATACTCGTTCCTTATTTTGAGATTAAGTTCATATATACTTGCTTTCCATTAACGATATCAAAGTTTCAAAAATGAGAAAGAAAAAAAATAAAAGAATAAGAAATTGATAAAACACTATACACAAGGACTTCAAAATTTCACGTTCTGTTATAACGCCATTGTGTTTAACAAGTTAATCAAATATTTATTAGAATGAATCATACCAAGCATATATGCATCTTTTAGAAAAAAAATTGGTATACAGCAACTCTCAACGCTGTACGTACACCACTACACCGTGACTTCATGAAGGTATTTTGTAGCATGAAGCCATTGTGTCTTGCTAACTACAACAGAAGTCAATAAAATCTTTTTTGAGAATTGAATGAGTCACCCATCTTGTTAGAATCTTTCGTTCTTTGGTATAAAATAACCCAAATAATTATCAGGGAGTAACTCTAGAGGACAAATTGGGGGAAAAAGTAACTCAAGAGGACACCTTTTTTTTTAATCACTCACAAGGATCGGGTAAATGAAAGGTCAAGACGTGAAATTAAAAATGGCTCGGGTAGATGAAATGTCAAGTATACCCCTGGTACGAAATAATAAACGGCCCGACCCAACCGAAACGACCTGGTGTATATAGTATGAATAATGATTGTTCATACATATTTTGGATATGAACAATCACTGTTCATACATTAACATGAACTATGAACACTCATTGTTCATATAAACAATCATTGTTGATTGTTCATGCCTATTTGGGGTATGAACAATCACTGTTCATACCTCAACATAATGTATGATTAGTAAAAACACCTATTAGAGTATGAACAATCATTGTTTATACCTCAACATGAGTTATTGTTCATATAAACATTGATTATTCATACCTATTTGGGTATGAACACTGATTGTTCATACCTCAACATAATATATGATCAATAAGAATATTTATTGGAGTATGAACAATCATTGTTCATATACCTATTTGGGGCATTGTTCAACATGAGTTATGAACATTGTTCATACCTATTTGGGGTATGAACAATCAAAGTTCATATGAACAATTATTGTTCATACCTATTTAGGGTATGAACAATTAATGTTCATACCTCAACATAATGTATGATCAATAAGAACACTTATTGGAGTATAAACAATCACTGTTCATACATCAATATGAGCTATGAACAATCATTATTCATATCTATTTGGGGTATGAAAAATCAATGTTCATATCTCGACATAATGTATGATCAATAAGAACACTTATTAAAGTATGAATAATTATTGTTCATACCTATTTGGGGTATGAACAATCACTGTTCATACATCAACATAAGCTATGAACAATCAATGTTCATATATACCTCAACATAATATATAATCAATAAGAACACTTATTGGAGTATGAACAATCACTGTTCATACATCAACATGAGCTATGAAAAATCATTGTTCATACCTATTTGGAGTATGAACAATCAATGTTCATACCTAAACATAATGTATGATCAATAAGAACACTTATTGGAGTATGAACAATCATTGTTCATACCTATTTGGGGTATGAACAATAATTATTCATATTTCATACTCCAATATATAAGTGTTTTTATTGATCATACATTATATTGAGGTATGAACATTGATTGTTCATACCCCAAATAAGTATGAACAATAATTATTCTTCATATATGAACAATCATTGTTCATACCTATTTCGGGTATGAACAATCATTGTTCTTATTGTTGATACCTATTTAGGGTATAAACAATCAATGTTCATACCTTAACATAATGTATGATCAGTAAGAACACCTATTGGAGTATAAACAATCATTGTTTATACCTCAACATGAGCTATGAACAATCATTGTTCATACATCAATATGTTGTATAAGGTACGTTCACCTATTTGGGTATGAACAATCATTGTTCATACATCAGCATAAGGTATGAACACTCATTGTTCATAGCAAAACGACAGAAAGGGTAAAATCGGAAAATATTTATTTCAAATCTGAGCCATTTGTCCTTGAGGGTTATTTTCACTCGAAATTTGTCCTTGTGAGTGATTATAAAAAAACCTTGTCCTTTTGAGTTATTTTGAATCGAAATTGGGCCTTAGGACCAATTTATTGAATAATTATTTGAGATAATAGGAAATATAGAAAATGTTCTGCTTCCATCTTATTTCTTTTGAGGTTCTACAGAAATAAAGATTTAGAGTAATGTTCTGCTCAACTATAATTGGCTTCAATGTTTCTCAGAGTACTTACCAGGAAGATTGTATGATCTTGATGCATCAAAATACGAAAACCAAGGTGAACTGAAGTAGCTGATAAAAGCTTTCCATGATAAAGGAATTAAGTGCATTGCTGACATAGTTATAAACCATAGAACTACAGATAAGCAAGATGGGAGAGGGGTATATTGCATCTTTGAAGGAGGAACCCCTGATGATCGTCTTGACTGGATGCCTACTATGATTTGCAGTGACGACACAAAATATTCTGACGGTACTGGAAATCTCGATACTGGAGGTGACTTTAGTGATGCTCCAGACATTGATCATACTAATCCAAGGGAAGGAGCTGAGCTAGCTGATTGGATGAATTTGCTTAAGACTGAAATCGGGTTTGATGGATGGAGATTCGATTTTACCCCTAGATATTCTGCAGATTTCACAAAGCTCTACATGGATCAAACTAAGCCGGATTTTGCTGTAATGGAGATATGGAACCCTCTTGCTTACGAGCAGGACAAGATGCTCATAGGCAGGAACTAGTGCGGTGGGTTCAAGCAGCAGAAAGTAAGGTCACAACCTTTGATTTCACTACAAAGGGAATCCTCAATGCAGCAGTGGAAGGAGAATTCTGGAGATTGAAGGATTGAAAAGAAAACCACCAGGAATGATAGGATTATCACCAGAAAATTGTGTTACTTTCATCGACAACCATGACACATTTTCACAAAATACTTGGCTATTTCCACGTACAATATAAAGTCATTCAAGGATGTCTACATGTACTCACTCATCCAGGGATACCAACGATAGTAAGTTCAACTTTTCTTGTGTTTTCTCATGCTTGGATCAACTGATTTGTTCCATAGTTCCATTTAAGTTTTGCATTTCTTTCACTTCAATTCGTAGAGTAAAACCTAAATCACTACATGTGTAGGCACTTACTATATTACCATAATGGTATGGAAGTGCTTATTCCAGGTGTCATATATGCAAATTTATACCCACTAAAAAGTATATCTGATTTCCTTATGCAGTTCTATGACCACTTCTTTGATGGGAAATTGCCGGAGATTGCCATATTGACAGCTATAAAAACCCCCCCTTTTTCTAAAACACCCAAACTGACTAAAATACCCCAACACATAATTGACCTGTGAAACCTAGATCTCAAATTTCTCTCCTCTCTTTCTTCTCGCCGCCTCCTTCTTCCAAGATAAAACCTACTAACTCTACCAAGGTGTTCTGTTCTACTGTTTTGCTTATGCTAGCATTTTTGCAAGAGTTCAAAGGAAGAATTAGATATGTTCATATCGCCGAGATGAAAGAAACTCTTTTTGGACACATTTTTTATGGCTTTTGTTAAAGGACATTGGAGAGACTTAGTTGAATGGGGAGGAAGAGAACAATGGAGTGGGAAAGCCTAATTCGATGTACAACTTAAAAGAAAGGAAGAGGATACATAAAACATCTGATATCTATGTGGTGGAAACTAAGAAAAAATTCTAAAGAAGAAGATCATGAAATGATGTGTTGTGTTTTATTGGTGGTCTGGTAGATCACTTTGGGATACTAATTTTGTTTGAATTATGGACGTAAATCTTTGATCTTTTATGTAATGTCAGTTTGTCTTTGAATTCTAAATGTAACTTTTGGATACTAATTTTGTTTGAATTCTTGATCTTTGAATTCTGGATGTAATGCAAAAAATGAGCCTGATGCACTTGTCAGTTTGTCAGATTTCTATAGCCACGTCAGAAAAAAGTTTATGATAATTCATATTTGCACATGTAAATTCCGATTTGCATAGACTGTGTCACCTGTCAGAAATGAAAAAAAAAACGTTTGTGAAAATTCATGTTAATCTTGAACAAAAAGAATTTCTACATCTTATGCGGGTTAAAATTTTCATAGGTTCTTTTGTGTAATTAAGATTTTCATAGCATACGTCCGTTATTAGAATTGTTTTATTTTAATAATCTACTACGGAAATCTAAATTTTCATATGTAAATACAAATTTTCATAGGTTAAATAACTATGAAAATATAAAGTTTCCATACATTTTTTTCATTAGGCTTGTTTTGTTTCACAAATCTACTATGTAAACTTAAATTTTCATATGTAAATTCCAATTTGCTTATATCAAACTACTCTGTAAACTTAAATTTTCATATGTAAACTCAAATTTGCATATGTCAAATTTGTGTTTACATGTAAATTAAATAAACTATGTGAATTTCTATTTTCATATGTAAATTTGTATTTGCATAGGTGAATTTGTATATACATATGTCAAGTTACTATGTAAATATATATTTACATATATTTTGTCAAGGCATCAGACAATTTAAACTCTACAATTTTGTCTCTACATTTGCTTTAGTTTCTCCTTACCTATCACTTCTGAGTAGATTAAAGCGATCATTCTCTCCCATGCAAGATCTCCTATTTCACTGACCTCTTCAGATAAAGTAAACACCAACTTATTTTCTACAAACATTTCATCAAACAAATTCCAAAATCTACTGATCTCTCATCAGTCATCGAGTGCTAATAACGCCCCGGTTCAAAGTCCCTAAAATGTCTCATTGGCTTATAAATATCATTATGAAGATGTATGTGGTAAAGAGTATTTTCCCATAAGAATCAAATATCAGTGGCTCTCTTCAATGGCGAAAGAAACGAAGTTAAAATCAGTGTTTTTGTTGGCTTCTTCGTTAGAGCGAACTCAACAAAGAAATAATATACGGTGGTTATTTATTGAGAAGGGCAAAAAAGAAAACAGATAAGTGTTGAGATAGGAGTGTAAAAAAAACGTTGGAGATAAAAATGGGTGTAGGTTTTATGTTCAAACCCGACCGATCAACCGACCGCGACGTGTCAAAACCGTTGACCCAATTTCAAGACTCTAACTCTAATATTTTTTTGTATTTTGTTTATAATTTCTTTTTAACTTTTGTAGAAATTTGAGAGATATAAATACAAACTTATGAGTTCAATATCAATTTCACATATTCAAGTTTGAACATTGGGAAAATATCAGAAATTCAAATTCAACTTTTGAATTTTGGAGAAGATAAATCATTCATCCTTGTATTCATTTTGAATTATTTTAGTTTATATTTTATTGTTTTGTACCATAGAGGTCCCATTTCATTTTATCATATCATGCTATGGAAAATAATCAATTTACAAATGGTAAATCACGATAAATAAGTTTCAAATTTACAAATATGGTTTTGGATTCAAATTCAAGTTTTTTTTATTTTTGTTTATTTTTTATTGATTGATTCCATTTTTTCTCTATGTTGTGAATTGGAAATATATTACTTGCAGAATTAGAAAGTTTTTTTTTAGTGAAATTGGGGCCCATGATTCTAAGACATGACACTTCAACCCGACTCGGGGACACTGATTTGTATGACCACCCCCATCACTATTTGACCCGGTTGAATATTACCCCTATGTGGAGATAAAAATTGGATTTGCAATTTAGAAAGCAGGGAGGTAAATGGTCTAGGGAGTCTTGAGAGGGGGGCCGAGGTTCATTTGATTCCAAAGCGTTTGGAAATTGGAATGGTCTACAAGTTCAATTACAAGTACAAGAATTACTTGATTTTTCTTATTCTCCCGTCCAATTCAAAGCATCACTTAATATTTTGCCCCTTGAAATATGGACATATATTGCAACTTTGTTTTAAGCGCGATAATTAATTTATTGCGTATTAAATTAGGCGAGTTTCTACTTAGGGGTGCCAATGGGTCGGTTTTGGGTCGGGTTTTATTATTTGCGGTTTTATCGGTTTCGGTTCTCAACGGTTTTAGTATGAGAATTATAGAACCCAACCCAAATCCATCAAAACCCACGGGTATTTATCGGTTTCGGTTCTAATTCGGGTCTTTATTATTTATTATGATTATTAAACAATTTCAATTATTTAAACACTAAAACTTGTTTTTATTTTTATTTTTATTTTTTTCTTTTCCTACATGATAATATTTTATGTATAATTAGTGATGTATCGACAATCATATTTACATTAATCTATGAACATATATCAATTATACATGTTAAAACATTTACCATTCATGTGATAATTTCAAGCTTTGATATAGAAATTAAAATAATCAAATATCTAACCCCAAAAATTTGATTTTTTTTTACGTGCATACACATATATTTGTTTCCTTGTATTAACTCGATTGTGTACACGTGCAATCACATATATTTGTTACATTGATATATTTTACATGAATACACATATATATATTTGTACACGTGTATTAACTTGTATTTTAAATCGAACATGTGAGTACATACATCTTACACAATTACATCTCATCACTAATTTTTAACATGAACACTATATATATATATATTGGTTTATAATAAGTGTGTGTACCACAATATATCAAGCATGTGTATCCTATTTACACGTGAATAAGCTAATAAATATAATTAAAATGTATTAGTTAATTCATAATACAAGAAATTGGTATACTTTGCTTAAGTTGCTTTCAATGGGGACCAAAACTTGGGCGACTGGTTGGGACATAACTTAAGTTGTCCCAGTGATCTAGTACTCCATTTATTGTCGTGTTTAGTTAAATAACTTTTGGTATACTTCTCTTATCCAAAAACCCTTGACGTTCTTTTCCTTTTCGGGCAAAAACCCCATCGTTGTTAGTTCGAGCTCCGCAAGGATTTATCTTTTAGCTGTTTTTCCTTTGGTTTGTTTATCCTTCTCCAGCAAAATCCTCCACTGATTTACAGTGTGAGTTTGGGAAAGATCGCTTTTTCTTGGTTGTCTCTTGCAGGTAAAATCCTTCACTAATTGACAGTGAAAGTTCGTGCAAGAAATCACACCCCTTTGCTTTCCTATGATGCGGTAAAATCCTCCATTGTTCGGCAGTGAGAGTTCGGGAAGGAAGGCAATCAAGCATGGCCCTTTATGAGTTTGAAAACCCCAGTTTGGCTAGGCAGTTCAAGTTGATTATGATGTAGAGAGAGTTTCGACTTGTATGCAGGGTTCTGTACCTGAAACAAGGCAGATGACTTTTGCTGAAATAGTCTTCAACGCCTCCTCAACTGGTGCTGAATCTTCAGCCCAAGGAGCAAGTAGAAACGTCATGGTAGCACAAAACCAAGGAAGCACATATGCGGATATGGTAAGACCACACATACAGAGCCCAGTGGATATCTCCACACTGCCTATGCCCACCAGAAAGGATAACCATCTAGCCATTAAACTTCCCATAAGATATGTTGAAAAGGGCATTGAAGCTTGTAAACTATCTTTAGTGGGCCGAGTTGATATGAAACTAACCCTGGACAAAATCAGATCGGTAGTCAGCACTGATTGGGGATTAATTAGAAAGGTGAAAATTTCACCCTTGGGAAAAGGTTATACCAATTTTTGTTTTGAGAAAGAAAATGACTATAGCAGAATTTTATATGGAGGAACATGGTATATAGAAGGACAGTTTCTGAGGTTTTACAAAATGGACACCAAACTTCAGCCCAGACACATATCGCTAGACATCAGGCCCTGTGTGGGTGAAATTTCCAAGACTTCCCCTCGAATATTGGGAAGCTGAAACTCTAATGTCAATGGGAAGCCCAATCAGAGTTGACGCCAACACTCTTGAAAGAGATAGCGGATATCACGCTAGTGTACTGGTGGAAATTGATCTGACTGAACCAATCCCAGATAAATCTCAGTGGAAGTGGTGGAACATGGCATTGAATTTTGGCAAGAAATACAACTGGGTAAACTTCCAAAATTTTGCACTCATTGTATAATGGTTGGCCAACTAACTGCTAAATGTAGAAGACTACGATCAGAAAAAGGGAAGGACCAAGTTCCAAGCCAAGAGAATGCAAATGCCCCAGCTGGCCCTACACCTGTACTCTCCAAAAGCCAGCAATGCAGAATAAAAAGACAAAATTGTGCAGCCAAATGGAAACCACAAGGAAATACAACAACACAAGAAAATGTTGAGAAAATACCAGCAGTAACATAAGTATTGGTGGAAACGGCCCCAGTGGAGACTACACCCCCTCTGACTGTAGTCGTTTTGAAAACTCTCCCAGACCCAATAACAAATATTGTTGCTATTCCATGGTAGGCAGGCCAACATAGTGAATCCCCCCCTCAAACTTGTAGTGCTTTGGTCTAGTTTGTCTCAAATAATTCCACTGTATCACAAGAACAATCGATGCAACTCCTGGAAATGGCAATGGAAACTAACTTTCCTATCGCTATTATGAGAGCTGGCGTCCCTTTTCCAATAGGGGAAGAAATTCTTTATGCTATGGATCATAGCAGATTTTCTGCTCTCGAAGAGGATCCTCAAAGCGTTCTTGATTCAAGTGAAATTTCTAAAGAAGAAATAGAACACTTTCAAGATGAAGTTTTATTGTCTTCAAACCTACTCCTCTCCCCTCCTCCAATTAAGTACACCCTCGGGTGTTGTCACAAGGGCAGGCAAAAGGAGTGGCCAAGTTAATGAGTCCTTTGGTGCTATCCCCAATCAAAGGATAGCAACTGATGCTACCCCCAATCAAAGGATAGTATCTCAGTAGAATAAGAAGCTTGGAAGTTATTCCAAGCAGCCGAACAACAGCAAAAGAAGGGGATGGCCCAAGGGGTCGAAGAACAAACGTCACTAATGGCTACACCTATCTGTGTGTAGAATGTGCGAGGAACCAATGATGATCAAAAGGCCAAAGATATTAATAAAGTCAGGATAGAAAAGATGTTGAGTGTGTACTGTTTGCTTGAAACGAAAGTTAGACAGCACAAGTACGAGCGCATTCGCAATATGTGCTGCCCACTCTGGGAACATATGAATAATTATAGCAAGGATCCCTCAGGTAGAATCTAGATATGCTGGGACCCATGTAAAATGCATATTGCTAAGCTTATGGAGTCCGACCAATATATTCATTGTAAGGTCACTCATTTACCGAACAATGAAGTGTACTTTCTCACTATAGTCTACACGAGAAATGCCAAAGTTGAAAGACTGAAGTTGATAAGAGCCCAAAACTGTAGATTTAACCCCTTAACAATATAGCTGTTAGACCAATTATATGATTAATAATATAGGTTTATCACTAATTATGTGCTTTTGAGTATTTCAGGCTACGGAGTTGAATAAATGTAAATTGGTTACTAATTAGGCGCTAAAAGGAGCTAAAGTGATTGCTATGACAGTTCTATAAAAATGCCCAAGTTTCATGGAGAAAATGCCCTTAAAAAGCCCAAGCTGTTAAGTGAAAGTCAAACCGGATTAGAAAGCTGAAGAAAAGTCAATAGAACTTCAAAAGACCATATCTTTGGGCTCAGACCTCAGATTTGGGCCTATTTTATATCAAAATGACTGGCTCAGAAAGCTCTTTCCAATCGTCCAGACCTTGACTGGATCAGAATAGTATAAGTTGGTAAAAACTCGCACTACAATAACACAACCAGAATTAGAAGTCTTGGATTCAACGAATTGGGTTTTGGGCTCGATTTTTCAGCCCAAAACATGGCTCTCAGCCCATGCACGAATTTGGGGATCTAACTCTTCTATATCAAGAGACAAAAGCTTAGCTCTTTCGCTATCTAAATCTAAACCTAGTTCTAGTTCATAAAATTTAGTTTTTGTAATATATAATTAGTTTTAATTCATTAAATTAGTTTATATAGATTATTCTAGTTTTTAGGTAGCCATTAGTGAATAATTTTAGATCTAGTTTTAGTCGCCATTAACTAGTTTTTCATATCTTGTTTTAAATCTAGTTATACCTTTCAATTAATTAGTGTTAGAACAAGTAGATTATTATTTGAGAATCATTATTAGTTTTACAATAAAGTATTAGTTTTTAATTCCAATTAGTTTAGTGATTAAATTCTTATTAGTTTTAGTATTGTTAAATTCAAATTAGGTTGCCTTCATTTAATAATTAGTTAATCATAATCTAGATTTAAATATTAAATTACTTAGATCTAGTTTCGATCATTTAGTTATAAATCATTTCTTAGTGCTAATTTAGTTTCAATTCTTGTTTAATTCGATTGGAATCATTAGATTATTATTAATTAGATCAAATAAGTAAATTTATAATCTTTAATATTATGTCTTGTTTAAATTCAATTAGAAATGATAGTTTGATGACTCTAGGCTAAAACCTCCATTAGAGGGGTTTGAGAAAGCCTTGATGAAAGTTTAATTGTTGTTAGCATAGAATAGTCGTAATTTCCATTCCATTATAGAAAACAATTAGTTCACCATGAGAATGGGTTTGATTGTTTCACATGCTAGATGTTAGTTGGTAGAGATTACCGTGAACAACTAGGGATTAGGAAGAACTAATTGTTATGCGAAAGCACTTCAATTCGGATTACAACGATTCTTCGTTAGTAAATTAAGTTGAGTTAAGGTGGAATCAATCCCCCCTAATTCCTTATCATAGTATCAATTTAGCATTTCGTAGTTGAATTATCGTATCTTGTTAGTATAATTTGCATTGTAGTATAATTTCCGCCCATACTCTCATTGACTTTGGATAGACCGATAGTCGTTGAAAACATTGAATTCTAAAGAACTAGGAGTGGAACGAATCTTCTACTCCAACTCTATTGCGATAGCATCTAGAGTAAAAAACTTTGATAAATTAGACGTGAAAATTATTTTTAGTTTTACTTGCATTTGAGTCTCGTTACTTATTCGTAGGTAAAACTATCATTTTATTTTTATCAAATGTCGCCGCTGCCATCTTAGTTCCCTTTAGTATTGTTTTCGGTAGTATTGTTATTCTTTTCAAAGTCCCATTAAACCCACCCACCCTTGTTTGATTCTAACTGTAGTTATTTGGTTAAGAACTGAATTTTTCCTCGCAGGAATACACGGAGCGCGACCCGCGCCCTTGGTAGGCTAAGTTTGAGCGCCCCCCGCGCTGAAGCGCCTGGAACTTGAGTTTTACCTGAGCGCGACCTGCACCCTTGGTAGGCAAAGTTCAAGCGCCCCCTGCAGTGAAGTGCCTGGAACTTGAGTTTTACCTGAGCGCGACCCGCACCCTACCAAGGCAAAGTTCGAGCGCCCCCCGCGCTGAAGCGCTTGGAACTTGAGTTCCACCTGAGCGTGACCCGCGCCCTATCAAGGCTTAACCAGAAGGCACCCCGCGCCCTATTCTGAGCCGTTCGATTTCCACAGGTTAGTTCAAACTACTATTACTTCAAGTTATTCAGTGTCCTAACTTGTTACATACACTGAGCTTGCGTATACAAGACGCTATTCATAAGAGAAGCAAGGAGGCATTCAGGTATTTCCTTCTTTCGCTCCTCGCATCTCCTGTTAAGATTGGTCTTAGCCTTGCATGAGATTAAGGTCAGGCCGAAGAAAAACGCCTAACGTAATCAATCGTCAACGTCAACACACACGCCTATCTAGTATACCACACGCCTATCTAGAAATTTATAATTAGAGTTTCATTTGCATATTAATTGTCCTAGAATATATATATATATATATATATATATATATATTAACAATTATGGCATATCAATATGTAGACGAGCAATCATGTGATTATTATGAAAACCCTTCACCATGTTCATGTTGTGGTAGTCCTGACCATTGGGCTTCTCATTGCCCAGCATATCAAGAGTTTGAGCCTACTATAGGATATAATAATAATTATGAGCCTCAATTTTCAGATTTTTATAGTAACCCATACAATCAAGAGTTTTCTAGTCATCCAAACTATTAATGGAGTTCCACCAATAACAATCAACCAGCCATTCAACCTCAACCTAACCCATCACAATACGAAGTCAACCAGAGTCACTCAAATGCCAATAACTATGACTATCACACACCATACCAGCCAGACCCTTCCACCATGCCAGAAATCACCCACCCATCTAGTTCGCCACCCTTCCCAGACTAAATTTCCCAAACTATGCTTCAGAACCTAACTATGCTTCAGAACATAGCCCAGATGATTTCCATGATCTCCTCACCTAACAAAGAACTTTCAACCTTGCCAGAGATCGACACACAACTAGAACAACCTTCCCATGACCCTCCCATTAACCATTATGTTGACTCCATACCCCACCTGGATGAGGAAATTCTTGAAGACGACACTTTAGGACATGTTTTGGATGACCACTCCAACTTGAGAGATGCCACCGAGGAACCTCCTATTGATCCATCTGAAGATGAATATAATGATGACACATTAGAAGATATTTATAAGGGTGTGACAGAGAAAGAATTTGATAACTATTGTCATTCTCTTAATATGGACCCTCCTGTTGAGCATGTCCAGGCTTTTGTGTTTGCAAACCGCACTCGGCTGGACGATTCCTTTACACATTCGAATGATGCTATTGAAGATACTTATAGTGTTTTAGAGGAAGAGGGTGAGAAAATAAAGATTAACAATTCTAATCTAAGGCATGAACAATTTAATGTGCAAGAAAAAGAGGAAGTTACATCTTTAAAGCAATGTGAATCTCAATTTAGTTTGGCAGCTGAGGAAATAACAATGGAAGGAATAGATGACTTTCTTAAAGATAAAGCCATGAACCACAACCTTGTGGATTCAGCCAAGCCAGATGTAGAGTTCTTAAGAGCGTGTGAGGATCAATTTGGTGATGAACCACCAACTGACCACCAACCACCTGAGTTACCACCTCCTAAAATCCAACCATCTACCACAACTAAGCCATCCATTCACCCACCATTTTAGAGGAACCTCGAATTTGCACTTGATCCCATTACCTCAGAGGCCCTCTATAATTTTTTCAACCCTCACAGTGAAGAGTGTTTGCCTAGCACACAATCCTATGAGTACACCATTCCTGTAGTTGAGAGCCAAGCTTTGACCGAGTGTAGTGAGAAAACCAGTTTGTCTTATTTTTCCGCATCTGAGCTTCATGAAAGATATCAGGATCCAGATTTCATTCCTTTCTCACCTAAAGTATTGCTAATTTATCTTTTGGGTCATTCAAACTTTTTAACACAACTACAACATGATGGTTTGTATATGTTTTTTGAGGGGTTGCATAAGTTTTCTTTTATTCTTCTACATGATTGCTTCCAATTATACAACTTCATTCTATTTGAGGGTGTATTTAGTATCATGTTTTTATGGCTAGACCCCAAACTCTTTCGACTACTAGTTTATAGTTGACCACATATCATCTATTCTGTGCCACCCCAGTTTCTTGTTTGTTTGGGGGTGTGCACTGTCTAGGGGAATCTGACGTAAAATGAACCCACAGTAAGTCTATGGGAATCTGACTTTAAAAGACCACCCACGTTTTAAAACAAATTTTTAAAAACATATTTTTAAAAATTTGTTTGGGGGTGAGGTGTTTGGTTTTTCCATTCTTGATCACTCAAATTCCTATTCTTATCCCTTCCTTATCTCGTAGCTAGATTTCTTGTTGGTTATTGTGTGGATGTCATTTTTATTGTTTTTAGTAATTTGGATGTTAAGTTGTTAAATTCAGTAGTTCAATTTAAATTTGGTAGTTAATTATTATTTGAATTTAATTTGGTTCTTGTCTAAGCATGCGATGATTTTTGCGTTAATCTCACCTTCTCGAATTGTTTGGGGGTGGTATTATTTCTTTTAGCATTGTTTTTATATGATCCACAATTTTAGCAGTAATTTTGCGATGATTGTTGGGAATGTTGCCGATATTGGCATGGCTATGACTAGATATTGTGGTAGGATGAAATTTCAAAGAGTTAGGAAGTTGCTATTCTAAATTCAATCTAAAATATATTAGGTTTGTTTTGGAATAATGTATATGGGTTGTTTCCGTTTTAGGTTTTGGAAATATTTTGTTTTCGGCAATTTCCTTAAAGATTTTTGGAAACTTGTCGATTCATTTTAGAAACTAAAACCCTATATAAACTTCCTTCATCCTCCACACAAAACCCACACATCTCACTTTCATCTCTTACCTTAAACCTCCAATTTTTTCCTTTTATTTTTCCTTTCATCCCCTTTCGGACCACACAGAGTCGCGACCGCCACGGCGCTTAAAAACTTGTAACTCAATTTTACACTGAGCGACCAGCGCTTCTTCTAAGGCTAAATTTGAGCGCCACCCACGCCCTGACCTTCGTAGCCACGAAAAATTCTGATTTTTTGTCAGGTTTTCGAGGGTAGTTTATAGCAATTCTAGAGTGCATTTATTGAAATGAACTCTCCTACACTCATACCGGAGCAGTCTTTTGAAGACTTGTTCCAAAGTGACACCTATGGTGCGTGGTTTTGCGAGATAATCATACAAGTAGGCTAGGAACCGCTAATGGTAAGACCTGATGAACTTTATTCTCCTACACTTACATCTTATTTTTATGATAATTGTAAGTTCTTTGATAGACCGGATGGAGAACAAGTATAAGTGTTCTATAACTGTAAGTTCTTTGATAGACCGCTAATTGTAAGTGTTCTCCATCACCATTGAGGATGAAACGATGGAAATTACCAGGTTCTTGTTAGCCTTGGCTCTCGGACTTGCTATGCCCGCTGAAATACAAGACTCATGGGCCTATTTGGTAGATAATATGTACCTCTATAACTATGAGGATTATGGGGTAGGAATCTTTAGGATAGAGGACCAAGGGAACTATAACGTATCCCTTGGTAGCCTATCCATAAACGTGGGCACTGTTATATTTTGGATAATGCTAAACATTAGAGGGGAATGGCGTTATTCTTCTGCAAATGATGAAACTTGTGATATTTTCCTTGCTTTAGCTGGGGGACGTATGCTCTATGATATTCCCCAGACCTTAATGTCTAGTTTAGCATGAGCCCATAGCATGAGGCATAAGTACCTCTTTATGCCTGTTTTAGTTTGTCGTATTATGCTATGTTTCTTCCCTGTTCTTTGTGCCTGTTTCACGGATTGGGTGGGGGTCGACATTCTGCGACCCACCAATTGTATTATTAGTTCTTTCCGTGCAATGACTTGGCCGGGGTGGAGGCTACAACCTCATTTGGTTGCGCCCTACACCCCATCCGACCAAGTGGCGCTAAGCAAGTTAGCAATTGTAGATGATAAATGGTGTGAAGCCTGGTAAATCATCATGGCATGGCAGGATGCGAAGGAACCTCATTTCTTTATAGAAGAGGTTGACAATGCTTAAACGCTGGAGATAAGGTAAGTTTTTAGTTTCAGTTAGTGTCTGCTTATGTCCCAAGCAATTTAATTCTTGTTAACCCCATAACGGGCGGAACTCATATAGAGTTGCGTCTGTTTTTATTTTTTCTATATTAGTATGTTTTAACTTTGTTTTGCAGATGTTTCAAATTTCACACGTTTCCATGGTATTTTTCTACCATTTTTATTTCAATACTTTGAGGACAAAACATGCTTCTTGTTTAGGGGTGGCATAGAAACACGTGTAATTAAAGCATCTGTTAGGATATAGATATGTACAATATGCACTTGTTTTCTAGTAAAAATTTCAAAAATAAATAAAAAGTTATGCTATGCACTTAGGAATATTGGTATGGTTTCTTTCTCTATGCTCTTAATAATCTAGAAGTTTCACGTTAGCTTTTGCTTTAGAATAGTTTTTAGAAACTTAAGTTAATATGTAGATAATAATCTTTTATAAATATATTACATGAGTATCTATGATTGTTTGGCAGTAAGTTTATGAAATCTAGGCTAGAGTACTTATTCTACAAATCCTGTGAGAATATAGCCTAAAGCCTTATATGAGTGAAATATTTGAGAAATAACACAAGGGAGAAGTAAATTCCGGATAGAGAAATCACACGTCTACTTGCTTTATCATTATACCATATCCAAAGCGAGAATTTAGGCCCTCTTTGGATCGATATAGCCAGAAATTCACACTTATTAATTATTTTTCGCTAGTCGTCCCTCTGAGCCTTTCTTTAGCCTTTCATAAACCGCAAATCCTTTACCCTGTTACAAAAAAAAAAAAAAAAAAAAAAAAAAAAAATCAACCTACCCATTACAGAATGAGTTTGAGAATAGGATGAGTGAAGAAAAGAGAAAGAAAAAACCTGTGTAAACAAAAATTAGTTAGTTGCTTCATAAAAGAAAAAGAAAAGAAGTTTCTATCCAAAGAAAAAAAATAGAAAAATAAAAATAAAAATAAAATAAAAACTCCAAAAATAGAATAAAATGAGTCAAAAAGCCAAAATAAAAAGGCTAAGGATGGAAACAAAGTGTAGAAGCAAAAGAACAAGAATTTTTCTAGTTACGTAATATAAAGACCCTATTATCTCAGACTTCCCCTTTTTGAATATCTATTTCCTTCCTTCTTAAACCATCTCCTAATCCCCGCAACACCTAATAAAGACCTCTAGCTCAATTAGGAATAGGTTAGTGTGATAGTAAGTGGCAGATGTGTTTGATCAAACCCGGTTTCCTTGTGTGTCGTTGAGATTGTAAGGTAAAGTGTGCCCACTGCGCACGCACTGGAGTAGCGAAACTTGAGCAGAAAAATAAGAGTGGCTTTTGTCTTGACATTTATGTGAGGACCTACTTAAGGACGCTATTCCGAGTTTTCATAAACGAACCTGCTAGTGCATTTCATAGTATTACTCATTGTATATATGTTTATTCGTAGATGATTGATTATTATGCATATATTAGCTTAGGTTTCGACTCGATTATTCTGTATTCATTGCTAGTGAGATGTATAGATAATTGAGACATAAATAAGAAAACAATAGTTTTATTTCTTAGTTGTTGTAGTATAGATAAAGTTTGTGAGTACCTTTACTGGAAAACTCTCACGAGGCTATAACTCGTCCACTAGGGAATTTCTAATGGTTTAAGGCCTTGTTGCATATGGTCAATGCAATCGCACTCGGCGAAACAAGACTAGTTAGAACTCCATTTTTTGTCACTTATTCTAATTTTTCATATTTGTTTGAGGACAAGCAAAATGCTGTTTGGGAGTGGTTTGATAAGAGCCCAAAACTATAGTTTTAACCCCTTAACAATATAGCTGTTAGACCAATTATATTATTAATAATATAGGTTTATCACTAATTACGTGCTTTTGAGTATTTCAGGCTTTGGAGTTGAATAAATATAAATTGGTTACTAATTAGGCACTAAAAGGAGCTAAAGTGATTGCTATGAAAGTTCTATAAAGAAAGCCCAAGTTTCATAGAGAAAATGCCCTTAAAAAGCCCAAGTCAAGCTGTTAAGTGAAAGTCAAACCGGATTAGAAAGCTGAAGAAAAGTTAACAGAACTTCAAAAGGCCATATCTATGGGCTCAGACCTTAGATTTGGGCCCATTTTATATCAAAATGACCGGCCCAGAAATCTCTTTCCAATGGTCCAGACCTTGACTCGATCAAAGTAGTATAAGTTGGTGAAAACTCGTGCTACAGTAACACGACTAGAATAGGAAGTCTTGGATTCAATGAATTGGGTTTTGGGCTCGATTTTTTAGCCCAAAACGTGGCTCCTCAGCCCATGCACGAATTTGGGGATCTAACTCTTCTATAGCAAGAGACAAAAGCTTAGCTCTTAAGCTATCTAGATCTAAACCTAGTTCTAGTTCATAAAATTTAGTTTTTGTAATATAGAATTAGTTTTAATTCATTAAATTAGTGTATATAGATTATTCTAGTTTTTAGGTAGCCATTAGTGAATAATTTTAGATCTAGTTTTAGTCTCCATTAATTAGTTTTTCATATCTTGTTTTAGATCTAGTTATACTTTTCAATTAATTAGTGTTAGAACAAGTAGATTATTATTTGAGAATCATTATTAGTTTTACAATAAAGTATTAGTTTTTAATTCCAATTAGTTTAGTGATTAAATTCTTATTAGTTTTAGTATTGTTAAATTCAAATTAGGTTGCCTTCATTTGATAATTAGTTAATCATAATCTAGTTTTAATTATTAAATTACTTAGATCTAGTTTCGATCATTTAGTTATAAATCATTTCTTAGTGCTAATTTAGTTTCAATTCTTGTTTAATTCAATTAGAATCATTAGATTATTATTGATTAGATCAAATAAATAAATTTACCATCTTTAATATTATGTCTTGTTTAAATTCAATTAGAAATGATAGTTTGATTACTCTAGGCTAAAACCTCAATTAGAGGGGTTTGAGAAAGCCTTGATGAAAGCTTAATTGTTGTTAGCGTATAATAGTCGTAATTTTCATACCATTATAGAAAACAATTAGTTCACCATGAGAATGGGTTTGATTGTTTCACATGCTAGATGTTAGTTGGTAGAGATTACCATGAACAACTAGGGATTAGGAAGAACCAATTGTTATGCGAAAGCACTTCAATTCGGATTACGACGATTCTTCGTTAGTAAATTAAGTCGAGTTAAGGTGGAATCAATCCCCCTAATTCCTTATCACAGTATCAATTTAGCATTTCGTAGTTGAATTATCGTATCTTGTTAGTATAATTTGCATCGTAGTATAATTTTTGTCCGTACTCTCATTGACTTTGGATAGACCGATAGTCGTTGAAAACATTGAATTCTAAAGAACTAGGAGTGGAACGAATCTTCTACTCCAACTCTATTGCAATAGCATCGAGAGTAGAAAACTTTGATAAATTAGACGTGAAAATTATTTTTAGTTTTACTTGCGTTTGAGTCTCGTTACTTATGCGTAGGTAAAACTATCATTGTACTTTTATTGAAAGTTATAGCATGACATTAGATCCCTTCATAACTCTATCAATCTACCTTGGAATGTTGTTGAAGACTTTAATAACATTTCTAAAGCAGAGGAGAGAAGAGGGGGAGGCGCCCATGCATCCGAGAGAAGCAAGTGATTTTATTGAATGTTTAGAAGATTGTGGCCTGTCAGATTTATCTTTTAATGGCTTATTTTTCACATGGAGTAATAAGGTGGATGGACCTGGCAGGATTATGACAAAAATATATCGAAGCTTGGTAAATAGTCTATGGTTGGCTCAGTGTCCATCATCTAAGGCAGAATTCCTCCTGCACGACATTTCTGATCATTCCCATATTCTCATAGAGTGGATTGCAAAGAGCAGGAAAACAACCCCATTTAGATTCAAAAGTTACTGGGTGGAGCAACCGGAATTTCAATCCATTCTCGAAGAGGTGTGGCAGACTCTTGTTTATTCCAATCCCATGTATCCGAGAGAAGCAAGTGACTTTATTGAATGCTTAGAAGATTGTGGCCTGTCAGATTTATCTTTTAATGGCTTCTTTTTCACATGGAGTAATAAGGTGGAAGGACCTGGCAGGATTATGACAAAAATAGACCGAAGCTTGGTAAATAGTCTATGATTGGCTCAGTATCCGTCATCTAAGGTAGAATTCCTCCCGCACGACATTTCTGATCATTCCCCTATTCTCATAGAGTGGATTGCGAAGAGCAGGAAAACAGCGCCGTTTAGATTCAAAAGTTACTGGGTGGAGCAACCGGAATTTCAATCCATTCTTGAAGAGGTGTGGCAGATTCTTGTTTATTCCAATCCCATGTATATTCTCATGTAGAAACTTAAGCTTTTGAAGGAAAGGCTCAAGCCTTGGGCGCAGAAGAACTTTTCCGACCTCCATGGTAGAGTTATAAAAGCTAGGGAGGAGCTATATGATATCCAGAAGCTTTTGCAAGAAAACCCTTTCAATCCACACCTTGGCCAAAGTGAAAAATATGCTCTTAATAAGTATGAAACTCTTGCTAGTGCAGAAGCATCTAAGATTCAGCTTAAGGAAGAGGGTGAATGGATATTGGAAGGTGACAAGTGCACTGCCTATTTCTTTAATATTCTAAAGGAAAAAAGAGCTAAAAGTGGCATCTGGTCCCTCCAAGATGATCAAGGAGACACAGTCCAAGGACAAGAAGACATTATTAATATAATTGTTGAGTTCTATAAAGGGATTCTTGGCACAAAAGGGGAGGAGGTCTCTAGTCCAATATTCTTCCAAAACTTACTAGTCAAAGCTACAGTTAGTGATTCATTTTCCTTAGACTCTGAGGTGACAGAAGATGAAATAAAGCAAGCGCTCTTTGAGATGGAGGACAATAAAGCACCTGGCCCAGATGGATATACTCCTTTTTTCTTTAAGAAATGTTGGGCTACTATTGGTCTTGATTTTATTTTGGAAACTCAAAATGCTTTTAGATTTTGTAAACGCCCCAGAGGGGTCAATGTAACCCTTCTTTGTCTAGTTTCCAAAATAACTAACCCATCCTAGGTAGAAGATTTTAAACCGATTGCCTTATGCAACACTATATATAAGTGCATGTCTAAAGTTCTTACAAATAGACTGAAATTGGTGATTAATGATTTGGTTTATCCTAATCAATCAGCTTTTATCCCTGGCAAGACCATACAAGACAACATATTACTTTCTCATGAGCTTCTGCGAGGGTATGATAGGAAACATAGCACTCCGAGGTGTTCTATCAAAGTAGACATACGGAAAGCTTTTGATATGGTTAGCTGAGACACTATACAAGTTATGTTGAATACCTTCAAGTTTCCCCCTCTTATGTGCAAATGGATCCAGATGTGTGTTTTCTCTCCTTCTTATTCTGTGATGATCAATGGAGCAGTGGAAGGATTCTTCCCTGGTGCCCGAGGCTTGAGACAAGGAGATCCTTTATCTCCGTATCTGTTTGTATTGGTTATGGAAATTCTCAGTTGTATTATCTTAAGAAGCGTCAATGAGAAACGAATCCAGTTTCACCCTAAATGCAAAAGAGTGAAACTATCACACCTTGCCTTCGCAGACGATGTCATTCTTTTTTGCAAAGGGGAAAACAAATCTGTTCTTGCGGTTAAAGAATGTCTCTTGTAGTTTGGAAGGGCAACTAGACTACACATCAATATTCACAAGACCACCATTCTTACTGGTGCCCTCAATCATCAAGATGTTCAATCACTTGCTTCTATATTAGGAGTTGAACTAGTAAAACCCCATGTCCGGTACTTGGGCCTTCCTTTGATCTCAGGAAGGTTGGGCATAAGAGAATGCCAACCTTTAATTGAACGAGTCACCTAAAAGGTTACAAATTGGAAAGCCCGATAACTCTACCATGAAGGAAAAGCCATGTTGATCATGTCAGTTCTATTATCCTTCCATATATTCTGGGCTAGAACGTTCGTTCTGCCAAAAATGGTTCTGGATCAAGTTGAGAAAATATGTGCTCGCTTTCTATGGTCCTCTAATGGATTGCAGAAAGTCTTTCATCATGTTGATCATGATGAAAGCCATGTTGATCATGTCAGTTCTATTATCCTTCCATATATTCTGGGCTAGAACGTTCGTTCTGCCAAAAACGGTTCTGGATCAAGTTGAGAAAGTATGTGCTCGCTTTCTATGGTCCTCTAATGGATTGCAGAAAGCCTTTCATCATGCTAGCTGGTGTACCATGAGTAAACCAAAAAATGAAGGAGGACTGGGATTTGTAAATCTTCAAAGATGGAATTGGGGAGCCTACTGCGGATTAGTCTTCAAAGTGGTGATCAAAGAGGAAACTATATGGGTGGATTGGACTTGGAAGCACCACATAAAAAAACAATTTTTCTGGACTATGACAACCCTGAAGGACTGTTCTTGGTCTTGGAAAAAAATTCTAGATGCTAGTTATGAAGCTCATCAAGTATACGATCGCTAATGGTGAGAATACGCTACTCTGGCATGATATCTAGTGTGGCAATTCTCCTCTCCTATTCAATGTTGAAGCCTTGTCAGCGTGGCAATTTCATATGGATGCCAAGGCCAGTTGTTTGTTAGATAATGGTTATTGGAATTACCACGTGCTTCAAATGCCGTCTTCTGATCTCAAGACTGAAATTCTCACTACCAGCATCTATAAGAATCTCCTACAAGACAATATAGTGTGGACTCCCCACCAGAGTGGTCTCTATACCTCTAGTAGCGCCTATACCGCTCTCAGCCCAGTTGGAAACAAAGTGAGGTGGTATAATTTTGTGTGGGGAAAATGGGTTCTGTTGAGGCATTCCTTCACATGTTGGCAGCTCTTCTCCAACATTATTCCTACCCAAGACCGTCTGGTGCAAAGAAAAGTCATTTCTCATTCTACATGCTACTTGTGTAATAGTAGTAGAGAGCATTCTAAGCATCTTTTCTTTGAGTGTCCTTACTCCCAGCAGATCATTTCCAAGATTAAAGAGCTTCTCGATATCTCTACTGATTCTAGAACTTCTAATCGAGAATGGTCGTCCATCTTCAGGCTCTGCAAAGGGCATGAATTAGGGGAAGTATACAAAGTTTACTTATGTGTTGCAGTGGACTCCATCTGGAAAGAGAGAAACAAGCGGCACTTTCAGGGTTCAAGCATGAACGCATTGGCGCTGTTCAACAAGCTGGCACGAGACCTCAAAAACTACCTAGTAGTTTTAAAGCCTCAGGCAAAGGATTCTTTGGATGCTTGAGCTCTGTGTACCAGAATAGGACTCAACTTGCAGTTCAAGATCCCGATGTATACTGGTTGCTCTTGGGATCCACCACCCGTAAACAGAGTTAAACTCAATACTGATGGAAGCTTAAGTAGTAATGGTACTAGACATGGAGGGGCAATACGAGACAGCCAAGGTCAAATTGTTGCGGCTTACACAGGGAATGGCGGAATGCAATCAGTGCTATTCCAAGAACTTCTAGCTATGGAAGTCGGGTTAAAAAGATGCCTCCATGAGAGGCTTCTGAAAGTGGAAGTTGTGTTAGATTCGCTAAGGGCAGTAAACGCTATTAACAAGCAAGAGAAGCCCCCTTGGTACTGCCTGGATTTAGTCACTACCATTCAAAGTTTGAGTCTCCTCTTTGAGTACATCTCCTTCAGTCATGTGGGCAGCAGACTATTTGGCTACTATTAGTCCCCCTTCTCTTGATTAGCCCCTTCATAGTATTGTGGAGGAGGATGCTCAAGGAACAAACTATGTAAGAGTTTCTTAAGCAATACAACAGGTGAGGGCCTGCCAATCCCTAGCTTAACTTTTAAAAAAAATAAAATAAAATAAATACAAGAAATTGGGTTAGGAAGCCTGTGTTTAGAAAAGTTTGTATTTAAAAAATTGAAGAATATTATTTTATAGATTTACTACTATTTACCTTTTTTAGATAGTGAAAACTACTTATACAAAGAAAAAAATACGATTTTTAGGCTTTGACTATAACTACCCACGTTTTGTGGAAGTGGACAATTTAGTTATTGAGTTTTATATATAACCATTTTATTTTCTCTTTTACCCTTAAATAACTACCAAATATTTACACTAAAAATAAAGTAATAGAATTCACTTATAACCACGTGGTTTGCATTTTAATATGGTATATCATAAACAAAAACCACAAAAATTAAACCACCTACGTTATAAACTTAACACATTTTTAAATGCAGATACACGACACATTTTAAAATGCATATGCACCCACATTATAAACTTGCTTACACATTTTAAAGTGCATATGCAGAATACATTTTAAAATGCATTTTATTATTATGGGGGTTCGACCAACTACTATAAAATGCAACTAGTTGGTTTATGTTTTAGTGTCTATAAGTTTAAAGTTTAGGCTTAAGGCCTAGTTTACAGGGGGTTAGGGGTTAATGTCTTAAGGTTTAGGGTTTAGGCTTAGGGCCTATTTTGTAAGGGTTTAGGGGTTTAGGCTTAGTGTCTAGTTTATAAGAATTTTGGGTTTAGTGTCCAGACGTGTAGGGTTTATGCTTAAGGTCTAGTGTCAAATGTCTCTACAATATGGGAGGCATAGCAATTTTTAAGTTTTTACACTATATGCATTTTAAAATGTAAAGTATGTTATTATAAATGAATTCTCAACTATTTATTTTAAAATGTTGAGTTCAAATAACTTAATTATCGAGTTAAAATGTATTAAATCAAAGTGCATTTTAATATTTATAAAATTTTAAGAGATTATGGAGGAGGAAATCTCGTTATTTCAAGTAGTTGCAAATAAATAAAAAGGGTGTTCTTGTCCATTACTTCCAAAAGTGGGTTGACATGTGTTGAATTCTGGTTTTGGTCAACCTTGGATGTAAAAACTAAAAATATTATGCCTCTTAAACTAATTTTGGTTTTGGTTAAACTTGGATGTGTCGAATTCTTAACGCACTTCCTTAAACTAATATTTTGATTCATAATATACACGTTGATATTATTATTAACATATATGATACATTTGTTTAACGTATTGTTATAAATTAAAATATACATTTAACAACACACATTAACTATTATCCTATATATATTTAATAGACTTTTACACGTAAAAAACATATTTTATATTATAATGTATGAGTTTGATTATCTTAAATGTAATATAATACTAAATTATATATATCGAAATCATAATATTTGGTTCCGGTTTCAGTTTGAGTACCCACGGATTTTTTACTATTCGGTTCTACGATTTCAGTTCTTTATCGATTCGGTTCTTAATGACCCGTTTTAAATGGGTCTAACTTTTTAAAACCCAAAACTAAAACATTCGGTTCCAATTCCGGTTCAGTTCCGGGTAATCGGGTACCCTAGTTCTACTGTATTATGATATCTGTTACACTCTCTCGCGCTCGATTGAACATTTGAACATGTGAACCTGGATTCATGGGCTGAACTTGAGATCAGATTTCTTGGGTTTGAATATAGATGACTATGATGAGTCAAGAATTGGGCTATGGCCTACATATTTAAGCTTGCATGAATTTGAGGTTGGGCTGGGCTGGAACCTCTGACAAACTAGTAGTATATACCCAAAACCGTGAGACTTTGCACCCAACATTTCTTAGGAAAAAATATGACCGCCATATCTCAAACATTTCACTTAGGGATCTAAATATTAGTGATGGGTACGGGGCTCCATAGGGATCCGACCCTAATAGGGCGGGTATGGGGGCACTAAATGGGTATGGGGGCGGAGATGGGGACCCTGACCCAATTATGTATATATGTAATATAGTTTTATTTTATTTTTAATTTTTTTATTATTATTTTTTTTAATTTCACTTGTATACAAGTCGAACACAAAACCTCTCTTATGGAAAAATAACCCTCAAACTACTAGATCGAAACCACTTTATGCTATATGAAAGATATTATTGGTTAAATACTTAAACTTAAATATTATTGAGCTAGAATATAATTTTTGTGCTTGCAAATTTAATTTACTACTTAGACTAGTGTAAAAACTTATTAGTTTTTATTAAATGATCTAAAAAAAATTTAGTGCAATTAGTTAGTTAGGTGAGTATGATGAGTACAAGTCATGTTTCTTTTTATTTTATTTTTATTTTTTTTCTTTGTTTCAAATTTGGTTAATGAGGAATAGAACGGGTATGGAGACCTGATATCTATACGGGCAGAGATGGGTAATCCCTGATTACTCTCAAGTGGAGATTGGAGCGGGTATGGAGAATAAAATTGAAGTTGGAGACCAAGATGGGATGGCAAACCCGCCCCCAACCCTTCCCCATTTACATCCCTATCATCACTTTACTTGTTACTGCTGCCCAGCACCAAAACTTAGATTTTGGTTCCGTCCAACACAAAAACATATCGGACACCTTGTTTCAATGTCCTACATGATAACAAGACCCATAAAAAAAACATTAAAAATCACTTACCAGAACAAAAAGTTAATACAGAAATTGATATCAATAATTCATACAATCCTCACTAGTAATGTACAACATCGTTTTTTGGATATTATCATATTAAGACTCTTCAACGACGAGAATGAGACAAAAGAGTCATATTCAAGCTACCAATACCATCGCCAAAACTTTTTGCTATTCAAATTAACCCGTCTACTAACCCGAAGACCAAAAACATAGCGACATCTCGATCCACAAGAAAGCAATGCTCTATTAAAACTAAGCAACTTCAAAAAGTCTAATCAAAATAGGGCGACAGATTAGAAATTAGAATTGAAAAACCAAAAAAAGGAAAAAAATAAATTTAAATAGAACACATGCTTAAAACATATGTAAGGTGGAAGAAGGTGTGAAAAAAGAAGAAACAAAACAAAAAGAAAAGAAAAAGGCACGTACCCCACTAATACAACAACAACCACAAAATAAAGGAGAGGCAAAGAATGGTCAAGGGTGGAAGAAGAAGCTTTATGGGGGCTCACAATCTCTTACCCTCTTTCCAACTACATACCCACGATGTATGACTTTCTTAAACAAAAGAGAGTAAACTGTACTGAAATGCAAACAAGGAAATCTTGCTCAAATAATGTGACAAAAAAGAGGAGAATATGCTAAGCAGACGGTCTAGAAACACACTGCTTTCCCACTACCTTTTTTTCTCTATATTTCTTACACTTTCATCTTACTTGGACACTTACTTTCTTTTCACTTAATAATTTTTGCGTTTCTATATTTCATTTCATTTGAAAGTTCTCAAAAGTCGTACTTTATTGGTATACAGTACTGCGTTTAAGCATTGAGAATTAGGATTTTGAGGCCTAACAAGTAACAGCTCATAGTCACTCACTACTCACATATTGAAACCACATAATGACATAAGTATGATCAATTAGAATTGGTGTTTGATAATGAATTGAATGATATAGGTCACCCAAAAAGGTTATGAATGATATTTAAGCAATTGCTTTTTCAACCGTACCGGAATAGTGGATTATGGTTGAATTTTGACTTCTGGCCTAATAAGATTCGCGTCGCTGACCGCAATACTTCACATTTGTTATAAAGTGAAGATCATTGGGCAATAAGATTCGTACCTAAGAATCACATATTTAAGATGTTGAACCACCATAGTTATTTTGATGTGAAAAAAAAAAATCTAGCAGGTATCCCAAAGAACAAAAAAATTGCTGTTGATAACAAAAGTTCATCGATTTCTGTAGTTATGTACTTATATATTGGTAAGATCAGAAAGCAAATACCGCACGCAAAATTGTGCTTTATACATGCATTCCTAACCTTTCACCTTTTGTGCACTTGTATGCTCTGATAGATGCTCTTTCTAATCATGCCAAGCAGCATCTTAGACATATTTATTTGGCCATGCAAAAGATTTTGATTGATTTGTTTACTAGTATATATATTGATATAATTTGGTTAAAAGAAAAGATGATGGTCATGGTATTGTAAAGCAAATTTATATATATTGAAACATTTTAATCCTTGATGCACATGAGAAGCAGGATATCAACATTTCCAAGTTCCACATGGCAAAATTGAACATATATACACAGACAAAAACCCTATCAATTATATCATCAACCCCTCACCAATAACCAATCTCTATCTCTCCAAATCATTTTTCTCGACCTTTTCTACGGTTCTATGGCTGAGACCTGAGAGCCAATCGAGATATAACAACTGTACGGCGTCTTGAAACCAGTAAGAAATAAAGGAGGCTGGAGGCACTAAACAAAGACAAATCTCATCCCATTACACTCCACATAACCCAACTTACCAACATATCTTCATTGACAAATCCTCCATTCGGTTCAAACTCTAGCTCCAAGGACAGAACATGATGTCTCGTAGCTGCTCTCACTGTGGCCATAACGGCCATAACTCACGTACCTGCACTGAAAATGGTGGCGCCTTAGTCACTCCAACCACAGCAACTTCGGGTGGCGGTTTCATGCTTTTCGGTGTTAGAGTTGCTGAGAATTCATTCAGGAAAAGTGTTAGCATGAACAATCTTTCTCAATATGAGCAGCTTCATGAGTCCAACTCTGATATTGCCGCTGGTTATGCTTCGGATGATGTTGTCCATACCTCTGATGGAAATCGTGAACGTAAGCGAGGTACGTATGTTTTAAAGTCCAACTCCAGCCAGTTGCATACTCTATATCGTTTATATGGTTATAACTCTTTTGAATTATTTTATTTGTTAGGTGTCCCATGGACTGAAGAAGAACATAGGATGTTTTTAATTGGTTTACAAAGAGTAGGCAAAGGAGATTGGAGAGGAATTTCAAGAAACTATGTCAAGACTAGAACACCAACACAAGTAGCTAGTCATGCTCAAAAGTATTTTCTTCGCAGAAGCAATCAGAATAGGCGACGGCGTAGATCTAGTCTATTCGATATTACAGCAGAAGAAGAAAGGCCTATTCAATCACCTCAACAACTGAACTCCAATTTTGGACTCTCGTTGCCTATTTTTTCACTTTCATTTGGTCCTGAAAATACAACATTAGGACAAGCAGAACCAACAAACACACACGCAAAAGTTATCCGTCCAATCCCGATACTTCCAATCCCACCTTCATCACGGATGGAGGATCTTAATTTAAATCAGAATACAATGGTGGAAGACTCATCGTCTTTATCATTAAAGCTTTGTACTCCTGAGCAACAACAACAATGTCAGAGTTCACCCTCTAGACATTCTGCTTTTCAGGCTATGTCAAATTTTTCTAGCTCAGGTGATCTTGATCCAAACGGTGGAAGCATTATTAGTGTTGCTTGATATCATCTTTGTAAATGGATATTGGTATTACTTGGTAAAGGCAAGGTAAAGACATTAATTAGGCAAGTAGTTAATCATTTATTTTTATTTCTTTGTACAGATTGTTATACTTATTTATTTGTCTGGCTGTTTGTGGTGAAGGAAAGAAAATAGAAGATAATGAAGTAATAGTACCTTCTGTTGTTGTTCTTGTTTGGTGGTTTTAAGAGATGAAATATCAGGTGGGATTTTACATAGCATATATTCTTTTTAAAACTTAAATGTTACGTACGTTGTTCCAGTGATGGAGATATGGACACATAAACTTCTATAGTTTTAGGCACAAACATCGAATTTGGACTCTATTATTGAGTTTTTCGTTTTGTCTTTTAAGGGATAAATGAGTTGTTTTTAGCAACACAATTAGGTGGGGCATGTATGAGCCTCATTAGTTTGTCATAAATTATTTAAACTTGTCGGTATTAACAACAAAAATCACCCGTGAACTTGTCCCCAATTGTCAGTTACACCTCAAACTTTTTCATAAGCGAAAAATACAAACGCAACAATTTTTTTTTTTAATATATTTTGGGTTATAGCAAACCCCAACCTGTTACTTTCTCAAGTAGATAATTCTATTTTTGTCCTCCTCGACAATGGACATAAGTGTTCCATTTAGAGACTTAGAGGAGGTACAAAATGTTGTGTTATTTCCAATAAAACAAATAGTGATATTTGGAGTGACTTTGTGGTGGTTTGATCCCTTGACCTCTTTGTAGGATAATTGTTCAAGTAGAGAACTTGAGGAAACACTAGTGAGTAGTGTTTATAAGTGAAAATCCTATACTAAAGGTGTGCCCTTTGGGTACAAAGGCTTTTGGATTAGGAGGGAGGGCTCACACAAAGTCACACACGTGCGCACCGAATCGGGCTCGGGCTTGTGGCTTGTGCTCTCTTTAATCTCCTATCTTCTTTTTGGTAGACCATTTTTCTTAAATTGTTTTCGAATATTCTTTTTGGTATACCATTTTCCTTAAACTGTTTCCGAATAAGTTTGGAAACAGAATTGGATATGGATTGGGAAACAGAAACATGATGGATTTGTAGAATCCAATTCTTATCGGGAAACTGAAGCAGATCCCTACAATTCGGATCTACTAAGTGCTCCAGTTTTTTCCTCTATAAATACTCCTCTATCAGCAGCCTATAGTATTTGCAAAACTACTTTTTATATTATGCTTTGGGCAATCATAAAATTAGTATCATGGTTCTTCCTTTTCTTCTTTGGTTTATCTGCAGTAAACAAATAAGAGTAATAATTGGGTCGTTGTATCACGGGGTTGTTGGCGTGGTGCATCAAGATAAAGAGGAACAGACGCGAAACAACCTTAAAAAGAGCGTATCGATCCGTGCCTCAGCCAACCTTCTTTATATTCATTGTTTGTTCTTGTTGCAGAAATTATATCCAATAATTTGAAGGTTGTTTGACAATGGAACATGAAGAAGGTAACCCATCCAGGTCCCACAATGACAATAGTAATAATCGACCGTTCAAGTTTGTTGGTGAGCACTTCAAACAGTGGAAGGCGAAGATGATGTTCTATCTGACCCTGGTGAAAGTGGAAACCGTTCTAAGTGAACCGATTTCTGATGAAGATGTCTTGCTATTGATAATTGGATAGCTGTGGATTTAAAGTGTGAGAATTACATCCTGAACTCGCTTGTTGATGATCTATACAACTTATACTCTGAATTTCCATCTGTTTTTGATGTTTGGGAAGCTCTGCAAAAGAAGTATGATATTGAGGAAGCTGGCTCCAAAAAATACACTATAAGTCGTTATCTTAAGTTTCAGATGGTAGATGACAAATCATTGCGGTCTCAATGCCATGACCTACGATTATTGTTCATGAGATACTTTCGGAAGGGATGAAAATTGATGAGGCAATTTCAAGTTGTTGTCGTCATTGATAAGCTTCCTCCCTTAGAAGGATTTCAAGAACATACTAAGGCATAAGTCTAAGGAGTTTTCGATGGAGAGTCTTATTATGAGACTTTGTATAGAAGATGAATCACGAAAACAATACCATAATAAGGAAGTTGCCATGTCATCTACCAAGGCTAAGGTTAATGTGGTAAACCAACAAACCAATAAGACTAAATCTAGTTTGAAACCTAATAAGAAAGCCATGAAGAATAAACCTGTTAACAAGAAAGCTCCACAGAATCAGAATCAGATGAGGTGCATATGAATCAGAAACCGCCCATTGACATGTCAGAAGTTGTCTGTTATACTTGCAAGAAGAAGGGGCATTATGCTAAGAACTATAAATTTCGTAAAGTTAATGAGGCTAATGTTACTGAGGAATCTTTTGTTGCTATGATAACTGAGGTCAATTATGTTAATGTCTGTGAGGGGTGGTGGGCTGATACTAGTGCTTCTAGGCATGTTTGCTATAATGGGAACTGGTTCAAGAGTTATACCACAATTACGAATCAGGAAGTTCTATTTTGTAATAATCATACGACTAAGGTTCTGGGTACTGGTGATGTTGAGCTGCAGTTTACTTATAGGAAGAAACTGCTGTTAAAGGATGTGCTTCATATTCCTGAGATTAGAAAGAATTTGGTTTCTGGTTTTATTTTGAACAAGGCTGGTTTTCAGCAAGTCATAGGTAGTGATCAGTATGTGATCACTAAGTCTGCGGTTTTTATTGGTAAGGGCTATGCATGTAATGGATGCTTAAGTTGAATGTTGCTGATCTGAATAAAACTTCTACTTCTATTTACATGATCTCTTTTTCTGTTAATGTTTGGCGTGATAAATTATGTCATATTAATAGGAAATATGTTAAGAACATGAGCATACTTGGTTTAATTCCTAACCTGAATGATGATTTTGCACACTATGAATCTTGCACTAAGGCGAAAATCACAAAGAACCCACAAATCAATTGAGAGAAGTACAAATCTACTAGACTTGGTACATACTAATATCTGTGAGCTTGAAGGAATTCTGACTAGAGGTGGTAAAAGATATTTTATTACTTTCATTTATGATTGCTCGAAGTTTGCATATGTTTATTTGCTGAAGAATAAAAGTGATGCGTTTGATGCTTTTAAAACTTATATACTTGAGGTTCAAAATCAGCATGACAGGAACATTAAAGTAATTCGAAGTGATAGAGGTACTGAATATGGTTCTACTAATTTTAATCTTTTCTTGCAATCATATATTATAATTCATGAGATGACAGCTCCTTATTTACCAAAAATGAATGGAGTAGTTGAACGTAAGAATAGAACACTTAAGGAATTAACTGTTGTTATGTTGCTTAGTTCAGGAGCACCTTCAAATTTGTGGGTGAAGTCGCTTTTTCAGATGCTATATATATATCTTGTTGATAGAATTGTTAATTCTAAGACAAAGGTTACACCTTATGAGCTATGGAAGAATAGAAAACCTAATTTGAGTTATTCTAGAACATGGGGATGTCTGGCTTTTGTAAGGAAGCATGATCCCAAAATCTCACAGCTTGAGAGTAAGACTTTTGAGTGTGCCTATTTTTTTAGGCAATAATATAGATATCAATGTCTACATTTTCCTAGATATGAAGAGTAATGTTTTTGTTGATCATCTTATGCTAAGTTTCTTGAAGATAGATTTCACTATTTATATAGAAAGAGTGGGGGTATTATCCTTCAAGGCCCCTAATATTGATGTTTTTGACACTGACATATCTAGATTTCATGATAGAATCATGGACACAGAAGATGAATCAAAAAAATATAAAAGAGTTTAGGGTCATTAAGGTCTTGGTACCCGACTTTGCCACTGTACTTTGGAAGGAGATCCCTCCTCCATTGAAGAAGCTCTCACATCTTTTGATTTTGAGTTTTGGAGAGAAGTCATTCAAGTGAGATTGGCTCTCTCATGGAAAACAAAACTTGGAAACTTGTTGATTTGCCTATTGGTTGTAAAACTATAGGAATCAAATGGGTTTTAAGAAGGAAGTTTAAAACCGATGGTTCAGTGGACAAGTTTAAAGCAAGGACTGTTATCAAGGGCTTTAGACAGAGAGAGAACTTTAATTGATTTCTTTGACACATATTATTCTACAACGGATAACATCCATTAGAGTATTATTTTCTATTGATATGATGTTGTTCATAATCTTGTTTTTCATCAGATAGATGTTAAGACAGCCTTTCTAGCTAAATGGGGATTTAGAAGAAAAGATTTACATGGATCAACCAACAGGTTATGTGGAACCAGGTAATGGTAAAAAGGTATGCAGATTACTTAAGTCACTTTATGGGTTGGAACAGGCACCTAGACAGTGGCATGAGAAGTTTGATAACTTCATCATTACCAGTAGGTTCAAGATAAATGAAAGTGACAAGTGCATTTATTATACATATTCTGATGAAATATATGTGTTATCATATGCGTATATGTTGATGATCTACTAATCTTTGGTTTTAATTTACATGTTATGAAAGAGACCAAGAACCGGTTGTCTTCTAACTTTGATATGAAGGACTTAGGTGAGGCTGATGTAATGTTGGGGATCAAAATTACAGAATTATCTGACGGCATATGGTTAGATTAGTCACACTACATTGAAAAAATGTTGAAGAAGTATAACTACTTCGATTGCGTGACTGTGAGTACTCCTTTTGATCCCTGTGTTAAATTATTTGTGAATAATGGTAAACCTATGAATCAGAAGGAATATACAAGTATCATTGGTAGTTGAGATATGCTATAGATTGTATAAGACCTGACATTATCTATGGAGTAGGTGTTATTTGCAGGTACACTAGCAGGCAATAGATTCGAATTGGAACATCCTTTAAAAAGACTTCAAGATCACCAGTGGCTATGTGTTTAGCATTGGTGGAGGTGATGTATCTTGGAAGTCCAAGAAGCAGACCATTATAGCACAATCTACCATGGAATCTGAACTGATTGCTTTGGCTAGTGCAAGTGAGGAGGCTGGTTGGTTACGAGATCTTCTCACTCATATTCCGGTTTGGCATAAACTGGTACCAGCCACTTTGATACATTATGATAGCATTGTTGCTATCACAGTCCCAATAAGTTTTATAATGGTAAATCACGATGATTATTCGTAAACATAGTACTGTTAGGGATTTTATATCTAAAGGTGCAGTGACTATTGATTTTGTGAGATCTGATGATAATCTAGCAGATCCATTTACCAAAGCTTTGGCCAAAGAAGAACTGTGGACTACTGCCAGAAGCATGGGACTGAAGCCAATTGAAAGATGAACATCTATGATGGTAACCCAACCTAGGGACTGGAGATCCTAAGAACTAGGTTCAAAAGGAAGAACAAGTCATAGAATGTTGGTTGTGAGACATGCATTGTTACTTATCTGTCCCGTAGTTGGATAGTAAAATGTATGAAATCCTGAAGCGATAAATAAAGGTTGAGGTTTTATGGGAAAAACTCTTAATGAAGTTATATGGTCCTTATGGGCGGAGTGCATAGCTATAGGGGCACTCTTGATAGACTCACCTAGTGAATATAAAAGTACAGGCCGCTTTCTATGAGAATGATGGCTGATTCTCTAGATCATTCAAGAATCTAGGAAGAGAGCACAGGGCCTTTAATGTGTAGAACATGAAAGGAGAACACTGGATGTGTTATGCATGATTATAACTTATTGTATACTCAAGACCTAAGTTTAAGACTTAGTCACTTATGGCTCTTATACTTTGAGTAATTTTCAATGCGTAAAGGTTTAAGTCTTGGACACCTTCATCTATGCATAACATGCTGATACTGATATTGATTGCCCTTAAGTTTATTTTATATTTTTTTTTTATCAAAAATAACTGGGGGATTGTTGTGTTATTTTCAATAAAACAAGTGGTGATGTTTGGAGTGACTTTGTGGTGGTTTGATCCCTTGACCTCTTTGTGGGATAGTTGTTTAAGTAAGAAACTTTAGTCCCACATTGGAGAGGAAACACTAGTCAGTAATGTTTATAAGTGAAAGTCCCATACTAAGGGTGTGCCTTTAGGGTACAAAGGCTTTTGGGTTAGGAGCACTACTAAAAGAAGAGCTTTTTGTGTCACTTTTTAAGTGACACAAGAGGTCACTTGTGTCACTTTTGAAACTAATTCTGAAGTGACCTATAAGCCCCCAACACATAAAGTTCTACCAAAAGTGATATAAAAGCTTTACTAAATGTGTCACTTTTTGTTAATAAAAGTGACACTTAAGAATAGCCTCTTGTGCCACTTTTAAGAAAGAGTGTCACAGTGCTTGTCAAAAGTGACACTAGTTGTATCTGTTTTGGACCAGAGTGGTATAATTTCGTCAAAAGTGACACATTAAGTATACTAGTTGTGTCACTTTTGGACCAGAGTGAGACATAAGTATGTCAAAAGTGACACATTAAGTATACTAGTTGTGTCACTTTTTGACCAGAGTGAGACATAAGTACGTCAAAAGTGACACATTAAGTATACTCGTTGTGTCACTTTTGGACCAGAGTGAGACATAAGTACATCAAAAGTGATACATTAAGTATATTAGTTGTGTCATTTTTGGACCAGAGTGAGACACAAGTACGTCAAAAGAGACACAAAAACCCCTTACTTCTTGTGTCACTCTTGGGAATCAACTCCATGTAACTCGTATGAAAAAGAAAGCGACACATAAGAGTGGTCAGTTGTGTCACTTTTAATAGATATTATGTCACTTTTTCCAAAAGCGAGACAAATGAAAATAATTTTTTTTTAAACTTTTTCTCATTTTTGTATTCGATCGTATTCATTTCTCAACCTACATCCTATACGTCATAACCAAAATCCCATTAACCTGTTTTATGACAGAAACACCATCCACATACATTTATCAAAACATCACAACCAAAATCACTTTAACATGTTTTATGATACGGAAACAACATCCACTCGAGAAGAAAGAAACAACATTAAAAACAATTAACTTCTATTAATTTCATCGATCAAACCAAGTATTTATCATCTAGTTTGACTCCCAACAAAAAAATTCATTCCAATACCAAAAGAATCACAATTAAAAAAAAAAAAAAAAAAAAACTACATAGCGCCAATACTATCCTAACAATATCTTAGCTTGTTGTGACCACTTCCAACACCAAAAAACCTAGTTGCCATCTATTCATCTGTTAATCGATCCATGCACCTGCATCATATCATGAAGTCGTCATTCCCCTATGACTAGTATATAAAATTAAAAAGCAAGTGAATCAAGAAAACATTATAGTAAAATGAGAAAATGGAGGGCGGGGTTTAAATTTTTACCTTGACAAAAAGCTTGAGGTGAGTATGATTCATCAGATTGGGGAGCAATTTTTTTGGTTTTCTTGCTTTTCCCTCCATAAAATTGATACCCTACACAACACACCGAACGACAACAAAATGATCTATCAAGTTAAGAAAGAATTTGCCCAACGTGAAAAGATTAATTAATTGAGTTATTCTCAAAGACTTTAGAAACAAAAGCACCACTTCAATCAATCAAGACATGTGTCTCATACCTTATAATGAATACTATATATCCACATAATCGTATGACATTGACATGACATGCATTCTCATGGATAGAAAGCAGTATACAAGATGAGATTATTGCTTACAACAATGGAAACAAACAAACTTCTTCATATCAAGAATAACACACGCAAAGTATGTAATGTAGAAATTACCTTGCCTTCAAACATATCTCTATCAACAAGCCACATATATGAAGAATTCTTCCAACCACACACCTTGGAAAACCATCAGCCAATTGGGTCTTTCAACTCATTTCTTCAACCTACAATAATTAGCAACAACTCAACAATGAAAGCTCATAGAAAAATCTATATCATTCCACAAGACCTTAACAAGATGAATAAAAATCTTTATTAACCTTGTTTTTAAACAGTAAAAACATTCATAAATTGTGAACATATTATATGGCAATATGACTAAGACTTAGCACCCTAGCTAGTTACCAAAATTTATGTTCTAGGCTGTTATAGGTCATCCCCAAGCCACTACAGGACACTGACATTATACTCACACATGTCCTTAATAGAAAAAATCAAGTACCTAAGATGACACTCACCAAGCCTACACCTATGGCTCGTAAATCAAGCAACTGCTTGAACACATGCTCTCGCATGTAATGGTCTAAGTTCATGCACGTTATACGGTAAATGTGAAACTATCGACAAATGACTCAATCAAAATCAAGACAAAATGAATTGAAATCCACGAAACTACACACACACAATCAGAATCAATGAATAATTTTAATCTAAGTAATTGGACATTCCCATAACCCAATTCAAACTCTAAGTATGTTAAAACTGAGTTCTAACACATCATTGGTGTTGCCCGACTTGAGAATTTAACAATCATACAACAAGCAACTATGCTAGGAATATGTATTAGAAATAAATACTTACCTGAACTTAAGCTTCCATGAAGCAGTTACCATACTAGGTAAGGTGACAAACCGAAGGGATTTTATTCTCTTTTGTCTATCTCCTTTCTAAGTAGGGTGTGTGAACTTAAGGTTCAAAGATATAAATAAAAGCTTGAAGTGGCACAAGCACCTTCAATTCCAAAGAACCAATTAATTCCATAAGAGAATAAGGCATTAAGTTTCGTGATATTAGAAATAATCTCTACAACACCCTCTTTAATCACAAGTGCATAGTCTATCATAATTAAATGGTCTCCATGATAATATATTTGAGAAACATAAACTTTTTGTCAGAACCCACAAACAACTTACTCATATAAGCCAAGGTGACCTCTTTTCGCCTTTAAACAAAAGTGTAAAACTAGTCGATTTACTCTTGGTGGGGACTAGATCGTGTTGTACCAAGAACTTAGGCCATTCATATTGGTCTTCATGGATGTAAGCAAGTATGTAAGAAAAAGGTCATTATAGCAAATTAAAAGTTTATTGAATGGTTTACAGATGTGATGGCCTCCATCAGACCAGAGCAATATAACACCGAAGTACACTTAAATGACTACTAACCAACATAATTAAGCTAAGTAGCTAAGCAGCATAATTACTTTTAAAAAAAAAATGGGAAAAACTGGGAAAATAAACCAATCTTACTTAAATATCACAACAGGAAACCAAAGTGTGAAAATAAACCACCATACCCAAAGAACCGAAATCTCTAGAGGAAATACCAAGCCTTTCCTTCTATGAAGATCTTATATATGTATAAAATTTTCAGGAAAAAAGTCCAAAAACCTCATAATTTCAATGAGAGAATATGTCAAAACAATCTCTAAACGAAAAAAAGGAGTTATAATCTAAACTGAAGCTCAACACAAGTAAAAGCTTACGCGTTTACCTGTGGTTGCATTGGCCTGCTAAGTTAGATTTCCTGTAACCTCTTACTCTTTCAGCACCCCAATCCTAGAAATCTGTGAGTTAACTTGTGTATTTAAGCTACTGTGACATATAGTAAGAAGAGCATTTTTTATCATTCCACTATCTTCATATTAAAACTTTGTATGCAACAAATGGAGTCGGACATTAAGAATAATATCTGATCATCACCACTCATCATATATATATTTTAATTGCAGTAGCAACTGATTTTTGCTATAGTTTTGGCATATGCAACAATGCACTTCACAACAATGAGTATGTAACTTAGAGTGTTTATTTAATTCTTACTTTAGCATAGAGACATGCATTCCAGTCCACTTTGTCCATGGTCTTACATTTGAGTAGGTCCTGCCTTGTCTTCAAAACTCCAGGGTTTTCTTTCCAGTAAGCGTATGGTTCCCGTTCTGTCCACTTAACCTTGTCATTCCCTTCTTTGAGTTCCTCTAACAAGAACTCCCAGGGCTTTATATTAATCTCAAGCTTGGTTAATATATGCAAATCATAACAATGCATTTGGAAAAAGAATTTGAACGAGAAATTTTTTCTTTCAGGATTTGTAGGAGCGTCTATATGGTATATAGTAGTATTTAATTTTCTTAACACATACAATTTTCTTTTGTGGAGAGGAGAGAAAATTTGCAAAAAGAATAAAATGTAATTATGATAAATAGAACTTGTATCACATAAACAAAACATAATCCTTTTAAATTGTAAACACACCGCAGGGGTGTGTAGGGTGAAAAAAAGAAAAAAAGAAAAAAAAAAAAGTGTAGAAGCCTTACCAACCCGAGAATTACCAATCAGAAACACAAGCCGCGAAACTGTGGCATTGGATCCTGCGTAAGAATCTTTCATGATAACTGGATTGTCATCACAATTAAACATAAGATCTAAATCAGGTAATTTTTTTGGGTACAATTTAAGTAGTTGTAATATGCCCCACAGGGTGAACACATGTCTTGTTTGGTATGCTATAACACCCCGTGTTTTTATACGTATTTTTCTATTTAATTAATTAATTTAATTGTTTATTTTAAAAATTCGTCGGAGTGGACTCGGGATACGTGGGCTTGGTTTTAGGCCCGAGTCGGTGTTGGGCTTGGGTTTCGGACCCAAGTATATAAACACATTGTTCTAGAGAATAGGGTTTTGAAGATAATAAAATATAAAAAAATGGAGGCGAGAAAGAAGTCGGTTTATCGAGAGGTGGAGCACGGCGATTCGGGCTAGGAAAATTCGTCGAGCTGTTTAGTTATGGTGAGTAGAGTTTTTTCGTTTTTTTATTTCTCGTTTACTGTAGATCGCACAGTATTGTTCACATGCTCTTTTACTGTATACTGTGTAGTGTTAACTACGTATACAATTACTGAATAAGCGCCCTGTCTCGGAAAACTTAAAGCGAAAGTGGTGTTTGGATTAATGACGGCTCTGAAAAAAAAAAACGATGGTCGACTTATTGGCTACGCGCTTTTTGCGTTTTCGCCAAAAGCCAAAAGAAACAACTTCGCACTATTTTTTGTTTGGTGTGAATGTGATTGTTTATGTTTACATGTAAATGTTATGGTGGAATTAGATAAGTGTCTATGAGTCTAATTGATTGTATTGACGGCCGGTTGGTGGTTGTTGGTGTCGCGGAGATGGAGCTTTTGGCGGAGAAGTAATGGCGCCCAAAGTTTTCGTGTTATTTGAAGCTTTGTTTTGTTTGAATTTGGTTGTCGCGTGGTGAAGTATAGGTGATGGTCCGAGAGTGGGAGTGCCGCGGAAGCTTGAACGACCATTAATGGCGTTCAAGCAAGAACCGAACCGAACCGTTTCGCTTTTGTTGTTGTTTAATTTTATTTTGTTTTGATTTTTGTTGTGAGGTTTTTGTTGTTTGGTTATGGGTTGTTGATGGTTGTTTGGGCAGTTGTTAAAGCTTGAAGCTTTGAACAAGCTTTAATGGAGGGCTTAATCCGCATTTAGTTTGGATGAGGATAGTTGATCTAATGATTTGAAGATTGTTCTTTCATTAAAGTTGTTTGGTTTTTCATGGGGTTAAACCCGAGGTGATGAAGTGCGGGCGGGAATGTGGCCGAACCGGTGGTGGCCGATTTGGGTGGTCTTTGGAGGAAGAAGATGGATGTTTTGGGCTTGGACCTTGGGCCCGGGTTTGGATTAGATTGGTTGGGCCAAAAACCTTATTTTGTTTGGGCCTTTTCTAATTGGTTTTCTTTGGGCCGATTTTTGATTGTGTGGGCTGGTTTTATAAATCCAAGTGGGTGGGGTTATAGTTTATGAACAAGTAAGTTTAGATTGGGCTTGGGCAATCGAATCAAAGGGGCTTCGAGTGATTTTTGGATATTCACTCATGGGTTTAAGTTTAGACTATGGGCTTTAGGCTTTGGGCTTTTGGGTTAGAGGAGTTTGAGACTGGTTGACTGCTGTTGACTCTTGACTCTTGGCAGGTCGACTTTGACTTCGACCAGGATGGTTGACTTTGACTTTGACCAGGGTTGACTTTTGATTGATTGTTGACCCAATTTGACCTTTTAACTCGGATTATGATTTGGGTTATTAAGATAGGTCTAGGGCTATTAGCATACTTGACTTTAGGCTAAGACCTCTATAGATACATGTGTATGTGTATTAACTACTATGTGATTTTGCTGTATTTTATGATATGCAACGTTATGACACTAAGACATCCCAGAAATTAATAACGCGTAAATCAAAAAATACAGGAATCAAGATACGCATTCGTTATCTTAAATGATATATAAAATAAAGTTCAATAATGCGTAAATAAATTTACCGCACTCTTTTAGAACTCCACGCCTTAAGTTTTGGAATTGAGTTTTTGACTGTTGATGTCATAGGATAGGTGGGCATTTATTGAATGTGCCATAAATGGCCCGTTAGCGTTATCTATGGGTATTCATTGAATGTGCCATGAATGACCCGGTATTCATTGAATGTGCCATGAATGACCGTGATTGTTTGGACTACCCTAGAGAGGAACTAAGGTATTCGGCCATGGGTTAGTTAGTTGTTCCTTGAGTGTACGGAATGTAGGGTTGGGTATTCCTTGAATGTGGCGAGTGAATGACCTAAGGTACATCGGTTGTGAAATATGTGTATAAGAAAAGTAATGGATTAATTAATAAGAGAAATTAAGTTGATCAGGCGAGTGTGTTTGGGTTTACTTTTGAATACCTAATATAATATCTACATATAATATATAGAAGTTCTAACTTTCTTTGCGAGTGAGGGTAGGACTTAATAACATTTTGTGCAGGGACGCGGTCCTACCCTTATACAACGGCGGATATCGGTAAGTGTAATTCAATGGTTTAGATATTAAAAGGAGTTATTAGAATGAGTTAATACAATGGAAGTTAATAAAATGGAAGTTTTGCTTGGGAAGAAACTATGCCGGATGAGATGACGGAACTAACTGTCTTCCAAGCTGAGAATGATTAGGTTATGATAGATTTAAAGTGTTAGTTGGATAAGAAAAGTTTGAAATGTTTATATGTGTTTAGTCTACTCATACCAGCAAATTCAATTTGCTGACCCATGTTTGCTTTGTTTGGCAACGTGGGTGTGTTCTTGGGAACATAGGTGGAAGGCAATGGAATCGCGTGTGATTGGGATTTCGCCTGGGAGCAGTCCCCGAGAGTTTAGTTTATTAGGTATGATCTTTTGGAAGGATGTAATAACGTAGGTTATATTTTCATATGACATGAAATACAATGTTGAAGACATGTTATTCTTAAAGTTTGTTTATGTTTGTATTGGGATGGAAGAAAGTTTTTAATAAAGTGATAGTTGAGGAATTTGGAGTTTTTTTTTGTTGTTAAGTTGATCCGGTTGTGATGTGGGTTTTAGGTTTTGACATGTGTTGTATCACCCCGTCATAGCCTGGGTTTTTAGACAATTGAATATAGTGATGTTTGAGATATTTATATTTCAAATATTCATTATTTTAATTGTTTAGAAAATCGGGCTGTGACATATGCTCTGCGATATATTTCCAAAAAAGTTTTTCCATTTCAGATGAATATAATATAATATAATGATATATTTCCTTTTGTTCTAGTTTCAAAAGGACTCTTAATTTCAAATAAAATGAAGCAAGCATCAAGTAAATTCAAGCAAGTAAGCAAATAAAAATTGCACCTTTGAAGAAAGGGAGATCGAATTTGTATAAATCCTAGTTTATCAATGGAATCCCTACGGAAAACGCAGACAATTTGAAAGTGAGAGATGAGTGCTACTTGAAGAACTAAAACTAGAAAAGGAAGAAGATGGTGAATGGGTACTTACTAAATCGGTAGAAGTGAGAGAGAGAAGATTGAGCAAGCCAGCAAGAAAGAGAGAACATTGAGCAAATCCATGATGAGAAGTATTTTCCGGTTTAGGACTTGAATTTATTTCGATCTCTTTTTATTTTCTTCTTTTCGCTTGAAACAAATAGCTAACAAATCATGAGTTTGAGACTTCGAAAGTATAATTTTGTATTTTTACTTGTGTCATTTTTTTTTCCTTTTATTAGTAGTTGTTTTTATTTGTTTTCTCTTTCTTGAAAAGTGACACAAGAACCCAAAACACTAGTGTCACTTTCAAATACAGTGACCCAAAAAATTAAAATACTTGTGTCACTTTTCTTAGAAGCAACACATCAACCCTCGTTCTATATAAAAGTGACACAAAAAATTTTTGTGTCACTTTTTGGTAGTGAATGACACAAGACCTAAAAAAAAAAGTGACACAAAAAACCTTTATTTTAGTAGTGGAGGGAGGATTCACACAAAGCCACACATGCGCGCACTCGCGCCAAACCGAACCGGACGGGCTCAGGCTCTCTTTGATCCTTTATCTTCTTTTTGGTAGACCATTTTCCTTAAACTATTTTTGGATAAGTTTGGAAACAGAATTGAATATAGATTGGAAAACAGAAATGTGATGGACTTGTAGAATCCAATCCTCATCGGGAAACTAAAGCAGTTCCCTACAATTCGGATCTACTAAGTGCTCCACGTTTTTTCCTCTATAAATACTCCTTTATCAGCAGCCTATAGTATCTGCAAAACTACTTTATACTATGCTTTGGGCAATCATAAGATCAGTATCTTGGTTATTCCTTTTCTTCTTTGGTTTATCTGCAGTAAACAAAGGAGAGTAATAACTAGTTGTTGTATCCTGGGGGTTGACGTGGTCTGTCTGCATAAAGAGGAACATACGCGAAACAATCTTAAAGAGAGCGTACCAATCCGTGCTTCATCCACCTTCTTTATATTCACTGTTTGTTCTTGTTGCAGAAATTATATCCAATACAAAATACTCAAGTTCATGATCAGTTGCTAGGGAAGCAAGATGATTTGCAACCCTATTGGCTTCACGATACGCATGTATTACATTGACACTAAAAAACCAAACACAACAGTTAGTTTCATGGATGACATTAGAAATATATAATGCCATTTTCATTTTTTACATCGATCATTTTTATTTATTTTCCAATGTGGCAAGAAAGAAATAGATGATGTGGAAGTCAATTAGCGAGTCAACTCCAACGGTCACCTGTAATTCTATAAATTGATCATCTTCTTCTCCAATTCCAACGAAACCCTAGCTACCAAATTGTTTGATTTCTCTTCAATTCTACGAATTCTATCACGAATTTAGGTATGTAATAGGTATTGTTATTAAATTTTGCTTCATTGTTCGCAAATTCTTATCAATTTTGTGACCTAGGGTTTTTAATTTGTGACAGGGATTTCAATTTGTAAACTAGGGTTTTCAATTTGGGGATTTAGGTCTTCTGTAGTCAATTTTGATTTTGTTTAAGCGTAGAGGCGCGCAAATTTAGTAAGGAAAATGATCTGAGTTGGCATTGATTTCCACCTCATCCATTAGGCACACACACCAGGTCAGGAAAATTATCGATAGCGTCATAAAAAAATGAATATGACATCATCAATTATTGCTAACGCCATCCATGAATGAAACAAACAGCCTACATTTAGTATTTGTAACTTCAAGATTTTTTTTCGCTTAGAAAAAGTTTGGGGTGTAAATAACAATCGGGGACAAGTTTAGGGGTTATTTTTGTCGTTAATCAAAACTTGTTGGTACTATAGTAGTAACTAGAGTTTTGTTATTTTTGTTTGTCAAATGTCATTCCAATATTCCATTGTTTGATTATATATTTCCTAACAGTGGATTATTTAGGTATGCATATACAGATTGCCATACTGCTTCCTTTTTTCCAATATCAGAACATCACAATACCACCAATTATTATTAAAATATGTTATTACTATTTTGGACAGAGACATCATGATATTAAACAGCAACGGCATCAACAAAAAATAGTTTTGAATGACAAAATTAGTTGGTCCAAGTTTGGAGCCCAGTTGAGTTAAAATTGTTTTCTCAAACCTAATATTGGCTCCAATCTCTTCAAAGATATTCAAATTAAAATCGTTTTAATAACTTAAAAATAGATGTGTTAGAGTCGCATATGGAAATCAGGAAATGTACCACTTAGTGAGAGTAATTATGTAATTTCATAATGTTAAGGGTGTGAATGTTATTTGATAAGGATTGGTGGTAGTCATTGGATAGAGTTCACAAGATCATGACATGTGTCCTAGATGATTTGAATTCCAATTTTGTCTTTGCCAAAGTCACATGGTATTTATGTAATTATATATAGAAAAGGGTATTAGAGTCTTTTCATTTATCTTGACCAAAAACATCATAGTCAAAGTCAGTTGACTTGAATGTGTTGTGGTCTTTAGAGGGGGTAAAACTAATTGGCCTAAGTTCTAGGAGGGTAAAGCTAGAAAACTGTAAAGTTTTGTCATCCTCATTGCGCTTGATGACTTAGTTGAATGGCTTCACTTTCTTTCTTATCCTTGTCACTACAACTCTTCATAAAAGAACTCCATCCTTGTCTTCATGGGGTTGGTTGACAATGTCGTTGATCCTTCCTCATCCCAAACATCAGGTCTGACTTACCTGATACAAAGAATCAGAATGATTGTGAGATTAGATGTAGATTATAACATGAATGTCGCTAACCAGTGACAACTATAAATTTGTACGGAATAATACATATATAACAAAAAGGAATGTTCTCTGAGAATTTAATGGGAAAATACTTGAATTAGTATATAACTGTGGGAGATTACTTTAAGGGTGATCTTGGACACACCCATGAAAACACTCTTATATCCCGTAACTAACATAAGTTTTTGTCATACCTAATAATTGCCTAAATTTAATAATATCTCCCAAATTAATTGGGGGCAGGGGGGGTACTTCCAAAAATAAGGGCAGGGCAAAAAGATTGAAAAAAAAAACATCTATTTGGTACCGTCCTTTTTTTTTTTTGTGAAAGTTTCTTTTCACATTCTTTTTCTTCCCTCTCGTTGTATGTTCTACACAAAGGGAAAAACCAAAAAGGCTAAAAAAAAACCCCATTTTGAGCCTTGCAAACATAGATTTAGTCCCATGCTTATTAAACTTGAACTTGTTTTTAAATTACGAAGTCATCTTCTTTAGTGTTTCTAACCTTTGTTTTGCAGCAACTCTGTAATGAATTCGGAATTGGGTCTATTGAGCCTTAATTGGTTGTCGTTTGGCTTTTCAAAGACCATAGTTGTTTGATGAAATGCCGCATTGAGAGGGAAAGTTGTGTTGCTGATTTCGTGGTATGCTAAGGTTGGGAAGATTGCATATAAAAGTGCATGTATTCTGTTTTTGGTGTGGTGAAGTTAATCTTGTTTGGTTGTTTGGCTTGGAAAAATTGATGTTCTTTGCTTTGTTGGGTTATAGATTATACTCTTTGGGTGCTTGTTATGAAAAGTGCTCATATGTTTTCGTAAGCTAGCAGTTTTTGGCGGTGTCTAAAGCATAGGATGGTAATTTTGTGATCTCAAGAACTCGGATGGTTTACGTGTGTGTGTGTGGACATTTTCCTTACGACCCAGACTTATGGGGACATTGCTTCCATCTCTGTTATCCCAAGCACTATTGGCGGACAAGTACTCTTTTACTCTACATCATTTGTTAATATTCACGAATTGAAATGAACATGCAAATACTACTTTAATGTGTATGGTTCGAGACTTGTGGTCCAAATATGATTCTCGTTAGATGTGAGTCTGCTGTAAGTCTAACTTAAGGTATAAATATTATGTTCTACACATCTATTACATTCAAGACTTGCTCATATTTCTCTTTAGGGCTCTTTTTCCTAGTAAAAATTTGAACTAATCCAACAAGGGTTCCGTGTCTAAAGTCTTTATTATATAGACATTTCGTTAAGAAAGACATGGATATGAAGTGGATTAGGCACCATTGTCCAAGCTGGATCCTAATCCGAATGTGTTTAAGTATGATTGGTTTGAATGTGTATCTTCTCTGTGACTAATACAAGTCAATTTCCCTGAAGTGGGTTATATTCTTCTTTTCACTTTAGTCTCCTTGAGTGCTTGTGTCTGAAAGTTGTTTTGAGAGTAATCACCTATTTGCACCTATTTGAAAGTGAAAAATTACTTATTTGCCGAGATGATCAGGAGGAAAACATGTCGTATCTTAACCCTCTCTCTCATTTTTATTTACTTGACTTTAATTGGCTTTTCTAGTTAGTGCCACCTCTGATCATGTGGCATTCTTTTTTATGAATATAAATCACTGAAATATCATAAATGCCCATGATAGTTAGAGAGCTTCTAACATCTCTACCACCTTGGTCATAGAAGGCCGATCTGTTGGGTGTGTTTGTATGCACCAAAGGGCCACTACAATCATCTTTTTTGTCGTTTCCTCTTTAAACACCTCACATGGTCCTTCTATACTGAAGTCTAGTTTAAGATGATTATATACCCACTGTGGAAAATATATCTCACTCATGTTCTCCACTCTTGTGTTAATGTTTTTTCTTTCCCCAATCATTTCAAACACCATCATTCCATAACTATAGACATCCGACTTGTGGAGACACCCTCCAAAGTTTTCAAGCAAAATTCAGGTGCAATGTAACTTATAGTTCCTCGAGCTCCAGCCATGTGCATGACAATCGACATCTCTTGTTGGACAGAGTTTGGCCACCCCCAAAGTTGGAGATTTTTGGGCGTAAGTCTTCATCTAAGAAGGATGTTGTGAGGTTTTATGTCAAAATGTAAAATCGCGGTGTTACAAACCACGATGAAGGTACTCCAAACCTCTGGCAATGCCAAGTGTTATTTGGTAAAGTTTTTTTGAACCCAAAGGAGGCATGAAGCTTGATTCATTCTCTTTGTAAATAAATCTTTCAAGTGATCCATTCGCATGAACTCATACACAAGAGCTCGTTTAGTTTTCTCGGTACAAAAAGCCTAGAAGGCTAACCACATTGACATGGTTAGTCCCGCCAATAATAGACACTTCATTGACAAAATCTTCTTCATTACCCTTGGACTCCATCAATACCTTAATCGCCACTAAACGGCCATCAATTTAAGCTGTCCTTTGAGCACTTAACCATATCCTCCTTTGCCTAATGTATCTTTGAACTAATTGGTCATCTTCTTGATTCTTTGAATAGTTGTACCTTTGTGGACCACATTTGTAGTTCTCTCGAGAACACTTCCTCGTTTTCTAAACTCTCCATTATATCCCTCCAACAAGAGCATAATGAGGAGATAATCTTCTTGTAAAGTACCAATAAGATTAGAAGTACAACTCCTCCAACTCTAGAGCATAGTGAGGAGATAATCTTCTGTAAAAAAGTACCAATAAGATCAGAAATACAACGCTACTACTAGTCCTCCAACTCCGGTGGATACACGGATACACCTATAAACAGAGAGACAACTTTTAAATTTAAAATCTAGCTGCAATTGTTTTTTATAAAGAGTTGATCAAGTGACATGTAGTATATAGTAAGCTCACCAATTATGATCTTTCTAGTAGTAGTGAAACGGGTATTGAACATGAAAACCGGCTGGACACTTCTCGGAAGTCACTAGAAGAATTCCATTCAGCCCGATGAGAACTAGGACGAACGTGACGAATTGAAGCAATTAAAACATCATGAATTCATGACAACTATACTTCTTCTTCTTCTTCTTGTTTTGATCGATCACCAAAGCATAGTACAAAATATCAGGATATGGGTATTTATCGATATTCAATTTCTGGATATGTATCGTGGATATATCCCCCTCTTTGGAGATATTTGACATTGTTTCACATGCAAATATCGTGGATATATCCAAAATATCGACAAATATCGTGGATATTGTAGATATTTCTTGATATATCATGATATATTATTTATATTTATTTGAAATATAATGGTAAATATTAAATAAAATTGTTATATATACAAAATATCACAAAATATCGCAAAATATCACAAAATATCCCCAAATATGACAAATATCGCAAATATTATCGAAATATCACTGATATTTGCAGTCGTATATATCTCTAAACATATCGTGATATTTATATATCTTTTTCTGAAATATGGATAGATATCCCCAAATATCGCGATATATTAGGATATTTTGTACTGCACCAAAGCACCGTTTGTTTACAAACTGAAGTGGACCACGATTTTCAAATAATAGAGCTCATCTATCATCAAACATAGACGACTTCATCAAGTCTTCGCCATTCAAAGCAAATCCATATAATGTGTGGTCAAAATTATTTTAGGGCCACTTGGTTTGAACCTTGTGCTCTCGTGGTCAAACCCAGCGGTTGAGACCAAGTTATATTTCACAAACTTGACAAAACCAAGAAATACATTGGTTAAGAGAAGAACAAAGATGGGAACGTGAAGAAACAGTTGGAATGTCGAAAGAGAATCACTTCTTCAAGAGATTGGTCATTTTAAAAAACAAGTACAAGTATTAGAAAGACAGAACTCGAATTCAGTTTTGGAGAATGTATCGAGTGATAACATTCTTAGGGTTTTGAAGGAAATGGATTTGAGTACTGTGAATAAGAATTTGATTTCGGAGAAGGAGGAAGTGAAGGAAATGATGGTTTTCGTCATTGAGGAAAGGCTCAGAAGGCGTGGAGGTTCATGCAATGCAGGTCTACTTGCATTTTTGCTAAGAAATTTCAAGGCGAGTTTGGTTGATTGATTGATTTTATTTATATATGATTTGAATTGAATAATTCCATATAATTTTTTTATGACACTTATAAGAAATGTTACAGATGAAAAAAATTGCGCTGACAGTTTCATATTTTGGCATTGTAGTAGCCATTTTCATAGAGGGAGCATGTGTGTTGGGCTAAGGAATAGAGCCATCACCATAGTATGTATTGGGCTGAGAGAATAGGCCCAAGACCATACTATGCCCCATGAAGTAAAACCTAAGAGAGGGATATAAAAGGAAGAATAGAGAAGAGAAAAGAGGAGAGAGCTCATAAAGAGAGAGAGAGGGATGAGGAGTGAGGGTGAACTACGGCTTGATCGAAATGGGTAATGAGGGCAACCTAATTGGTGCAACCCGATCAAAAATAGAGCTTGAAGACAAGTAAAGTTAGTAGTCCCGGTATTTGGGTGCGACAAAATGGCAAATCGTCTATGGGGACCGGATGAGTAGAGAGAGGTGGGTGAGAAAAAATGTGGCCGCTAACACTATTTGGAGTTTAGGAAAACCAGAGAAAGATGGCACCTTTCAAGAGAAAAATAATCCATCGTCATCTTATCAAGAATAATACTTGTATTACTAAGTCAGTTATACTTGAAAAACTCACCTATATGTACCTTGCTTGGAATGAAGTTGATCTGGCTCGCAATGTTTTTTATCAAGTTCCACGCCCGAATATTATTTTATGGAATTCTATGATTAGAGCTTATGCTTGGAAAGGACCCTGTGATGAAGCTATGGAGTTTTATCATAAAATGTTTGATTTGGGGATTACGCTGAATAAATTCACATTTCCTTTTGTTTTGAAAACGTGTTCGGGTTTAAAGGTGTTGGAGATTGGTAAAGAGATTTATAGTCATGTTAAGAGAAGTGGGTTAGATTCTGATGTGTATATATGTACAGCTTTAGTTGATTTTTACGCGAAATGCGGATGTTTATACGAGGCGAAAGATTTGTTTGATAAAAGGTCGCATAAGGATGTTGTTGCATGGAATGCAATGATTGCAGGGTCTTCTCTTCATGGGCGTTATGAAGACACGGTTCGGTTAATTTTTGAAATGCAAGATTCAGGTACTAGTCCAAACTCTTCAACACTTGTGGCAGTTTTACCGACAATTGGCCAAGCTAAGGCGTTGAGGCAGGGGAAGAGCATGCATGGTTATTGTGTAAGGAAAGTTGTTTATCACGACGTTGTCATGTTAACAGCCCTCCTGGATATGTATGCGAAATGTGACTCCCTAGAATATGCTAGGAGAATTTTTGGTACCATTAGTGTTGCGCTGTAGAGGTTGTTTGAAGCCGAAAATGCTGCTGAAATTATGATGGGAATCACAAAAAAAAGAGGAGGGGGTGGTACTTCAGCTAGGATGAGGATTCTATTTGTTATTGGTGGTAGTGAATTGGTCAGATCTGGTGGACTGGTGGTGAGTGGAGAGATGGTTGGAGAAGATGGGGAAATGGGTCTGTTTGGACCCATTTTAGATCCTGGCAAAATGGGCTTATTTGGATGTTGTTGGGCCTCTTAGCTATTCGGGCTGTAGAGTAGAGTGTAGGCTTATGGAGTGTGGGTGATGGCGTAGTGTGGGAACTGGGGGTAAAGTGTGGGCAGTGGTGGACTAGTAGGGTGTGGACGGTGGTAGGAGGATAGGTGTACCACCTCGGGTTTGTACGGGGATGTTAAAAAGGGGTTTGACAATCACGCCGAGTATGGCCAGAATGGTGATGGGTCTAACAAGGGGCAACACAGTCCCCTAGCCTCCTTTGTGTTATTGGTGATTTTAGTTTTTGTAGAGTATTTAACATAATGATAAAGACAAATTTACGTAAACTAACTATTTATGCGTAAACACAAATAATCAATTAACTAAATAAGTACTTAGATCAATATTCCTACTCTCAATTCATTATGCAATATATAAAGAGTACGTATTCATTCCGCTCATAAACCATCAAGACATAAATAGAATTCAACTAATTAAACAAAAAGAACAATGATGAGAGTAATAATTTGAATAAGAAATTAACTAACAATATAATGATGTGAATCAAAGATAGAGAATGTTAGAGAGAGAATTAAATATACTTTTCAATTCCTAGAAGTGTTAGAATAGATTGTTAAGAAACCCTGGCCTAATCTTTATATTCTCACTAAAAGGTTAAATATAAATCTTAGACTTTTATGATCCCTAATTCAATTATACCATCTCTAGTCATAATCAAATTAGCATGAGAGGAAGGTTTGTTTTCCATTCTCATGGCAAAACTCACAATCCTCTAGTTCAGATTTTTCTCTGCTTATCTCTAAGTCAAGAAAAATCCAAATTTTAAACCTTAATCAACAAATCTATGCTAAACAAATCAAGTTCTCTCAAGTGCTTCATTAACCTCCCTAATGGGAGTTTAGCTTTGATTCAAATGGACTGAAATTACTAACACAAGAACAAATAGAACAAGTCATTTGATATAAGTAATTTAAACTTCATAAATCTAAATTTGAACAATAGTCTAAGATTCAAAATGGATTCAAACTGAATTTAAAACTAATTTAGAACTAAGATTGTGAATAACTAATTATCAATTTAAGACAAACTAAATCTATGAATCAAATATTGAATTAGAAACTAAAACTTGAAATACAAACTAATTATTGATTCTAAAAACTAAATATTGTTCTAAACACTAATTTGATGCTAATTAACTAGATCGAAAACTAACTATTGGATCTAGACTAAGTAAAAAAACTAAGTAAAAGAAAACTAACTATTGGATTCTCACTAACTAAAAACTAAGTATATTAAGAGCTAAGTCTTTCTCTCTTCAAATAGAAGAGACAAGATCCACAAATTCGTGCATGGGCTGAGGAGCCATGTTTTGGGCCAGAAAATCGAGCCCAAAACCTCAGTACTTCAGTCCACAAAAGGCTTTTCAATTAGATTTAATTTCAACAGTCTTTTCGTTCACTTCTGCTCCTCTGATTGGGTCAACACTTGGACCATTAGAATCTTTTTCAGAGCCGGTCATTTTGATGTAAGGTAGGCCCAATTCTGAGGTCTGAGTCCAAAGATACGGCCTTCGGAAGTTTAGTTGACTTTTATGCGCTATTTCTGCCCGCGTTGACTTTGACTTTTCAGCTTTGACCGGGCTTTAAAAAGGCTTTTTCTCCTTGAATCTTGGCCTGTAATCATAGAACTTTTTAGCAACCAACCTTTGCTTCTTTATCTCGCAAAAGGGACGCATTTCTGCATGTATTCGACTCCAATGCCTGAAATACATAAGAACACGATAACAGTACTAACTCTTACTTATTAATCACATAATTAGTCTAAAAGTAATATTGTTAATGAGTTTTGTGAACGATAGTTGATGGGTTGAAACATTTTGCTGGTAGGGTGCGGAGTAAAAAGAGTAGGAATGAAGGGGATGAGATCCTTTGCGGAGATGGTAATAAATTCTATGAAAGAGAGATGGTGACTGAGGTTAGACACTCTGCGGACATGGGGGCAAGCTGAGTTGTCCCTGGATATGATTCGTGCTTTCCGAATGAGAGCGGAGGGGATGAGACCCTTCGCGGATACAATCTTGAGTTCTACGAAAGAGAAACGGAGGGGACGAGACACTTCGCGGACATGGTAGTGAGTTCTATGAAAAAGAGAGGGTGGCTGAGGTCAGACACTCCACGGACATGGGAGCAAGCTGAGCTGTCCCTGGATATGCTTCGCGCTTTCCGAATGAGAGCGGAGGGGATGAGACCCTTCACGAATACAATGATGAGTTCTACGAAAAAGAAACGAAGGGGATGAGACCTTTCGTGGACAAGATGTTGAGTTTGAAGAGTGAGAGTGAAGGGGATGAGACCCTTTGGGGATACACTAATGAGTTCTATGAACGAAAGCCGATGGATTGAGACACTTTGTGGACATGATGATTGACTGTGAAGAGTGAGTGCCAAGGGAAAGAGACCCTTCACGTAATGGTAGTGAATTCTATAAAGGAGAGCTACAGCGCAGAGAGAATGAGGACTTTGGGTCACGCGACCAGGACGGTTAGCAGGGAAAACACCGACTGATGTTGAGGTTGGAGAACTCGGGTAAGTAGTGATAAAGGAAGTGCGAGACGAGTGGAGGATTATAATACAATTCACGGCCAGCAAAGTCACAGGGTCAAGAATGATGAGAGCGCAGAGTTCAAGAGTTCACGGACAAAGAGAGTAGGGATTGAGTACTTCACAGACATACGGTCCAGTAGTAGAGTACCTGGATATGAAACGTCTTGAGGAGAAGAAGATTGCATACAGTCACAGGATACTGCGGATATCTAGAGTTCAAAGAGGGACACAAGGAGGTTTGAAGACTTCGGTCCGTCATTAAAGTCATTACCACCAACCCGGTAGGGCAAAATGTAGTAGCCATTTTCATAAAGGGAGCATGTGTGTTGGGCTAAAGGGATAGAGCCATCACTATAGTATGTATTGGGCCCGTGAGTATAGGCCCAAGACCATACTATGCCCCATGAAGTGAACCTAAAAAGAGGGATATAAAAAGGAAGAGTAGAGAAGAGAAAAAGATGAGAGAGCTCATAAGAGAGGAGAGAGGGATGAGGGATGAGGGGTGAACTACGGCTTGATCCCTAAATGGGCACGAGGGCAACCTAATTGGTGCAGCCGATAAAAATAGAGCTTGAAGACAAGTAAAGTTAGTAGTCAGCGGTATTTGGGTGCAATGCATTATTATTTTGCTCTAGATGAGAAATACATTGAATGTAGCATCCGATAAGTGCTCAAAAGTGCAATTTAACCCTCGATTATGCCTCTTGTTTAACCATCTTAGTAGACTAATAGTGTTTGTAAGTTATGTTTTAAGATTCTACGGTGAAAAAGAGAGTTTTGTAGAATATTAGAGAAAAAGGGGTAAAATGGAGCAATTGAGGAGCATTAAAGATCGTGATGGGAAGCCCATAGATAATCATGGAGAAGGCCAAGGTGGAAGCTATTAAAAATGCGACTTGCACCTATTTTAAAGCCTATTTAGAAGCCCAAGGCCAAAGGATTTGTTGCTTGGATTGATAAAACATAAAATGAATAGTTTACCTAACGATTTATGCGATGAACTCAAAAATGTAAGTAAACTAAAACTTTCTTATGAGCCTATATTTATCAAAGTTTCTACTCTCAATTCTATCGAAATAAAATTGGAGTAACAAATTCGATCCACTCCTAGTTCTCTAGCATGGAATGTTTTATAGTCTAATTTGTCGGTCTTAAGTCTAATGAGAGATTTTCTGAAGGGTGTTATACTAATGATACAATATGAAATTGATTATGTTGAATTTAAACTACTTAATGCTATGGAAATATGATTGTTTTAATCTAGATAAAGGATTAGAGGGAATTGAATCCACCTCGAATCCAACTTAATAACCTAGCATAGATTCTTATATCTCGATTCTTACGTTCTTACGGTAAAATTTTGAGTTCTAATCCCTAGTGTTCATGGAATTTCTACCAAATACTAACTAGCATGTGAGGTCGTCCACCCATTCTCATGGCTTAATCACGACCTTCTAGAGTGGAATAGATTCTACAATGCTTCTACACTATACCACTAAGTTTTCATCAAAGCTTCATCAACCCCTCTAATGGAGGTTTTAGCCTTCGAGTCATCAACCCATCATTTCCCATCAATTATAACTACACATCATATTAAAATTCTAACTTAACTAATTTAACTAACAATGTTTCAATCTACTTAAACTACTTAAAATGATAATCAACAAGAATTAAAATTAGATCTATAAATTGAAATGACAAAAATCGAAATTGACAGAAATAACTATTTTATTTATCTAATCAATCAAGAACAATGATTCAAAGACTTAATCTAAAACAAGAATTGGAAATGGAACTTAAACTTAATTACTCTACTGAAAACTAGATCTAGAGTTCTATATAGTTTTAGGTCTAACTAGCTACCATTAACAAAGAGTTCAGCTTTTGTTTTTATACTTTCATATCCAAAAATCGTGCATGGGCTTGGAGCCATGTTTTGGGCCAGAGAATCAGGCCCAAAACCCAATTCTTTCAGTCCAAAAAGGCCTTTTCAGCTGCAGTTAGCTTCAACAGACTTTTCGTCCACTTTTGCTCCTTTGATTGGATCAAGTCTTAGACCATTGGAAAGCTCTTTCCGAGGCGGTCGATTTTGAAATAAGGTAGGCCCCATTAAGGTCCGAGTCCAAAGATACGGCCTTCGAAGTTCTGTGACTTGTGTCTTTGTTTTACGCCTGGCCGACTTTTCAACTTTGGACCGGGCTTTAGAAAGGCTTTGTCTTCTTGAATCTTAGCCTTTAATCACGGAACTCCTTAGTAACCGACCTTTGCTCCCTTTATCTCGCTAAAGTGGCACATTTCTCGCACATAATGGACTTTGAAACCCGAAATGCATAAAAACACGAATCGTGTTAACTCTTTAATTATTACTCACATAATTCGGGTCTAAAAGTATGATATTATTCGTGAGGTTAAAACTACATTTTGGGCTCTTATCAAACCACCCCAAACAGCATTTTGCTTTTCCTCAAGCAAAGATGAGAAATTAGAATAAGTGACCAAAATGGAGTTCTAACTACTCGTTTTATTTGAAAGCGATTGCATTGACCATATGCAACAAGGCCTTAAATCACTAGGAATTCCCTAGTGGACGAGTTATATCCTCGTGAGAGTTTTCCAGTGAAGGTACTCACAAACTTCAACTATACTACAACGACTAAGAAATAAACTATTGTTTCCTCATTCATGTCTCAACTAGCTATACATCTCACTAGCAATTGAATAAGAATAACCAAGTCAAAAACCTAAACTAATATATGCATAATAATTAATCATCTATGATACAAATATATACACTATGCGTAATACTATGAAATGCCTAGCAGGTTCGTTTCTAAAAACTCGGAATAGCGTCCTTAAGTAGGTCCTCACATAAATGTCAAGACGAAAACCACTGATTTTTCCGCTCAAGTTTTATTACTCCAAATGCATGCAATGGGTACACTTTACCTTACAATCTCAATGACAACAAGGAAGCCAGAGTCGATCAAACACATCCGCCATTTACTATCACACTAACCTATTCCTAATTGAGCTAGAGGTCTTTATTAGGTGTCATGGGGATTAGAAGATGGTTTAAGAAGGAAGGAAATGGATATTCAAAAAAGGACAAGTCTGAGATAATAGAGTCTTCATATTATGTAACTTAGAGAAAACCTTGTTATTTCTTTTTGCTTCTATACTTTGTTTCCATCCTTAGCCATATTTTTCTTTTCTTTGGCTTTTGACTCCCTTTTATTCTATTTTTGGAGTTTTTATTTATTTCTATGTTTTTATTTTTCTTTTCTTTGGATGGAAACTTCTTTTCTTTATTCTGAAGCAACTAACTAATTTTTGTTTACACATGTTTTTCTCTTCTTCTTTCTTCCTCATTCTATTCTCAGACTTATTCTAGATTGGGTAGGTTGATTTTTTTATTTTTTTTTATTTATTTTTTATTTATTTTGTTTTCTTTTTGTAACAGGGTCAAGGAATTTTGGTTTATGGAAGGCTAAAGAAAGGCTCAGAGGGGCGACTAGTGGAAAATAATTCATAGGTTTGAATTTCTGGCTATATCGATCCAAAGAGGGCCTAAATTCTCGCTTAGGATATGACATAGTGATCAAGCAAGTGGACGTGTGATTTTCTATCCGGATTTTACTTCTCCCTTTGTGTCATTTCTCAAATGTTTATTTTCATATAAGGCTTTAGGCTATATTCTCATAGGATTTGTAGAATAAGTACTCTAGCCTAGATTTCAGAAACTTATCGCTAACAATCATAGATACTCATGTAATATATTTATAGATAGATGCAAAGATTATTACCTACATATTAACCTAAGTTTCTAACAATCATTACGATGCAAAAGCTAATTGAGACTTCTAGATTGTTAAGAGCATAGAAAGAAACAATACCAATATTCAAGTGTATAGCATAAACTTATTTATTTATATTTTTGAAAATTTTAACTTGAAAACAAATGCATATTATACATATCTATATCCTAACAGATGCCTTAATTACACGTGTTTCTATGCCCCCAAACAAGAAGCATGATTTGTCCTCAAAGCATTTAAATAAAGAGGGTAGAAAAATACCATGGAACGCCGTGGAAATCGGGAACATCCGCAAAACAAGGTTAGAACATACTAATATAGTGGGAAAATAAAATACCGGGCGCAACTCTATAAGAGTTCTACCCATTATGGGGTTAACAGAAATAAATTTGCTTGGGACATAAGGCATTAATAACAAAACTATAAACTTACCTTTTATCTCGCTTTAAGCATCCTCCTCCTCCTTAAAGAGATGAGGTTCCTTCAAGATCCCGCCAGTCCATTATAACTTGCCAAGCTTGCCGCCATTTGTCATCTACTAATGCTAACACATTAAGTGTTATTATGTCGATGGGATGTATGGGCTAATTAAATGAGGCCGTGACTGCCATCCCCGCCAAGTCATTATTCGCGAATGAGCGAACCACCTAATTCAGTGGTCTCATGACTTCAACCCTTTTCCAATCTATGAATTTTTCACGTAATACGATAAACAACTACGATGATGCGGCTTACTAAAACAGCATAAGAAGATACTTTACGCTTCATGCTTTGGGCTCTCTTAAGACTAGCGACTAAAACTCGGGAATGTCATATCGGCGACGCCCCTCACCTAAAGCGAGGAAAATGTCACCGCGATCGTTTTGCGTAAATGAACCGCCATTCCTAAAATATTCATCGATGATGAATAACATGGTGGTGCCTTACGTTTAGGGAAAGGCTACCAAGGGCAATGTTATATAAGCCCCTAGTCCATTACTCCAAAATCGCCTCCCCATAATACTTATGGAAATATGTATAATCATAAAGGTATGCATTATCGGTCATATATGCCCATGTGTGAACAAGATCGCATTGGTAATCCCGAAACTAAATGACCACATTTTTATTGAATTGATGTGGTGGTTATCGACTACGACGGAGAATTCTTGTTATCCATCCCCGACATAATAGAATTTAAGTGGCAGAGAAATAAGATAAAAAGTCGCGGGAATATGAATCGCCATCACTTACCAGTAGATGACGCCATCCTAATGTAGGATCCCGTGGTTCGGAACCAATGTCCATAGTCTCGGTTCCCAACACGCCTTCGAAAAGACTGCTCAGGTGTGACTATAGGAGATGTCATCTCAACGACTCTTTGAATAGTTCCAAAAATCCCGAATGACCCTCAGAAAATTGGAATTTTCCGCTGCTCACGTAAGGTAGGGCGCTGTCGCCAGGTTTCGTGGGTTTCTGCAATAACAGTGTTTTGAAGTCGCTCCCAAGAGGGGCTGCGCGCTCCGAAAGTAAACTTTCTCGAATGCAGTTGAAGGCGCTCATTTTATGCAGCACGCCGTAGGCGCTGAAACGTAAGTTTGGAGGAAAAGAAGGAAAACTTGGAGTGAAAGGTGAGGGATGATGGTGGGGTGTAGTGTGGTTTGTTAGTGTAGAATGAAGCGGGGGTTTAAATAGGTTCTGCGGTTTAAAATGAATCGGCAAGTTGCCAAATTGTTTAAAGGCATTTCCGAAAATAGAAAGATTCCAAACCGAAAATAGAAACAACCCATCTTCTTGATTTTCTAAAATCCCGGTATCTTTTATAATCGGATTTAGAATAGTAACTTCTAAACTCTCCTAGATTTCATGCTACCACCACATAAAATCATAGATATGCCGACATCGGCCAAATTCTCAACCTTTCCTCCAAGACAACTTTACAAGTAGATGATCATATAAATCTAATTATGCTCCGGTATAAATATTACCACCCCCAAACAAGTCGGGAAGGTGGGATTAATGATAAAAAACAAGCAGTACTGAAATTAACCAATTATATTAAAAATAAAATTTAAATCCAAACAACATAAAACAAACACATTAATATTTAAATTTAACTACTTAATTAAAATCCAACTAATAAAACAATCAAAACCATGAAATAACAAATAACACAACCGGATGGTGAACACCTAGCCATGTGATGAAGATGGGCCCCGATGGAGATTGGTCCCGCATGGAGAATGGCTTGAACCATTCATTCTTTACGACGACGACATGCCCGCTTGACTCGGCTGAAACAGAGTCCTCCACGGGTGGCATCGCCGAGCATCCTTATTCGAACAAGCTACTGTGCTTCCATCTCAAAGTCCTCCGACATCGTGATAATCGGGCTTGTTGATGCCGGTGGATAGTTTCCATGTTAGACAAGATATCGCCCCGAACCCCTTCGAAAGCATTTCAAATCTCCCCGGGCGTTCGCTTTGCTTCTTTCAACTACATAACTGTCTATCTCTCGGATATCTTCACAAATACCATAAACGAAAGGCCGCAGTTTTGTAACACTTGCATGTGTTCTAAATTAGAACTACATTTATCTAATGCATTGTCATCCGTGACATTACGTCATATCCTCCCTTTCATCCTTCGACTCAACCATTTTTCTTCGTATTAACCCGGCCAAGTCTCTCGATTTAACTGTGATAGATACTTGCATTAGAATCTAATTTGATCTTAATAGGAGCAGATTCAAGGACAAAATTTTAAAGGAGAGCATGATCTTAGTGATCAATACGGAAGAGCCAAGTTTTTTCCCCACCTAATCACATTAAACATTAAATCGAGGATGCAGAAATTATACTTATTTGTTTGCAAAATCCCAGAACGCGACATCGCAGCCGAGACACCGACTTTGTCTTTCTCGAGGACGCCTTTACCAATCCATCGAAGCTACCAGTTGATTGGTTCTCCGTGGACCTACGGACGCGAACGAGATGTCGGATTGTATTCACCTCCACGACAAAGATCCTTTCATCAAAGCTGTGAACTCCAAAGATAATCGATTCCTCAATCGTTTTACCGTGTTGCTTTCTGCTGCACTTCTAACAGCCAGCCTAACAACCGCCTAAGCATTTCCCTCCTCGCTCCTACTACCTTTATAAAAATCCTATCCCCTCCAATTTCGCGGCTTTATAAACCGTTTCACCAAATCATAGTGATATAACTCCTGAAGCAGTACCATCACACCGCTCCAATGCCTCCTAATCATCTCCGGTCAGAAATGGCGCCGTAAGTCTGTTTAAAGCTAAACGCCGCAGTTCGCAAAATTCTTCGTCAGAAATGCCATTGAAGTTTGGAGATAACCAATGGTTTTGGTAGACAGGGTGGGGAGGCGAAGTTTGAAGAAAAAACTACTAAAACAACCGCTGCGGGTTACTTGAATCGGGTGGCCGTTTTCTTGAGTTAGGTTGGTGGTGGTAATGGTTTGGAGAAGATTTTAGTTGGATTTAAATTTTGGCGGGTGTAGTTAGGTTTCCTTTTCTTTTTTTATTTTTTATTTTATTTTTTTTATTTATTTTATTTATTTATTTATTTTCGTAGTTTAAGGTTTGTTTTAAACCTTGTTAACCGGGCCGGGTTGAAAAGGAAAGAAGTGTATGCTTTGGGAAGGAAGGAGACGCGACGTACGCAAGGGCCCGGGTTTGGGGCCCAAGCCCAATTTGAATTCAAATTTTTCAAGTTTTCGCTAATTTCAAATTGAATTTGTCGCTTCGCGCCCCGATTTTGGCTTAATGAGTTATGGAAATGATCAGTAGAGAATTTCCAATCCAATGATCCATAAAACACTCAATTTCAGCCATGGGTGACGTATAAGAAGGTGGAAAACGCCTCGGCGCACAGGACGTGAAGTTGTTTAACTAAGGAAATCTAAGTTTTAGATTACGCCAATCCAATCAACTACAAGTAATGGGCCCAAGAACACAAATGGAAAGTTCGAAAGCAATCCAGATGGAAAGACCGATTGTCTCACCCCAAACAAATTTTTAAACACAAATTTGTTCTAACATGGGTCGCTTAAAAGTCAGATTCCCAAGACTTGTTGGATTGCTATTTCTATGATTAAGAAGAATTTTATTATTATTATTATTATTATTATTATTATATATATATATATATATATATATATATATATATATTATTATAAGAAAAACGAAAACAATAAATACATAATTCATTCCATGAGGAACATGACTCAAAACCGAAAAAACATGCAAAAGTGGAAAACGGAATTATGTTAACCGACTTCAGATTCGGTACTTACAACCACACACCCCATGTGAGGGCCGGACATTCCTGTAATGGTGCACTTACCACTATATGGAAGTGAAATGAAGTACACCAACGACAAAGGTCAATCCTTATTGTATCCCCGTAGCGATCCTCTACATCGTGACGTGGTTCGTGAAAATGTTTTAACCTGACCATTAACTTGAAAGGTACCGTTGTCATTGGGATTTACTAAAGATGGATTGTTCCGGGGTGACTTCAAGAACCAGAAAAGGACTGCATTAACGGGTTTTAGTTTCCCTCGAAAATATGTAGACGAGTTGTAAAGCAAGACCTTTGACCGACCACACAAACTCTTGGCGCAAGATTTGCTTATCATGAACACATTTCATGTTAGCTTTATAATCCTTCATGGTGATCGTGAAGAATCGCCACGGATTTCTTCAAGCTCATTCAATTGCAACTCAAGGCTTGACACCCTCATTTCATCAATATTGAAGTTAAGCTTTATATAAGCATACCTGCACAAGCTCTAATTCAATCCAAAATGACATCAAACCAACCAACATTTTAACCCTCCATAAAACCTCCCTACAACTTTAACAAAACCAAAACCTCAAATCATTCAATTCATATACTTCATCAAAACTAGATCTAGAATTCAAGGCCAGCCATTAATAACGACTTCCACAGGTTTCGACAGCCCACACCTAATCCCGCGATTTCAATCATACATCAACAACCAACCATACCACAACAAAAGGGAGAGAGTTCAAACAATAATCCGGACGGCTGATCTTGCGACGCATTTATTACCCCTTTTTTTAAAGCTTCAACAAACCCCACCCATTCAAAACCTCCATAACCAAAACATAAAACCCTTACTCCCCGACATCAATCAATAAATTCCAAACCACAAAGAAAGAAAAGTTCAAACAGATTAAACATGTCGATTTCTTTTATGTCATTTTAACCGCCATTAACGCCCATAAAGCTTTCAAATAATACAACATAGTTTCAGATTTAATCTATAACCGGGTACGAGATTGATCTCTCTCAGAGGTGCATCACACACACATCTCGTGATCTCGAGAGCAATACACATCCTCGATTCGATCAACGGCGCAGATAACACGGTTACGTAGGATGATCTCTGACCCTTCGGGTTGTAGAGATCTCGAACCAATTTAAAAAATATAACTATTAATTAATATCGCATTCTTGGTATGAGTGGCCGAGATGTGACCACAATGATTCTCGAGGGTAGATTTAGCCTTAAAATAGGCTAAATCTACCACGCCTTGAGTCGTATGGTGTGCTAACAAATGGGCCACTCATACCAAGGGTGCGGTGTATTGCATGGCAAGAGTAGGGATCCAAAGGCCCACATTACCTGCGCACCATCAATATAACCACTTCACCTGTATTAAAAAGCTCGATGAATCCTCCTAATCCAATCGCTGGCCCAACGCCTAGCCAACAAGCTTTTATCTCCCCTTCTTTTTATTTTATTTTATTTTTCTAAGAACCCTATTATCTGAAAAAAAGTATGAATATATATTTGGGTTTGAAACCCAAGCCCAACATGCACTCGGGCCCATAAATCAAAGCCCACATATCCCAAATCCAATCCAAAGGATTTTTAAATAAATAATTAAATTAATTAATTAATAAATAAATACATATTTTTGATCACTTCTTTGATGCAATACACCCTCACCTCTGTGTGTGAGTGGCCCAGGATGTGAGGGCGTACCATACATCACGCAAAGAGATTTAGCCATTTTTAAATACGTATGCTACATAAACTCACTTTCATTTTGGGTTCCTAATTACTCATTGAGGAGGAGCTAAAAGGTATATGCCAACCCCACATACGCGGGGCAAAACGCCCATTATTAGGGTCTCCATTTTATTCGTTTGACCACGTGGCTAAAGCCCAATTCCTATATCATGGATCAATATCTGGACCTTATTAACTCATGTGTCTATATCTGAACCTTTAGCCACATGGCTTGCCACTAATGTACATTGATTTATGTCCGTGATTCATTTCTTATCAAAAAGAGATAATTATCAGTTGACGGTTATATTCTATCACAATTACTCAAGCAACAAGATTACTTGAGCTACAAGGACTCTACTCTACCTATATAAATACCACATTATTTTTCATAAGGAACTACGCTGAAACTTGATCCCTAGATAATAGATCTTGGGTAACGTAGGGCAACCATTATTTGTTCAGTTTCATCTCCCCAACATCAAATTCCTCTGTTTTTTAGTTCATTATTTACCATTGCTCTCGCTGTAGAAGGAAGCTTTATCACCAAACAAAGATACATTTATGTTTTGAGGTCAGTGCGATGCAATTACATCCGACTTCCGATTTATAGTTAATTATTTTTTGAGGTTATTTCAATGCATTTGCATCCAATTTCTGATTTCCCGTTAGTTAATCTCTAATTTTAGTTTAATACAAGCTTGCATCCGGTTTTTTTTTATTTTCTCATAATTATTCTTTGAGGCTAGTTCAATGCAGTTGCATCCAATTTCAGATTTAATGTTAATTGTTCTCTGAGGTTAGTTTAATGCATTTGCATCAAGTTTCCGATTTCCCGTTAATTATTTTTTGAGGTTAGTTCAATGTAGTTACATCAAATTTATAATTTTCCGTTAATTATTCATTTAGGTTAGTTCAATGCAGTTTCATCCATTTTTCAATTTTCGTTAATTAGTCTTTGAGATTAGTTCATTGCATTTGGATCCAGTTTCCGATTTCCGTTAATAACTTTTAGGCTAAATCTATGGTGCGCTGTGATGTATGGTGTGCCATCACATCCGGGCCACTCATACATGGGGCGAGTGTGTATTGCAATGCAAAAGTAATCGATCCAAAGGCCCATACGACCAAAGTACTGACTAAAGACATGCTCAACTTTTAAGGTTAGATCAATAGATCTGCATCTAGTTTCTGATTATTTATGATTTGAGATTAGTTCGATACAATTATATCCCATTTTTTATTTCCGCTAACTATTCTTTTGAGGTTATTTAAATGCATTTGCATTTAGTTTCGGATTCCCCACTAATTATTCTATGAGGTTAGTTCAATGCAGGTTGCATTCAAATTTTAATTTTATATTAATTATTTTTGAGTTAAGTTTAATACATTTGTATCAAATTTCCGGTTTTCCATTAATTATTATTTGAACTTTGTTTGATGTATTTGCATACCGCTTCGATTTCCCGCTAAATATATTTTCAAGGATTTGCATCCAATTTATGATTTCCGCTAGTTATTCTCTCGACGTTAGTTTAATGCAATTGCATCAGCCTCGATTTCTAGTTAATTACTTTTTGAGTTTAGTTTATTGCATTTGCATAAAGTTTCGATTTCCGCTAATACTCTTTGAGCTTAGTTATGTATTTGAATCGAAGTTTCCACTTTCTTATAATTATCCAATGTGGTGTGTAATACCAACTTCTACTAATCCATTTGTAGTACATGCCCTTGCAAACATGACATAAAAATAAATTATGCTTAATTTACTATGTGGGATCAAATAAGATTATCCAGTTCCCGATTTTCCGTTAATTATTCTTTAAATTATGCATGGCTCGCTATGTGGAATCTTCAAATATTATCTACAAACGGGTGTTGTTATATTAATTATTCTAAAAAATATTTGCAAATATGCATAACTATTATATATTAAAATTATATTGATTACTCGACCAAATTTCTTATAACGTGAAAAATCTCACTCTCCATTAAAAAAAAATAACTCACCTTTGATAAAACCCCTCAACTTCATTTTGTTGTTTAATAATAGAAGTTTGATTGAAGTTTTGTGAGATTACCTAATAAGGCGAAGTTCATATATATTGAAGCTACTTGAATAGCAAGGATATCCCAAACATACGGAAAGAGATAAGATAAACACCATTTTAAATGCAAAACTGTACTTATCGAGATATTCCCACAACATATAACCCAACTATGTTTTGAGGTTAGTTCAATGTATTTGCATCCAGTTTATGATTTCCCGTTATTTATATTTTGATGTTAGTTCAATGCAGTTGCATCCAATTTCCAATTCCCGTTATTTATTTTTTGAGAGCAGTTCAATGCAGTTGCATCAAATTTATGATTTATCGTTAATTATATATTCTTTTTTCGGTTAGTTTAATACATTTGCATCCAATTTTCAATTTTGTGTTAATTGTTCTTCGAGGTCAGTTCCATGCACTTGCATCCAAATAATTATTGTATTAATCCAAATTCAATAAATGTAAATTATTATTTGAGGTTAGTTATTGTTTGAGGTTAGTTAAATTAATTTGCAACCGCCTCGATTTCCCATTAATTACTTATTGAGGTTTTGCATCTAGTGTATTTTTTAGATTAGTTCAAAGGTTTGCATCCGGTTTCGATTTCCCGTTAATTATTTTATGGCTAAATCTATGGTGTAGATGTATCGCGGTAGATACATCTGGGCCACTCGATCACACACAGAGGGTGGGTGTATTTCATCAAAGAAGTACTGATCCAAAGGCCCATACTGCATGCATACCATACAGCATGCGCACTGAAGACTAACTCTTATTTTATAAGATTAGTTCCACACATTTGCATTATATGTTTCCAATTTATAATTAATTTTTCTTTGAGGTTAGTTCAATGCAGTTGCAACCAATTTCCAATTTCCCGTTAATTTAATCTTCGAGGGTTAGCAGTTAGCTCAATGCATTTGCATCCAATTTTCGATTTTCCAACAATTATTTTTTCATGTCAGTTTGATGTATTTCCATCCAAGTTTTGATTTCCTGTTAATTATTCTTTGAGGTTAGTTTAATGTAGTTGTATCCATATTCCGGTTTTATATTAATTACTTTTTAAGATTAGTTTAATGTTTGCACTTGCATCCAGTTTCCAATTTATTGTTAAATATTATTTGAGGTTAGTTCGATACATTTGCATCCAGTTTTCGATTCCCCATTAATTGTTTTTCGACGTTAGTTTCATTTAGAATACATATTTTAAAATATTTGTCATTATTGTTTTGTTGTTATTTTGTGATGTTATTTTTTGTATAATAACTATGTTTTGAGGCCATGTTAAGGATATATTCAAAATATGTCGGTGCTTTATCATAGACACTAAAATTGTATGATTTGTAATAGGGAATTAGTTTCTACAAATCACCTAATTTATAGTATTTTTTTATTTGATCAAATATATAAGAATTGGAACACTAAAAGTGTTTGATTCGTAATAGGAAATTACCTTCTACAAATCACATATTTTCTAGTATTTTTTATTTTATTTAATCAAATAGATAAAAATTGGAAATACACTCAAACTCTCCAAATATAAGAATTGGAAATATACTCAAACCTTCCAAAGAGATCCCATGTACATGGGATTGTAGGATAGAAAATACAATAGGTCTCGCTTTTAGTATATAGATAGTAGATTGCTTTAGATATATCTACGATATTTGCATATCAAACAAGGGAGGGGTTCTAGGGACATATTTTAGCTTAACACGTAAACAAACTCAAAATCGTTAGGGCATTTATAAGTTTTGAATTAGGCTAATTTTTTGTTGATATGATCTCCTAACTATTCTAAACATTCTCACAAATAATAAAAAAATCAAAAAATTCAAAACTTGTTTAATGTAGTTAACAATTTACAAAATTTGGCTAATTGTAGACCGTTCATTTTCACCATTGTTGATACTGTATTTAGCAAGTTTATAATATATATATATATATTTTTTAAAATATTTGTGACAATGTTTAAAATAGTTAGAAAATCATATCCACAGAAAATTAGCCTAATCCAAAACTTATAAATGCCCTAACAATTTTGAGTTTGTTTAAGTGTTAAGATAAGATATGTACCTTGAACCCCTCCCATCAAACAATGTAAAATGTCCCCAAAGATGGGGATATATCCACGATACATATCAAGAAATTGAGTATCGATAAACACTCATATCCTGATATTTTGTACTATGGTTTGAAGTTTGAACTGCCCGATTCAAGTTATGAACTGGTGAACTGGTCAACTCGGTTGTTCAAATGTTAAAAAACGTGTTTAACTTTGGAGTTTTCAATTAACCTGGCCGTGTTGATTCAACCAAATACTTCCTTTAGTTGCCTCAATTATAATTGAGCCATTATAATTACAGGTTATAATCATATCGCTAAATCTACGATGTGCTGGGTGCGGGCTGTACCAAAACTAATGGCGCGCGATTTTTCTCTAACTAGTGGTCTAACCTGATCCGGTCAAAAAACCAGTTCTGTAACAAAGAACCGCTCTGGTTTTATTTGAACTAGTGGTCTAACCTGATCCGGTCAAAAAACCAGTTCTGACTTTGACCCATATCGGGTAAGGTTGACGAAATTTAGTCAAATTTCCATCGGTTCTGACTTCTGATACTCAAATTTCATAGGGTCATACACTCATACTGGTCAATGCAAATTTCAAAATTTTGCGAAAGAGGGAAACCAAAGCAACCCGAAAAATTTGCTTAAATTTGGAAACCAAAAATCCCGGCTCTATCATTATTTTGAATCCTTTTGAAACCTCAATATCCCCTCGGCTCATATATATATATATATATATATATATATATATATATATATATATATATATATATATATATATATATATTTTTTTTGATTGGTAAGCCTGCTTTTTTAAATGAGATCAAGAACTCTTTTGATGCTGGCGGGTTCGAGCCCGCACCTCCGGTATCATCCCAAAGGTTTTACCGACTTTGCTAGTCGGCACCTGCATCGCTCATATATGAGGAAACAAAACCTCCCTTTTCTCTCCTCTCTCCTCTAGTACACACTATTTTTTAAACCGCCGCCGTATGATATTCTAAACTAGCTAGGGTAAGTAGAATACTCCACTCATCTCTCCATTAATTGTTAACAATTTGTTTTTCATCTCATTCTTAATTTATGGTTTTTCGTTTCTGTTGCTTAGATTTTGTTTGCATTGATTCTCGCTTTGATTTTCTTGCTTCAAAGGTATGTTTTTTGAGGATGTTTTATATTTTGTTAGTTATTGATGTGAATTTAATATATCGACATCGTTCGGTTTTGCTTGGTTTGAAGATACTTTATTTTTATCTTATTTGTTTGAAATTAGTATCTTCATACTGTTATAATTTTGGTTGGTTCAAGGGTGTTTACTTCACAATGATTTTATTTCGCTTTGAAATTATGGGGGTGTTTCAATTTCCGCATAAACTCTAAAAATAATAGAGCGAAAAAAAAGTCTTGTTTCTTGAGTAAATTGGACGTATTTTCAAGTGAGCGGACAGAACGATCTAGGGGGGGGTGTTACGCGGGACAAAAGGGAGTTTGGTTGGTTTCTGTCTGTCCTCAAGCGACCCACTTTGGAGCATTGGTACTGGAACGGACCTATTCACTCACAAGAACGAGGCCTCAAGATAGTAGAACCAAATACTTATTCACTTGCAACCCATGGTAAAGAAAATGTACAGTAGATTTAGCCATATATTAAGAAGTAGTGCGCGAGATGTATCGTGCGCGAGATGTGAGGGCCTTTGGATCAGTACTTTGTGATGCAATACACACGCACCTCCTGTGATGAGTGGCCGAGATGTGAGAGCGTACCATACATCTGGCGAGACAGATATAATTTATTCACTTGCAACCCATGGTAAAGAAAAATACGATGTAGATTTAGCCATATTAAAATGTGTCAGGTATTTAAGTTAGTTAAAATTCACCATCTGACCAAATCATGTCATATACATTCTACATATATGGTACAAAGGTTTAAATTCCATGAAAACTAGATAAATTTGTCCAAAGTATACATAGCAAAAATAAATATGCAACCCGCATAGGGTACTACCAAAAATATCTACAATATTTAGCCAATAATTAAAAAAACGCTATATATATGCAGGACGAGTCCGATGCAGACTAGGACTACTTCACTTGGTCATCTTGTTTAGTGTGTTTACACTTAGGTGTTCATTCTGTGTCCGACCATACTAGCTTTCGTAATTAGAGTAGGACTACATTAAATATTCCGGGTCGCGGTATAATTTTGTTGTTGTTCATCATGTATTTTGGACAATTTGTAGTTTCTTTAAGTTTGTTATATATATTAACTGTAGGTAAATGGCACCACACCGATGAAGCAGGTGGTGTTTAGTTTTGTTACAAAGCTTCGCGACTTGTGTTATCTTTTGTGTTGTGGGTGGCAACTTGGCTTGTGGGAGGACTCGTGTCATCGAAGTCACCACAAAAGTGTTCCAATAACCAAGATGCCCCAAAGGGGACCCCGATAACTTTTTCTATATAAATGATGCATAAATTGCTTAGGCTTAAGAGTCACGGAAAATAAATAGATTGTTCCATGTTATGTGATTTCATTGTTACAGCTGACCCAATCCCCATATGTTGACCGGATCGGTACACATCGGTTATGTCATGGTGTTATATCCATGTCAGGATACAATACCACTCTCGCACCAAACATTTTATACTAGGTGCACGGGATGTGTTGCATTGCATATAGCCACGTCTCAAGTTTGTGAAGGTGAGATTAGGTTTGTTTACTTGTCTTGTTAGTGAGTTGTCTCTTTTGAGAGAAAGAAAAGAATGTGGGAGACGGAGCAATTGAGACAGACCTGGGATGGTTGACCCAATTATGGTTGGATATAATATCCCCATTTGTTTGAATTGTATCTAAATTTCTTGATTTTGATGTACATTCTCTTTAACTTAAGTTACCTTTTTTCTTTTCTTTTTTAATCCTTGGGCAGTTCCTAGTATCTCATACCAATCATTTGGGATATGTGGCTAACTTACTAGAGTAGTTAGGGTTTCAAACAGACTTAAAAGGTAAATTGATGATATTGGAGGATAGTGTTTTGGGAACAATGCTAGGTCAGGGCTTTTGCTTGGTATAGCTCTAACTAAAGGCAAGTGATTCTACATTGGTAGAAAATGGGTATTAAAAACAATAAGCTTTAATGCTCTATTGTCATGCGTACTAAACTATCAAATACTCAATATTGCTTATAAATATTATCTTCCATATCGTTCATCTCTTTTTCAATTTGTAATGTATTTGAGTATGCCTGGGGATGCAATTTTGTACTCTACTCTCCACTGAATGAAAGCCTACAGTGTATTGTGGAAAAAGACTGTCTTGGGATACAACTCATTGAATGCAGGTTTGGGTCGCCCTGAACCCCTAACCTTTTCATAACAAAAAAGAACAAAAAACATTACATTTACTGCATTCACACTTCTTAAACAAGCTGTTGGAGCTTGCTGTGGTGCTCAGATTTCTTGCAGTTTAGTTAACTATAAGAAAATAAGAGGTCAGATCTCTTAACACTTTGATTTGACTAAGCCTTTCCCATTTACGCGCCTCAACGTAATTTAATTGCTTGCACGAGTGTTCTTTGCATCATAGCATTGTACTGATTACCTCCATCTCTATGGAATCAGAAAAACTTGAAACGCTTATTGCTTGCATCTTTCCTTGCATTACCTTTGTTACGATAATAAGGATATTTAGGTCATTCGTAAGGGTATTGTAATCAACTGCGGGGGGCATATATTTGGGGTATGTATATATTTGTGTTAGGTTTCTAGGGTTATTGAACAAGTCAATAGAATGTAGCCTTTAGATTTGTAATACCTTAACACTATTTGTCTTTGCATCGGTGTTGGTGAGCTCTTACTATTGATTCTAAACATGCACATTTCATATGTTCTTCTAAATGTTGATTCGCTAAACCGTAGACCTACTAGGGCATTAGGTCTAGCTCAAGACTCTTCAGAAGCAGGAATTTCCATGGTTATGACTTCAATTAGTTACATGGAGTAAAGTATTTTACTTAGTTCATGTTCAAGAATTAATATGTTGCAAAACGTTGCAGACTAGTGATAGGTAGAGCAATAAAAACAGTGAGATAATGATTGTAAACAAAATCGATAAGTAAGATTAACTACTAATTGTTTACTTGGACTCGAGATTAGATGCCATTACTTGGGATTTCATTGCTTCTCTTTTTCGGATTCCACTCTTTTCTTCGAATTTCCTAAGAATCATATGAAACGAAAATTTGAACCAACTAACAAAATCCACATTCAACCAAATACTATATTTTGGAATTATTTATGTTCCGAAGTTACACACTTATCCAAAAAGCTTGGTGCCTAAGTATCATCTAAAATAGATCATCATATTTGTCCATCACTATCCAAACTGCTATTGTGTAGCTATTGGACTCCACCCTACTAGAAAATTTTCCTAACTCGTACCATTCATTATGTGTGCTGTGTGCAACATTCATTCCTCCAAGGCTCCATGGAAGCTGCAAAATCCTAGCTCACTTCATTAAACTCAAAACTCACAAAGCAGGTGTGTAGTTTACACCCGGAACTCAAGCTGAGGAGGAGGCGCAAACTCAAATCCTTGAGTAAAGTATGCCATTAAAAACTTTAACATAATGCAATTGAAAACTCACAATAAAATTATAAATGTACAAAATAATGCCATTAAAAGCTTTTTTCACTAAAAAATTTTATATACAAATAATTGTCTATATCAATATGTTTGACATACATGATAGTATGTCATATGAATAGTCATATCCAAGAAAGTATGTCAAGAGTATCAAATCATACACCTAGGGTTAGATTCTTTGCAAAATCCCATGGAATGTTGGTGAATTCAATGGAACCATTATGTTTCGACTGTCAGATCCCAAATTCAACTCTGTAAGGCCTACCCGAGCAGATAAAACGAAGCTATCTCGCATCAAGTATGTTGAATTGTTTGATTCCCGAAGTTTGGAATGGAGAAGGTTGAGCGACTTGGACTTGGCATTTTATGATGAACGCATCAGGAAGCAGCCCGCGGTGGCTGCAAAAGGATATCTTCACTGGTCTCTTTATGAGGAAGGCATATTGGTATTTAACATTGCCCTCAAATCTTGGATGAGGATTGGGCTACCGCAGACTAAATCCCCACCAAAGTCGTACAAACTGTTTCAGTTTAATGGTACTATTGCTATTATGTTCAGGTTCTGGGGTGAGGAGAACAATGCTACTGAGAAATTAGAATTTAGGGTTTTACATGATTACGACAATCAGGTTGTGGAGTGAACCGAGGACGTATTCGTTGGACAAATTGTATTCACTATTCACTACATTACCGTCACCCGTTTTTCGTTGACCTTCCCACAGAAAATATTGCAGTTTTTGAATGCAACGACAGTATCCTTGGGTACGATTTCAGTGAAGAGAAGTTGTTATTTGTCAAAAGAATCCCAACCATCGGCAATCACTCCATTCTCCCATTCATGTCAGACATCAATCTTTCTAGTTTATTATCGATTCTGGTTTCTTATGCTTGTTCTTTAAATAAACAATGTAGTTTTTAATTTATCGCCAATGTAGTATGCGGTTATCGCAATTAAACGAGAACATAATCAATTTGTTTGTTTGTAGCAGTCCTAATCAAATAGCACTCATAATGAAATAGCCTAATCAATTGTAGAGGTTTGGTGTTAAGGGGACAACGACGATGACTTGGTAATTAACCGGTGGTGGAACCGACTGATGTGTGGACCGCGTAATCTTTGGGTGTAGAACGGAGAGTACTTACACAAGCTCCCTTTATTTTTGGGCTAAATCCATCGCGGTATGAGATGTATGGTACGCCCTCACATCCGGGCCACTCATCCACGTGGGTTGTGTGTGTGTATTGCATCACGGCATCTTGATCCAAAGGCCCCACATCCTGCGCCGCGATACATCTTAGAGGCCATAGATGCAAGAGATGCCGATGCAATGCAATACCTCCTCTTTGTGTGTGAGTGGCCCAGGATGAGGAGGACGCATACATACATCTCGCGACATTGAGATTTAGCCTAAAATAAAGCCAAAATAAAGTTTTGGAACACGTGTTGGACAAAGTTTGTGGGCGAAGTTATCATTCTTTGTCATGGGAATGCGAAAGGTTTTGTCGGTTTTGAGGTTTTGCAGGTAAGGGTTTTGCCTTTTCGGTTTTGTGAAAGGTTTTCGTCCCTTCATTCTTCAATCAAAGGAAAGGAGAGCTAGAAAGAAAGAAATTTTTTCCATCCTTTGCTTGCTATCAGTGCGTGCTTTTTAATAAAAAATTGATCTTTCTTCTTCTTTTTATTTTGCAATGTCAATGACCAGTGATAGTTTGAGTGGGGAAGTTTATGTTGATCAGTGGATTGAGAGAACTTTGAGTGATGAAGATGTTAGGGTTCGTAGTGGAGGTGAGGCTTCATCGTCTTTGCCATTGGTACTAATCAGGCAAGTCCTCATCCTACGAGGAGGAACCGGCAGGTATATTCAGAATAATTTTAGATCTTCCGAACTCCTGGGATTAAATCAATAATCAAAAAATTCCAGGTAAATTTTCTTCCATTAACCAACGCAGATTTCCCCACCAGCCCTCTGACACGTGATAATTTCGCAAAATTTCATTCCCCTGAAATCACTGAAATTTCACTCCTCTCTCTCTCCAGTCTCCACCACGTCACCAAACTTAAGTAATATATCATTTTGGAAATCATTTTATTTTGGAGCATTTGTACATCTTTATAGAGCTTTAGTCTGGGCTATTAAATCGTTGAGTACTCCCCGAGTAATCAGTGAGTACTCGCTACTCGCTGCTTAGCCGACCCGACTAACAATTTAATCCCCGATCACAATCGGGCTCAAAAACTCCCCAAGTACTCGGCCGATTAGGCTAATGGCTCGATTAGCCGAGTAATTGTGTTCACTATTTCAATGTTAAACATTGAAGTCAACATTTTGCTGATTCGACCAACCCTCAATTCTGTAAAGTTCTACACTTTAATCATATTTATTTTAGTTGATTGAGTGTTTTAATTGTTTATTGATTGATTGGGTTCTTAATTGGCTTCATTATGTTGGTATTTCAAAGTTAAATATATTTAATAATTATTTGTAAAGAAATGTAGTGTTATGAAAAATCATCCAATTAATCCCCGACCGATTACACCTACTCACTACTCGCTCTTCTTCAAGCGAAGTAGCGATTTAATCTGCAGGGCTTTAGCAGAGGTAGGGTGGTTGATTGGTACCTCAGAGAGTTATAAAAACTTTTTATTTCAGGTTTCATATGGCTCAGACAAATCGAAGTGGAAATGGTCTGAACTTTCAAGAAAGAAATCAACGTATCGTGCGTATCATGCGTCGTTCTAGGCAGTCTAGGTACGAGGCGCAGGTTCTTCTTGAATCAATATATCAGATAGAGGCAGCAAGAGCGGCCCGAGCTGAAGCAGGAGGCACTGTGACTCCTCCCCCAAATGCAGCAGTGAACAACTTAGTAGATGAAGAATTAGCTGCTTTGGGCCATGGTAAGGATCAAAATGGTCAGTCCCTTTTCAGTTGTCATTTTGGTTTATGGATTATGAATAGGATAAATGAACTATACAGACTTAGTTGGTAACTTGGTAAACACATGTATTGTTGGCGTCATTTTCTATGTCGTACTACTGTCAGGTATTAAGGTTATCAACTGATCGATTAAGTAAATATGTCTTTTATTTAGAACGAAGGCAAAAGGTGATGAACAATGTTCAAGTCCCATCAACTAATGCTAAGAGGAATCGATCAACGCGATCAAGCAATCAATCCAATGCTAGGAAACCGCGAAAAATCAATTGGAGAGGGTATGGAAGAGGCAATTCATGGCATGGAAAGCATTGCGTTTCGAAAAGGGTCGTAATATGAAGAAACAAATTACGGTTCTAGTGTTGAACATACAGAAGAAGCAAAGATCATTCTGAATTAGAAAATGTGCCCGACCTAGATAGCATTACTTTCATTAAAGCTTTAGAGCTCCTTGATGATGACAAAAAGCAAGGGTGTTCATGGTGTTAAAATTTTGAGGAAGTAGGGAATGGTTGCTATATCATCTAGCCAAAAAATGATTTGGAATGTGGGAACTAAAGTGGTGATCCATTTTGTGTTTGTTTGAAACCGCATATCTTTTCGGGGGTCATTCGGTGCTTTAGTTAGTTTTTGCCTATAAATTTAGAATGTGGATCTTTGGATGCTAATGTGATTATCCATTGTATATGGTGTCTTTGAAAATGTATATTTTGTTAGGATCATTAGTTGCTTTGGTTGTTTATGAGTCCCATTTAGATGATGGCTGGGACCCCAATTTGTGTTAGGCGGACTCCCACAAAAAACAATTATTACAAGTGTGCCATTGGTTTCAAAAATCTAAAAAAAAACCATTATTACAAGTATGCCATTGGTCCCGAAAAATTGAATTGAAATCCCAAACTTAAGCGACCGGATAGGTCGTTTTGGGTACTAAGTCCCAAAGCGACCTAAGAGCCCAAAAAAGAACTTTATATTTTTCAAAGTTCAAATCCCAAATGACATGGCCACATCGTTTTGGACTAAGTCCAAATGGTGTGGCCATATCGAATGGAGACTTAGTCCAAGCGGTGTGGCCATATTGTTGGGGAATTTTCTAAGTCCAAATCCCAAACAACATTGCCACATCGTTTTGGACTTCGATCGATGGTATGGCCATGTCGTTTGGGATTTGAACTTTGAAAAAATTGAAGTTACATTTTTTTGGGTTCTTGACCCGGTAATGGCGGGTCGTTTGGACCAAGTCCCAAGCGGTGTGGCCAAGTCGTTTTGTAATAAGTCCCAAAGCGACCTATCCGGTCGTTTAAGTTTGGGGTTTTGGAATTCAACTTTTTTGGGACCAATGGCATACTTGTAATAATTGTTTTTTTTTTGAGATTTTTTGAGACCAATGGCACACTTGTAATAATAGTTTTTTCTGTGGGAGTCTGCCCAACACAAATTGGGGTCCGTAAGTAACAAATACTTTAGATTTTAGAATGTGGGGACAAGAGTGATGATCCATTTTCTTTGAAAATGTCAATTTTGTTAAGGATAATTTCATGAGGATTTGATTACTCATTAGGTGCTTTGGTTTTTATGACTATGTAATTATTGGGTCATGACTTAATGAAGTTAGAATTTATTTTGGATTTGGTACTTCTTGTTGTTATGTTCTCTCTCAAAAAACCTCAAAGAAACCATCTAAAAGTTTTCTCTAACTCTCTCACAAAGGAAAGAAAATGCCATATCTAACTCTCTCACAACGAAAAAGTCATTTTTTCACTCTCTCTCTTAAATTAGATGCCATTACATGAGATTTCATTGCTTCTCTTTTTCGGATTCCACTCTTTTCTTCGAATTTCCTAAGAGTCATATGAAACGAAAATTTGAACCAACTAACAAAATCCATATTCAACCAAATACTATATTTTGGAATTATTTATAGTTATTTATAAGTTCTGAAGTTACACACTTATCCGAAAAGCTAGGTGCCTAAGTATCATCCAAAATAGATCATCATATTTATCCATCACTATCCAAAATGCTATTGTGTTAGCTATTGTATTGGACTCCACCCTACTAGAAAATTTTTTCCTAACTTCGTACCATTCATTGGTGGCGTGCAACATTCATTCCTCAAGGCTCCAAAGGGCATAAAATCTCAAAACTCACAAAGCATTATCGTGGTAAAAGTATGTGATTAAAATTCACTAAAAATTAGTATAGACAAATGTATATATATCATTACATTTTGACATACATGATAGTATGTCATCGAATAGTCATCCAAGAAAGTATGTCATAAGTAACACCTTCGAAGGTACTATGTTTCATAAGCGTTATATGTGATTATAAAGAACATACATAGTATCTACATACCCAACGCGGTACGAATGTATTATGTAAAAATAATTAATGGAGCGATAATTAAGAGGATAATTAATTGTTAGATCTTAATTGTCTGTAGTTTATATGGGCTTATAAATAAGAGTAATACTCGTCACACTCCGAACTATGATCAATCAACTTTGTTCATAGTCAATTGTGATATGAACAAAGAATGTTCATAGCTCATAATATGATTAACTCTTAATATCACTGTTCATGGTCCAATTGTGGTAACTCTTAATATGATTAACTCAAAACCAAAACTGAAAACTCTAATACAGACTACCAGCCTTTATATAGGTGAAATACCGATTACCACAAAACTTGAAAATTTTCAAAAATGGAAAGTTTTGGGATAACCACATATTAAGAAACTACTAATCAAAATATAACTAACACGGTGGCCAAATAAAAAGCGGACTCTCCTATCAAAAGATATAGCAAAAACAAAACTTTCCTAAAAGCGGCAAAAGCGTGATTTTGAATGCCTAAACGATGGATTTAAGGCCGAGAGGGTGGTGCCCACGACAAAGCGATGGGTTATGCTTATTTTGGCGTTTACGATCAAATATGGCGGCGTCCATGTCTTTCCGACTTTGTTGCCCGATTTTCGGTTCATTGACATATGCCAAGTTCATTGACATATGCATTGGCAACTGCCGCATCACATATGCCAAGTTCAATGACATATGCATTGGCTAATGCATCATCAATGGTTGTTCACATGAACAATGAGTGTTCATAGGTCATGTTAAGATATGAACAATGAGTGTTCATAGCTCATATTGGGGTTTGAGCGGTGATTGTTCATACCCCAAATAGGTATGAACAACCACAGCATAATCACTTTCATATATCAAGTAGAGGGTCAGAAAAATACCAAAATGCACAAAGCATGTGCACCCTTCTAACATATCATAGATTATGTATTAACCTACAAACCAAGCAACCTAGCAACCAAAATACTTACATTATTTCACAAATTACGTCTTATTTTTCTGCGGACATTTTCGAGTCTTATTTTCCACGGTTTCTACACATTCTTCTGGATTGTTTAGGGCTATTTCTCGGGGGATTTCCATCTCTGCTTTCTTCTTCCTCCCTTTTGTTTGAGAAATGTTGGGATTCAAAATCAATATCTGAAATAAAGATTTGGAAGTCAAAATATATATTATATATATATTTTTATCAAATTAAACATTATAATAAGAGAAATCAAATAACATTAAACACTAAACCTATATGCCATCAAATTAAACATTAATATCACAATCATAACCTGTGAGGTATCAAAGAAAGACTCTTCAACTTCATTATCTTCGTCTCCTTCGTTCGAAGCTATATTCAACGTTGAGACATGCTTAGCCATTTCATCCATCTTTTCTATAAAATATGAATAAGCCTCAACACTACTCCCCGCATCGTAAGCCACTTGAGAAGCAACCTTGATACAATGAGCCACTCAAAAGTTCATGGTTTTCATGGCCGCCACTAATCGATATGAAACTCCGCTCTATCGTGTGTGCCTTTTGCATCCACGCTTCAAAAGAAAATGCCTTGGAATCTCTTCGATTTAAGTAGCGGCTGAAAAATCTTTAACATGTGACCACAAAGTAACCCGATAAACTGAAAATACTTACATTCCACAGTCTCCCTCTAAGGTTCCTCTATTGAAACTCACTTTCCAAGCGGACTTCTTCTGCGGGTCTCTGAATTTCACCAAGTAGCTTCGGTTCCATTGTTGACAATCTCGTCCCCATCAATTTTGTACTCCATCTTTGCCTTCTCTAATTGCTCCTTAAATATATTGAATGCATTAATCATTATAGACCTTCGCGGCATGCATAAGGAGGAAAGCATCTTTAGCCACAATTAAGTGAACTATGCTCGGTCGCGGTAATCGGCATCTCTTTCATTCCTAGCAATCAAAGCCAAAGATCTCTCATTACCATGTACAAACTCCATCGGCATAGTGCTTTCGAATTCTGAATTGGTCGTAGCGAGAATTCATCGATTCACTCCTCGGTCATTATGCATACCAGCAAAAATGTGTCGAGAGATAACAAGGAACCCATTTCTCCGCATATTATACATTTCGACAACCAAGGATTTGCGGACAACTCATTCTTCTCTATTATTGTACACCATCTTCTTTCAAAACCGGCAATCTTATCACGAGGAGAGACCCTAGCAAAAGGCGGAAGCAATGGTGGGAGAATAGACCCAATTTTGTTTATAGGTTAGAGAATCAACACTCTACTTATTTCAGATTTATTTCTTAAAAATTTAGGAAATGTATGTTGGAGTGGTCTACCCGGGGCCCTCACAAAATGTATCTTGTTTTTTCTTTGCTATCTAATACAATTACCGCCCGACAAAAAAAGCCAAAAAATACGAGGAGAGAAATAGTGTTATTGGTCGAGTTACGATGTCTCGATCAATTTTAGTAAAGGATAGCTTCTCTTGAAATTTCTGCATAATATGCCAAAAGGCGATGCGATGGCGCAGTATCGGGGAACACTTTTGCAATGGCTGCAGTCATCGGCTCTATCACGGTAAGTGATGATTGCGGTTGGCGACGCCACGACCACCCATGGCTGCAAGCCGGGGCCTTAATTAAACAACCATATGAATGTATCTTACGTCTCATCAAGTAACGGTATGCAACCAAATAACTGAATCGATTTGCATCTTTGATTGACTCGGAAAAGGGGCAAAAGGCATAGAGTATGCATTAAATGCGTTATGTGGTATCAAAAGAGACAACATCCCGAAATACTCATCTTTTCGAGACCTCCCATCAACCGAGAAAAAGTTTCTGCGAGTCCCATTTTGATCTAGATCAATAAGCGTGAAGTAAAAGCTGGGGATTCTCGGCACTCTTCGCATAAAATATTTAAGCACGGCGGTTGCATCACCTTCTTTAGGCATCTTTCTAGTCAAACCATAATGATGGTTCCAGCAATCCTAATGCTAACCAACTTCTTCCCCACTAAAAACAGGCTGCAACTTTAAACCCGGGTAAACCGTGTTCACCAAAAATCCTAGCTCATCGTAGTAAAGTATGTCATTAAAAGCGCTTCACTAAAAATTAGTATAAACAAAGAGCCATAAACAAATAATTGTCTATATCATTATGTTGATGATAGTATGTCATCGAATAGTCCATAGCCAAGAAAGTATGTCATAAGTAACACCTTACGAAGGTACTATGTAAAAATAATGATGTATGTGATTATAAATAACATACATAGTATAGTATGTCATGGAAAATATCATAGCATACCGTCATACATAACAAAGTACATACCCAACCCATGATGCGAATGTATTATGTAAACATAATTGTAAATCTGCTTTTAATTAACATAGTATAGTATGTTATGCAAAATTTGATAGAGTCTGAGTCACGTGGTCTACTACCGGTACATAAGAATTAAGGATAGTTTTATAAACAGAAAGTATATCATACTTTATGCCAAATTTATGCAACTAGAAATGGCATTGTGGAAGCATCGACATATGCGATTGTGATGTCAACGATTGGAGTTTTACCTTCTTGAAAGTATGTCACTTAAAGTAAGTGACATACCGACCCGTCGTCTTTTGTAAGAAGTGACATAACATATAAGTATGACAGTTATAGTGTCATATCTACTCATGAGAGCTTATATCACGACATTATATGGGACGACACTGAATAAGCTATGCACAACACTATATAACAAAGAAAGTTTACATACGACAATGTATAAGCTGTCCAACAAGAGTATGAACATTCGTTGTTCATAGTCCGACAAGAGTATGAACATTCATTGTTCATAGTCCGACAAGAGTATGAACATTCACTGTTCATAATTCAATGGTATGAACACTGAATGTTCATAGTCCAACAAGAGTATGAACATTCAGTGTTCATAGTCCACTAGGAGTATGAACACTGAATGTTCATGGGTCAATTGAGATACCCCCTGTTTTGAGCCACTAGGAGTATGAACACTTAAAGTCCACTATGTAGTATGGAGGACAATAGAGTAGCATTGAAGATAAGATAAAGGGTATAAAATATATTTCGACCCGGTTATAAAATTTTGGGAGAGAACAACAAATTCTAAGAACATTCAAGTAGTATCTTGCATGGCGTGGGGAGTGGCCGGAGCTTGGGGAGAGAGAGTTGGGTGAAGGAGAAAGGGTATTGGGAAGAAGAAAAATGAGAGAGAAGTTGAGGAATGAGAGAGGCAGAAACCAACCAACTTTGTTTTGTCCGCATACCCGCTGCAAAGATCGTTAAGCTCCGCTCTTTCGACAAGCATGAAAAATGTCATAACTAAATCAAAATGAAAAGAGATGAACTTACTCTAAGCCTCACGATGGTTGGCAATGAAATTTCTAGTGGAGGAGTTGTCAACAATGGGAATTGGTGGCGCCGTTACATTTTCTTTATAAAAATGTTGTAAGAGAATGTTTGAAAAACAAAAGTTTGTGCAAAAGCGTGATTAAGAAACATTTGTCGAGATTAAGATGTGTATTGGACTACGGGTTGCTTTCGTTCCATTGCCAATTCACTAAATTAATGCAAGTTCAAACAAGTGCCAAAATTAGCTATAAAAGCGAGGATTGAGTACTGCTGCGAGCATCATAAACATACTCGACTTATGTTTATTTACAAGAAAAAAAAATCTCTTTGCATTGGTATGGCGGGAATATCCTTGCTAGTTAAGCGATCCTGAATTCTTATTACGAATTAAGATAGCTTGTTCTAGAACCCATGAGTCCCTCGTTCACTTTTTGTCTTTGTAAAAGGCAAATTTGGTGTTCTTTTGTCACAACACAAGTGATAAAGCTCACCCGAAGCTCGATCGCCTTTGGTTCCTACCTTAAACCGACAAAGCACTTACCATATATATTCTTGCATTTTAATGCTATTTCTGAGCACTTAACAAAACTAGTTAATACCATTTCGACATATTCTAATACATTCGCAATTTATGGCCGGTATATACACATACACAAAATAGATATTAAAGCAAAAACCCCGTCGATTACAAGGATAGTTCACGAAAGGTCTAAATCCATAACATTTTTGGAACCCTTTTATACCACTTCCACGATCCTTGGTTCCATTATAGTTGCCCAATCCCAAGCTTACGTCCATGCAAATGACTCCCACCACGGAGCAAGTGGCGGAATAGGACTATCATCTTCAAGCCACGAGTTTCACAAAATGTGTGCCTCCTCCAATGTGGCCTATTGCGCTATCCGGACACGAGTTGGATCAGGGCGATCCACAAAGGAAAGTATGACATACATTCTTTTCTCCCCAATGGCGACAAGGACACACCGAAAAGTATTAGCGGCTAAAAATCCCATTGAAGGAAGTTCAAACCATTCTTTGGGGTTCATCATTATATGGAACTGTACATCGTAGATTTGTCTTGATCGCTTCTTTTCGTTCTTCTCCACCCATCATTGAAGTATAATCTGCCTCATGGAAATCAACTCTGTCAACATAAGAGCCCTCACGGTAATCCATGCATCACCTCCATTAGACCCTAAGCATCGTGCAATCGCTTAAATCCACAATGTCCATTCGGTTCAACATCTTGCCAATCCACAATGAAGTCTCAGTATCAATGGATTTAAGTCCGTAGCCCATCATCCCATTTAGACTCAATTTCGGGTAAATCTACAAACACTTGAATATGAGTTCTTCTTGGTTTTCTTTTGCATGGTACCAACTTCTTGGCTTTACTATTCTTGCTTTCTTGAGTTACAATTTGTTCCTCAATTTGTTTGTGCATACTCGAAATTTGAAGGCTCTCTCTTTTTGTCCCCTTTTATCTTTACAAGTCTTCACACCAATTTTTATTCGGTGGCCTACCCTCACATTGGTGTTGACCGAGGCTCGCTGAAAGTTGCCTTTGGATCACCTAGTTCTACACTTTTTCAGCATCAAAACCTTTTGTTCATCGAGGTATTTAATGAAACTTCTTCGAATCATTGCAAGCTCGGGCTGAATATCAAAGGACCCATTAGGAAGATCAATCGGAGTGCTACTAAAATTTTGTCTCCACCTAGGGTGTATCAAAGATAAGGGGATGCTTCCCTACCAATTAGAACAATTTCACATAACTCATGCGCCTGACAAGGAAGCCCATACATACTCTTGTAAACCACGACGACAACGAATTTCATCTGTCCCAACTCTAGCGGACCTTATTAGCTCTTTTGCTATCAAATCCAATGCATCTCTAGAAATGTACCCTCTAAGTTGCACATATGTGTTTTGTTTGTAACGGCGATCCCGAGATTCAAGCTCCTATTAAAAGAACTTTCAATTTCTGTCACTTGGTTTGTCGGAGATTATTAATCAAATTAAAGTTTATTTGAAGTTACCATTATTGCTAGAGCGCCAAATGCCTCTTCAAAGAGGAATGCATACTTTCAATTCGGTTCTTGCTTTCGAAGTACCAAAATGCATATGGAGATCTATCAAGCCGAGACAAACCTTTCTTTTTGTACTTGAAAGCCATCGGTCTTCTATGTATTCCACAACACCATAATGATCTCCTCGTACTCAAGTTTTAAAACAACGTAGGTGTTCCAAGTACTCAACCGATGACGAAGCTGTTATCAACTGTTTTGAACATAAACATAAATTGTTCATACTCAACAAATTTCTCAAATGTTTTTGGCCTTTGTCTCGATGTTCCTCGATGTGAACTTCGACACAAGAAGTGTGCGACGAGGAAACACTATAGCTATCGCATTCATAAGTGCCAACTCACAATCGGTCGTAATTATCTTTCTGAAGTAGCTTTGTAGTCGAATATCATAACCTCTTCAAAACCCATAGGTAAGAACCTTCTTTCTCACTCTCCAAATACCCAAAAGCAATCTGAGAATGTCTTCATCGTGGATGTGAACCCAACAACTTCAAACAATGGCATCTTGAAGCAGATTAGTCTTTATGCGTGCAATCCATGACAATGACCTCGGGAAAACACTTTGCCAAATGAATTGATTGGGGATGTGCAAACAACAAATCTCTACATTCACATTCTTTGGATTATCCCTATGAAACTCGTGGTACCCAAATTCTTCTAAATTTCTTAGAAATTCTTGCATTTGGTTTCTTCCACTCAACCGAACCAACCTGATTCTTGTGGCGATAATTGTATAAAGTGCTTTTGTTTGACAAATTATTGTCATCTCTCTCTGTTTCAAGAGGGTAAAATATCAGCGGTTTAACACCACTCAAAGACAAATCTGAACAATCAATTTTTCTTGACTTTTAACCTTCCGAAGGCGAATGCGCGACCTATAAGATGCTCCCCAATAGTATGATTATGAGTTCCACACATAACACTCATTATCCATCCATCCACCCGTTTAAGTAATTCCCCTTTCAACACAAATGGATGACCACATTTCTTGGATTGCCTATATTCTTTGGTTTTTTGTTCAATATTTTCGGCTTTTACGGATGGTCTAAATTTTCCACTCCTTCGCGAACTCAAGAAAACTCTAGGTCTTAGCCCAAGTCGAATTATCAGACCTTGATATCACAACCACAACTCCAATGATCATACCATTTCGTCGAACACCATCGGATCAGCGAGTGGCGATCTTGAAGACCTGCGTAAACCCTTGATCTTAGATACTATTGGCGAAAATTGTTTTTGCTAAGTTATTGATAAAATAAATAAAAATACAAGCTTTCAAATTACATTATTACCTCAATTGTTGTAAATGATTCGGTCATATCGGGATAGCTAATTTCAACATTGTTGTAAAGTTCATCATCGGAATAATAATTTGATTGCAGTAGTGTTAAAGCTGACTCCATGTCACTTTTAACACTAATCAAAGTTATCATTTTGATTTTGGCGGAGAATTTATCTTGAGCGTTGCTTCGGCACATGAGTCCATTCTTAAAGTGAAAATTTGGTGGGAATAACAACAATTTTGTGGGTGACTCAAGACTAACCTCACGAGAACAACTGAGGGAGGGGGAGAAATTTCAGAGAGCATGAGTGGTAGGAGTGTTCGTGGAGTAGTAAGTACGGTGAAGAGCTCGTTTGAATTACAATGGGGTGTGGAGAGAGTTTTTTAAGGTTATAATGGTCATATTAATAAAAATGGGGTGTGGAGAGAGTTATTTAAGGTTATAATTGTCATATTAACAAAAAATGGGGTGTGGAGAGCATTTTTTTTTTTGGAATAAACGTGCCGTGTGTAGAGAGACAATCGGGGTGTGACGAGTTTTACTCATGTTAAGAGTAACATAGAGTACGTGACCTACTACCTGGTATTGCATTGTAAAAGCATGGATATATGTTATAAAAAATGTCATATAGGATGTAGTATAGCATACTTTATGGTATATCATACTCATATTCTATAAACAGAAAGTATATCATACTTTATGGGTGGTCCAATTGTTTAATTCAATAAGAGTTTTACGTTTGGTAGTATGTCATAAAGTATTTACAATCAGCGATATGACTATACTCATAAATGTCATACTTTCGAATGTTTTATTTCAGTTTTTATTTGATACGTCAATAAGAGTTTTATATGTTGGGTCTAATCACAGATAGATATGACACTATATATGTCATACTCGAATATTATGTTACTAATATATGAAATTATAATATATGCTAGTAAGAGTTTTATATGATAGATATGACACTATATATATCATACTCAATTTTTATGTCACTATTTATAATATATGCTAATAAGAGTTTTATACTTTTGGTAGTATTATTAGCGCTAGAATCGCTAATATATTATGTGAGTTTTATATGACACTATATATGTCATACTCGAATGTTATGTGAGTTTTTATAATATATTCGTTCGGTAGTATATCATAAGAATCTGGATAGATATAACACTATATTTGTTGTCATACTAGAATGTTATGTGTTAACATATGACATATTCCTCTGCAAAAGCTCCAACCTTACGGTATGTTCATAGTCAATTGTGGTATGAACAAAGAATGTTCATAGCTCATGACTATGAACAATCATTGTCATAGTCCATTGTGGTATGAACACTCATTGTTCTTCATAGTCCAATTGTGGTATGAACAAAGAATGTTCATAGCTCATGACTATGAACACTCATTGTTCATAGCATTGAGTGTTCATAGCTACCGAACTATGAACAATCATTGTTCATAGTCGAATTGTGGTATGAACAAAGAATATTCATAGCTCATGACTATGAACATTGATTGTTCGTAGTACGTACAGTATACAGAAACATACCGGAAAGTAGAATTGTTCATAGTTCGGTAGCTATGAATAATGAGATGTTCATAGTCCCTTTCTCCCCACGCATTACAATCAAGAATTGGTTTCTTAATCTCATTACTGTAATTAGTACTAATCAGGCAAGTCCTCATCATATGAGGAGGAACCAGCAGGTATACACAATAATTTTAGATCTTCCGACCTCCTAGGAGTTATGTCACATCATTTTAGATACTCACTGATAGATATGACCTATATATATATGTCATACTCAAATGTTATGTTACTTTTTAGAATATATGTTAATTAGAGTTTTTATCGTTCGATACCAACAATCGCGGAGATAGATATGACACTATATATGTCTTACTTTCGAATGTTATCTCACTTTTTATATGACCGATAATGTTATCTCATATATGACACTATATATATCATACTCGAATGTTATGTACTTTTTGTTACATTTTGGTTGGATTAACTTGTTGACCCGGAATAGTAGTTTATGTGACTTTTTTGTTGCATTGACTTGTTCACCCGGTTTGTTCCGGTTCTACCCTCGCAAATGTGTGGCTAGAAAACGCGCGCACCATTAGTTTCAGTACATCTCGCGCACGGTAGATTTAGCCATAAAAAAAACATTAAAAATCACTTACCAGAACAAAAAGTTAATACAGAAATTGATATCAATAATTCATACAATCCTCACTAGTAATGTACAACATCGTTTTTTGGATATTATCATATTAAGACTCTTCAACGACGAGAATGAGACAAAAGAGTCATATTCAAGCTACCAATACCATCGCCAAAACTTTTTGCTATTCAAATTAACCCGTCTACTAACCCGAAGACCAAAAACATAGCGACATCTCGATCCACAAGAAAGCAATGCTCTATTAAAACTAAGCAACTTCAAAAAGTCTAATCAAAATAGGGCGACAGATTAGAAATTAGAATTGAAAAACCAAAAAAGGAAAAAAAAATAAATTTAAATAGAACACATGCTTAAAACATATGTAAGGTGGAAGAAGGTGTGAAAAAAGAAGAAACAAAACAAAAAGAAAAGAAAAAGGCACGTACCCCACTAATACAACAACAACCACAAAATAAAGGAGAGGCAAAGAATGGTCAAGGGTGGAAGAAGAAGCTTTATGGGGGCTCACAATCTCTTACCCTCTTTCCAACTACATACCCACGATGTATGACTTTCTTAAACAAAAGAGAGTAAACTGTACTGAAATGCAAACAAGGAAATCTTGCTCAAATAATGTGACAAAAAAGAGGAGAATATGCTAAGCAGACGGTCTAGAAACACACTGCTTTCCCACTACCTTTTTTTCTCTATATTTCTTACACTTTCATCTTACTTGGACACTTACTTTCTTTTCACTTAATAATTTTGCGTTTCTATATTTCATTTCATTTGAAAGTTCTCAAAAGTCGTACTTTATTGGTATACAGTACTGCGTTTAAGCATTGAGAATTAGGATTTTGAGGCCTAACAAGTAACAGCTCATAGTCACTCACTACTCACATATTGAAACCACATAATGACATAAGTATGATCAATTAGAATTGGTGTTTGATAATGAATTGAATGATATAGGTCACCCAAAAGGTTATGAATGATATTTAAGCAATTGCTTTTTCAACCGTACCGGAATAGTGGATTATGGTTGAATTTTGACTTCTGGCCTAATAAGATTCGCGTCGTTGACCGCAATACTTCACATTTGTTATAAAGTGAAGATCATTGGGCAATAAGATTCGTACCTAAGAATCACATATTTAAGATGTTGAACCACCATAGTTATTTTGATGTGAAAAAAAAAAATCTAGCAGGTATCCCAAAGAACAAAAAAATTGCTGTTGATAACAAAAGTTCATCGATTTCTGTAGTTATGTACTTATATATTGGTAAGATCAGAAAGCAAATACCGCACGCAAAATTGTGCTTTATACATGCATTCCTAACCTTTCACCTTTTGTGCACTTGTATGCTCTGATAGATGCTCTTTCTAATCATGCCAAGCAGCATCTTAGACATATTTATTTGGCCATGCAAAAGATTTTGATTGATTTGTTTACTAGTATATATATTGATATAATTTGGTTAAAAGAAAAGATGATGGTCATGGTATTGTAAAGCAAATTTATATATATTGAAACATTTTAATCCTTGATGCACATGAGAAGCAGGATATCAACATTTCCAAGTTCCACATGGCAAAATTGAACATATATACACAGACAAAAACCCTATCAATTATATCATCAACCCCTCACCAATAACCAATCTCTATCTCTCCAAATCATTTTTCTCGACCTTTTCTACGGTTCTATGGCTGAGACCTGAGAGCCAATCGAGATATAACAACTGTACGGTGTCTTGAAACCAGTAAGAAATAAAGGAGGCTGGAGGCACTAAACAAAGACAAATCTCATCCCATTACACTCCACATAACCCAACTTACCAACATATCTTCATTGACAAATCCTCCATTCGGTTCAAACTCTAGCTCCAAGGACAGAACATGATGTCTCGTAGCTGCTCTCACTGTGGCCATAACGGCCATAACTCACGTACCTGCACTGAAAATGGTGGCGCCTTAGTCACTCCAACCACAGCAACTTCGGGTGGCGGTTTCATGCTTTTCGGTGTTAGAGTTGCTGAGAATTCATTCAGGAAAAGTGTTAGCATGAACAATCTTTCTCAATATGAGCAGCTTCATGAGTCCAACTCTGATATTGCCGCTGGTTATGCTTCGGATGATGTTGTCCATACCTCTGATGGAAATCGTGAACGTAAGCGAGGTACGTATGTTTTAAAGTCCAACTCCAGCCAGTTGCATACTCTATATCGTTTATATGGTTATAACTCTTTTGAATTATTTTATTTGTTAGGTGTCCCATGGACTGAAGAAGAACATAGGATGTTTTAATTGGTTTACAAAGAGTAGGCAAAGGAGATTGGAGAGGAATTTCAAGAAACTATGTCAAGACTAGAACACCAACACAAGTAGCTAGTCATGCTCAAAAGTATTTTCTTCGCAGAAGCAATCAGAATAGGCGACGGCGTAGATCTAGTCTATTCGATATTACAGCAGAAGAAGAAAGGCCTATTCAATCACCTCAACAACTGAACTCCAATTTTGGACTCTCGTTGCCTATTTTTTCACTTTCATTTGGCCCTGAAAATACAACATTAGGACAAGCAGAACCAACAAACACACACGCAAAAGTTATCCGTCCAATCCCGATACTTCCAATCCCACCTTCATCACGGATGGAGGATCTTAATTTAAATCAGAATACAATGGTGGAAGACTCATCGTCTTTATCATTAAAGCTTTGTACTCCTGAGCAACAACAACAATGTCAGAGTTCACCCTCTAGACATTCTGCTTTTCAGGCTATGTCAAATTTTTCTAGCTCAGGTGATCTTGATCCAAACGGTGGAAGCATTATTAGTGTTGCTTGATATCATCTTTGTAAATGGATATTGGTATTACTTGGTAAAGGCAAGGTAAAGACATTAATTAGGCAAGTAGTTAATCATTTATTTTTATTTCTTTGTACAGATTGTTATACTTATTTATTTGTCTGGCTGTTTGTGGTGAAGGAAAGAAAATAGAAGATAATGAAGTAATAGTACCTTCTGTTGTTGTTCTTGTTTGGTGGTTTTAAGAGATGAAATATCAGGTGGGATTTTACATAGCATATATTCTTTTTAAAACTTAAATGTTACGTACGTTGTTCCAGTGATGGAGATATGGACACATAAACTTCTATAGTTTTAGGCACAAACATCGAATTTGGACTCTATTATTGAGTTTTTCGTTTTGTCTTTTAAGGGATAAATGAGTTGTTTTTAGCAACACAATTAGGTGGGGCATGTATGAGCCTCATTAGTTTGTCATAAATTATTTAAACTTGTCGGTATTAACAACAAAAATCACCCGTGAACTTGTCCCCAATTGTCAGTTACACCTCAAACTTTTTCATAAGCGAAAAATACAAACGCAACAATTTTTTTTTTTTTAATATATTTTGGGTTATAGCAAACCCCAACCTGTTACTTTCTCAAGTAGATAATTCTATTTTTGTCCTCCTCGACAATGGACATAAGTGTTCCATTTAGAGACTTAGAGGAGGTACAAAATGTTGTGTTATTTCAATAAAACAAATAGTGATATTTGGAGTGACTTTGTGGTGGTTTGATCCCTTGACCTCTTTGTAGGATAATTGTTCAAGTAGAGAACTTGAGGAAACACTAGTGAGTAGTGTTTATAAGTGAAAATCCTATACTAAAGGTGTGCCCTTTGGGTACAAAGGCTTTTGGATTAGGAGGGAGGGCTCACACAAAGTCACACACGTGCGCACCGAATCGGGCTCGGGCTTGTGGCTTGTGCTCTCTTTAATCTCCTATCTTCTTTTTGGTAGACCATTTTTCTTAAATTGTTTTCGAATATTCTTTTTGGTATACCATTTTCCTTAAACTGTTTCCGAATAAGTTTGGAAACAGAATTGGATATGGATTGGGAAACAGAAACATGATGGATTTGTAGAATCCAATTCTTATCGGGAAACTGAAGCAGATCCCTACAATTCGGATCTACTAAGTGCTCCAGTTTTTTCCTCTATAAATACTCCTCTATCAGCAGCCTATAGTATTTGCAAAACTACTTTTTATATTATGCTTTGGGCAATCATAAAATTAGTATCATGGTTCTTCATTTTCTTCTTTGGTTTATCTGCAGTAAACAAATAAGAGTAATAATTGGTCGTTGTATCACGGGGTTGACGTGGTGCAATGCAATGCATAAAGAGGAACAGACCTTAAAACAACCTTAAAAAGCGTATCGATCCGGTGCCTCACCAACCTTCTTTATATTCATTGTTTGTTCTTGTTGCAGAAATTATATCCAATAATTTGAAGGTTGTTTGACAATGGAACATGAAGAAGGTAACCCATCCAGGTCCCACAATGACAATAGTAATAATCGACCGTTCAAGTTTGTTGGTGAGCACTTCAAACAGTGGAAGGCGAAGATGATGTTCTATCTGACCCTGGTGAAAGTGGAAACCGTTCTAAGTGAACCGATTTCTGATGAAGATGTCTTGCTATTGATAATTGGATAGCTGTGGATTTAAAGTGTGAGAATTACATCCTGAACTCGCTTGTTGATGATCTATACAACTTACTCCTCGAATTTCCATCTGTTTCTGATGTTTGGGAAGCTCTGCAAAAGAAGTATGATATTGAGGAAGCTGGCTCCAAAAAATACACTATAAGTCGTTATCTTAAGTTTCAGATGGTAGATGACAAATCTGTTGTGTCTCAATGCCATGACCTACAGATTATTGTTCATGAGATACTTTCAGAAGGGATGAAAATTGACAGGCAATTTCAAGTTGTTGTCGTCATTGATAAGCTTCCTCCCTCTTAGAAGGATTTCAAGAACATACTAAGGCATAAGTCTAAGGAGTTTTCGATGGAGAGTCTTATTATGAGACTTTGTATAGAAGAGGAATCACGAAAACAATACCATAATAAGGAAGTTGCCATGTCATCTACCAAGGCTAAGGTTAATGTGGTAAACCAACAAACCAATAAGACTAAATCTAGTTTGAAACCTAATAAGAAAGCCATGAAGAATAAACCTGTTAACAAGAAAGCTCCACAGAATCAGAATCAGATGAGGTGCATATGAATCGAACAGCCCATTGACATGTCGAAGTTATGCATTATACTTGCAAGAAGAAGGGGCATTATGCTAAGAACTATAAATTTAAGTAAAGTTAATGAGGCTAATGTTCTTGAGGAATCTTTTGTTGCTATGATAACCGAGGTCAATTATGTTAATGTCCGTGAGGGGTGGTGGGTGATACTAGTGCTTCTAGGCATGTTTGCTATAATGGGAGGCTGGTTCAAGAGTTATACCACAATTACTGAATCGGGGAAGTTCTATTTTGTAATAATCATCGACCAAGGTTAAGATGCTGGTGATGTTGAAGTGTTAGTTTACTTATAGGAAGAAACCGCTGCATTAAAGGATGTGCTTCATATTCGAGATTAGAAAGAATTTGGTTTTCGGTTTTATTTTGAACAAATTTGGTTTTCAAACAAGTCATAGGTAGTGATCGGTATGTGATCACTAAGTCTGCATGTTTTTTTATTGGTAAAGGGCTATGCATGTAATGGATGCTTAAGTTGAATGTTCCGATCCGAATAAAACTTCTACTTCTATTTACATGATCTCTTTTTCTGTTAATGTTTGGCGTGATAAATTATGTCATATTAATAGGAAATATGTTAAGAACATGAGCATACTTGGTTTAATTCCTAACCTGAATGATGATTTTGCACACTATGAATCTTGCACTAAGGCGAAAATCACAAAGAACCCACAAATCAATTGAGAGAAGTACAAATCTACTAGACTTGGTACATACTAATATCTGTGAGCTTGAAGGAATTCTGACTAGAGGTGGTAAAAGATATTTTATTACTTTCATTTATGATTGCTCGAAGTTTGCATATGTTTATTTGCTGAAGAATAAAAGTGATGCGTTTGATGCTTTTAAAACTTATATACTTGAGGTTCAAAATCAGCATGACAGGAACATTAAAGTAATTCGAAGTGATAGAGGTACTGAATATGGTTCTACTGATTTTAATCTTTTCTTGCAATCATATATTATAATTCATGAGATGGCAGCTCCTTATTTACCAAAAATGAATGGAGTAGTTGAACGTAAGAATAGAACACTTAAGGAATTAACTGTTGTTATGTTGCTTAGTTCTGGAGCACCTTCAAATTTGTGGGTGAAGCTGTTTTGACTGTATGCTATATATGCGCTGATAGAATTGTTAATTCTAAGACAAAGGTTACACCTTATGAGCTATGGAAGAATAGAAAACCTAATTTGAGTTATTCTAGAACATGGGGATGTCTGGCTTTTGTAAGGAAGCATGATCCCAAAATCTCACAGCTTGAGAGTAAGACTTTTGAGTGTGCCTATTTTTTTAGGCAATAATATAGATATCAATGTCTACATTTTCCTAGATATGAAGAGTAATGTTTTTGTTGATCATCTTATGCTAAGTTTCTTGAAGATAGATTTCACTATTTATATAGAAAGAGTGGGGGTATTATCCTTCAAGGCCCCTAATATTGATGTTTTGACACCGACATATCTAGATTTCATGATAGAATCATGGACCTGAAAGATGAATCAAAAAATATAAAAGAGTTTAGGGTCATTAAGGTCTTGGTACCCGACTTTGCCCATTGTACTTTGGAAGGAGATCCCTCCTCCATTGAAGAAGCTCTCACATCTTTTGATTTTGAGTTTTGGAGAGAAGTCATTCAAGTGAGATTGGCTCTCTCATGGAAAACAAAACTTGGAAACTTGTTGATTTGCCTATTGGTTGTAAAACTATAGGAATCAAATGGGTTTTAAGAAGGAAGTTTAAAACCGATGGTTCAGTGGACAAGTTTAAAGCAAGGACTGTTATCAAGGGCTTTAGACAGAGAGAGAACTTTAATTGATTTCTTTGACACATATTCACCTGTTACACGGATAACATCCATTAGAGTATTATTTTCTATTGATATGATGTTGTTCATAATCTTGTTTTTCATCAGATAGATGTTAAGACAGCCTTTCTAGCTAAATGGGGATTTAGAAGAAAAGATTTACATGGATCAACCAACAGGTTATGTGGAACCAGGTAATGGTAAAAAGGTATGCAGATTACTTAAGTCACTTTATGGGTTGGAACAGGCACCTAGACAGTGGCATGAGAAGTTTGATAACTTCATCATTACCAGTAGGTTCAAGATAAATGAAAGTGACAAGTGCATTTATTATACATATTCTGATGAAATATATGTGTTATCATATGCGTATATGTTGATGATCTACTAATCTTTGGTTCTAATTTACATGTTATGAAAGAGACCAAGAACCGGTTGTCTTCTAACTTTGATATGAAGGACTTAGGTGAGGCTGATGTAATGTTGGGGATCAAAATTACAGAATTATCTGACGGCATATGGTTAGATTAGTCACACTACATTGAAAAAATGTTGAAGAAGTATAACTACTTCGATTGCGTGACTGTGAGTACTCCTTTTGATCCCTGTGTTAAATTATTTGTGAATAATGGTAAACCTATGAATCAGAAGGAATATACAAGTATCATTGGTAGTTGAGATACGCTATAGATTGTATAAGACCTGACATTATCTATGGAGTAGGTGTTATTTGCAGGTACACTAGCAGGCAATAGATTCGAATTGGAACATCCTTTAAAAAGACTTCAAGATCACCAGTGGCTATGTGTTTAGCATTGGTGGAGGTGATGTATCTTGGAAGTCCAAGAAGCAGACCATTATAGCACAATCTACCATGGAATCTGAACTGATTGCTTTGGCTAGTGCAAGTGAGGAGGCTGGTTGGTTACGAGATCTTCTCACTCATATTCCGGTTTGGCATAAACTGGTACCAGCCACTTTGATACATTATGATAGCATTGTTGCTATTGGGCGAGTCCACAATAAGTTTTATAATGGTAAATCACGACAGATTATTCGTAAACATAGTACTGTTAGGGATTTTATATCTAAAGGTGCAGTGACTATTGATTTTGTGAGATCTGATGATAATCTAGCAGATCCATTTACCAAAGCTTTGGCCAAAGAAGAACTGTGGACTACTGCCAGAAGCATGGGACTGAAGCCAATTGAAAGATGAACATCTATGATGGTAACCCAACCTAGGGACTGGAGATCCTAAGAACTAGGTTCAAAAGGAAGAACAAGTCATAGAATGTTGGTTGTGAGACATGCATTGTTACTTATCTGTCCCGTAGTTGGATAGTAAAATGTATGAAATCCTGAAGCGATAAATAAAGGTTGAGGTTTTATGGGAAAAACTCTTAATGAAGTTATATGGTCCTTATGGGCGGAGTGCATAGCTATAGGGGCACTCTTGATAGACTCACCTAGTGAATATAAAAGTACAGGCCGCTTTCTATGAGAATGATGGCTGATTCTCTAGATCATTCAAGAATCTAGGAAGAGAGCACAGGGCCTTTAATGTGTAGAACATGAAAGGAGAACACTGGATGTGTTATGCATGATTATAACTTATTGTATACTCAAGACCTAAGTTTAAGACTTAGTCACTTATGGCTCTTATACTTTGAGTAATTTTCAATGCGTAAAGGTTTAAGTCTTGGACACCTTCATCTATGCATAACATAACGATCGATCGATATTGATTGCCCTTAAGTTTATTTTATATTTTTTTTTTATCAAAAATAACTGGGGGATTGTTGTGTTATTTTCAATAAAACAAGTGGTGATGTTTGGAGTGACTTTGTGGTGGTTTGATCCCTTGACCTCTTTGTGGGATAGTTGTTTAAGTAGGAAACTTTAGTCCCACATTGGAGAGGAAACACTAGTGAGTAATGTTTATAAGTGAAAGTCCCATACTAAGGGTGTGCCTTTAGGGTACAAAGGCTTTTGGGTTAGGAGCACTACTAAAAGAAGAGCTTTTTGTGTCACTTTTTAAGTGACACAAGAGGTCACTTGTGTCACTTTTGAAACTAATTCTGAAGTGACCTATAAGCCCCCAACACATAAAGTTCTACCAAAAGTGATATAAAAGCTTTACTAAATGTGTCACTTTTTGTTAATAAAAGTGACACTTAAGAATAGCCTCTTGTGCCACTTTTAAGAAAGAGTGTCACAGTGCTTGTCAAAAGTGACACTAGTTGTATCTGTTTTGGACCAGAGTGGTACATAATTTCGTCAAAAGTGACACATTAAGTATACTAGTTGTGTCACTTTTGGACCAGAGTGAGACATAAGTATGTCAAAAGTGACACATTAAGTATACTAGTTGTGTCACTTTTTGACCAGAGTGAGACATAAGCACGTCAAAAAGTGACACATTAAGTATACTCGTTGTGTCACTTTTGGACCGTGAGTGAGACATAAGTACATCAAAAGTGATACATTAAGTATATTAGTTGTGTCATTTTTTGGACCGTGAGTGAGACACAAGATGTCAAAAGCGACACAAAACCCCTTACTTCTTGTGTCACTCTTGGGAATCAACTCCATGTAACTCAGATTAAAAAAAAGCGACACATAAGAGTGGTGGGTTGTGTCACTTTTAATAGATATTATGTCACTTTTTCCAAAAGCGAGACAAATGAAAATAATTTTTTTTTAAAACTTTTTCTCATTTTTGTATTCGATCGTATTCATTTCTCAACCTACATCCTATACGTCATAACCAAAATCCCATTAACCTGTTTTATGACAGAAACACCATCCACATACATTTATCAAAACATCACAACCAAAATCACTTTAACATGTTTTATGATACGGAAACAACATCCACTCGAGAAGAAAGAAACAACATTAAAAACAATTAACTTCTATTAATTTCATCGATCAAACCAAGTATTTATCATCTAGTTTGACTCCCAACAAAAAATTCATTCCAATACCAAAAGAATCACAATTAAAAAAACTACATAGCCAATATACTATCCTAACAATATCTTAGCTTGTTGTGACCACTTCCAACACCAAAAAACCTAGTTGCCATCTATTCATCTGTTAATCGATCCATGCACCTGCATCATATCATGAAGTTGTCATTCCCCTATGACTAGTATATAAAATTAAAAAGCAAGTGAATCAAGAAAACATTATAGTAAAATGAGAAAATGGAGGGCGGGGTTTAAATTTTTACCTTGACAAAAAGCTTGAGGTGAGTATGATTCATCAGATTGGGGAGCAATTTTTTTGGTTTTCTTGCTTTTCCCTCCATAAAATTGATACCCTACACAACACACCGAACGACAACAAAATGATCTATCAAGTTAAGAAAGAATTTGCCCAACGTGAAAAGATTAATTAATTGAGTTATTCTCAAAGACTTTAGAAACAAAAGCACCACTTCTACAATCAAGACATGTGTCTCATACCTTATAATGAATACTATATATCCACATAATCGTATGACATTGACATGACATGCATTCTCATGGATAGAAAGCAGTATACAAGATGAGATTATTGCCTACAACAATGGAAACAAACAAACTTCTTCATATCAGTAACACACACGCAAGAGTATGTAATGTAGAAATTACCTTGCCTTCAAACATATCTCTATCAACAAGCCACATATATGAAGAATTCTTCCAACCACACACCTTGGAAAACCATCAGCCAATTGGGTCTTTCAACTCATTTCTTCAACCTACAATAATTAGCAACAACTCAACAATGAAAGCTCATAGAAAAATCTATATCATTCCACAAGACCTTAACAAGATGAATAAAAATCTTTATTAACCTTGTTTTTAAACAGTAAAAACATTCATAAATTGTGAACATATTATATGGCAATATGACTAAGACTTAGCACCCTAGCTAGTTACCAAAATTTATGTTCTAGGCTGTTATAGGTCATCCCAAGCCACTACTGAGGACCGACATTATACTCACACATGTCCTTAATAGAAAAATCAAGTACCTAAGATGACACTCACCAAGCCTACACCTATGGCTCGTAAATCAAGCAACTGCTTGAACACATGCTCTCGCATGTAATGGTCTAAGTTCATGCACGTTATACGGTAAATGTGAAACTATCGACAAATGACTCAATCAAAATCAAGACAAAATGAATTGAAAGCCACGAAACTACACACACACAATCAGAATCAATGAATAATTTTAATCTAAGTAATTGGACATTCCCATAACCCAATTCAAACTCTAAGTATGTTAAAACTGAGTTCTAACACATCATTGGTGTTGCCCGACTTGAGAATTTAACAATCATACAACAAGCAACTATGCTAGGAATATGTATTAGAAATAAATACTTACCTGAACTTAAGCTTCCATGAAGCGGTTACCATACTAGGTAAGGTGACAAACCTGAGGGATTTATTCTCTTTTGTCTATCTCCTTTCTAAGTAGGGTGTGTGAACTTAAGGTTCAAAGATATAAATAAAAGCTTGAAGTGGCACAAGCACCTTCAATTCCAGCAACCAATTAATTCCATAAGAGAATAAGGCATTAAGTTTCGCATATTAGAAATAATCTCTACAACACCCTCTTTAATCACAAGTGCATAGTCTATCATAATTAAATGGTCTCCATGATAATATATTTGAGAAACATAAACTTTTGTCGTAACCCACAAACAACTTACTCATATAAGCCAAGGTGACCTCTTTCGCCTAAACAAAAGTGTAAAACTAGTCGATTTACTCTTGAGCTGGGGGACTAGATCAGTGTTGTACCAAGAACTTAGGCCATTCATATTGGTCTTCATGGATGTAAGCAAGTATGTAAGAAAAAGGTCATTATAGCAAATTAAAAGTTTATTGAATGGTTTACAGATGTGATGGCCTCCATCAGACCAGAGCAATATAACACCGAAGTACACTTAAATGACTACTAACCAACATAATTAAGCTAAGTAGCTAAGCAGCATAATTACTTTTAGAAAAAAAATGGGAAAAACTGGGAAAATAAACCAATCTTACTTAAATATCACAACAGGAAACCAAAGTGTGAAAATAAACCACCATACCCAAAGAACCGAAATCTCTAGAGGAAATACCAAGCCTTTCCTTCTATGAAGATCTTATATATGTATAAAATTTTCAGGAAAAAAGTCCAAAAACCTCATAATTTCAATGAGAGAATATGTCAAAACAATCTCTAAACGAAAAAAAGGAGTTATAATCTAAACTGAAGCTCAACACAAGTAAAAGCTTACGCATTTACCTGTGGTTGCATTGGCTGCCCGCTAAGTTAGATTTCCTGTAACCTCTTACTCTTTCAAAGACCCCAATCCTAGAAATCTGTGAGTTAACTTGTGTATTTAAGCTCTTGTGACATATAGTAAGAAGAGCATTTTTATCATTCCACTATCTTCATATTAAAACTTTGTATGCAACAAATGGAGTCGGACATTAAGAATAATATCTGATCATCACCACTCATCATATATATATTTTAATTGCAGTAGCAACTGATTTTTGCTATAGTTTTGGCATATGCAACAATGCACTTCACAACAATGAGTATGTAACTTAGAGTGTTTATTTAATTCTTACTTTAGCATAGAGACATACATTCCAGTCCACTTTGTCCGTGGTCTTACATTTGAGTAGGTCCTGCCTTGTCTTCAAAACTCCAGGGTTTTCTTTCCGATGAAGTTTATGGTTCCCGTTCTGTCCACTTAACCTTGTCATTCCCTTCTTTGAGTTCCTCTAACAAGAACTCCCAGGGCTTTATATTAATCTCAAGCTTGGTTAATATATGCAAATCATAACAATGCATTTGGAAAAAGAATTTGAACGAGAAATTTTTTCTTTCAGGATTTGTAGGAGCGTCTATATGGTATATAGTAGTATTTAATTTTCTTAACACATACAATTTTCTTTTGTGGAGAGGAGAGAAAATTTGCAAAAGAATAAAATGTACGTATGATAAATAGAACTTGTATCACATAAACAAAACATAATCCTTTAAATTGTAACACACTGCAGGGTGTGTAGGGTGAAAAGAAAAAAAAGAAAAAGAAAAAGTGTAGAAGCCTTACCAACCCGAGAATTACCAATCAGGAAACACAAGCGGCGAAACTGTGGCATTGGATCCTGTCTAAGAATCTTTCATGATAACTGGATTGTCATCACAATTAAACATAAGATCTAAATCAGGTAATTTTTTTGGGTACAATTTAAGTAGTTGTAATATGCCCCACAGGGTGAACACATGTCTTGTTTGGTATGCTATAACACCCCGTGTTTTTATACGTATTTTTCTATTTAATTAATTAATTTAATTGTTTATTTTAAAAATTCGTCGGAGTGGACTCGGGATACGTGGGCTTGGTTTTAGGCCCGAGTCGGTGTTGGGCTTGGGTTTCGGACCCAAGTATATAAACACATTGTTCTAGAGAATAGGGTTTTGAAGATAATAAAATATAAAAAATGGAGGCAGAGAAAGAAGCTGGTTTACTGGAGAGGTGGAGCACGGCGATTCGGGCTAGGAAAATTCGTCGAGCTGTTTAGTTATGGTGAGTAGAGTTTTTTCGTTTTTTTATTTCTCGTTTACTGTAGATCGCACAGTATTGTTCACATGCTCTTTTATCGTGATATCGTGTAGTGTTAACTTCATTATACAATTACTGAATAAGCCGCCCCGTCTCGGAAAACTTAAAGCGAAAGTGGTGTTTGGATTAATGACGGCCGGGCTGAAAAAAACGCTGGTCGACTTATTGGCTATGCGCTTTTGCGTTTTCGCCAAAAGCCAAAAAGAAACAACTCGCACTATTTTGTTTTGGTGTGAATGTGATTGTTTATGTTTTATTGTGAAATGTTATGGTGGAATTAGATAAGTGTCTATGAGTCTAATTGATTGTATTGACGGGCGATTGGTGGTTGTTGGTGTCGTGGAGATGGAGCTTTATGATAAAGAATGGCGCCCAAAGTTTTCGTGTTATTTGAAGCTTTGTTTTGTTTGAATTTTGGTTTTGGTGGTGAAGTATAGGTGATGGTCCGAGAGTGGAGTAGCTTGCGTGAAGCTTGAACAGCCATTAATGGCGTTCAAGCAAGAACCGAACCGAACCGTTTCGTTTTGTTGTTGTTTAATTTTATTTTGTTTTGATTTTTGTTGTGAGGTTTTGTTGTTTGGTTATGGGTTGTTGATGGTTGTTTGGGCAGTTTGTTAAAGCTTGGAAGCTTTGAAGCTTTGAACAAGCTTTAATGGAGGGCTTAATCCGCATTTAGTTTGGATGAGGATAGTTGATCTAATGATTTGAAGATTGTTCTTTCATTAAAGTTGTTTGGTTTTTCATGGGGGTTAAAACCGAGGTGATGAAGTGGGCGGAAAATTTTGGTGGGCCGAACGGTGGTGGTGGCGATTTGGGTGGTCTTTGGAGGAAGAAGATGGATGTTTTGGGCTTGGACCTTGGGCGGGTTTGGATTAGATTGGTTGGGCCAAAAACCTTATTTTGTTTGGGCCTTTTCTAATTGGTTTTCTTTGGGCGATTTTTGATTGTGTGGGCTGGTTTTATAAATCCAAGTGGGTCGGGTTATAGTTTATGAACAGTAAGTTTAGATTGGGCTTGGGCGAATCGGGCAAAGGGGCTTAAAAGTGATTTTTGGATATTCACTCATGGGTTTAAGTTTAGACTATGGGCTTTAGGCTTTGGGCTTTTGGGTTAGAGGAGTTTGAGACTGGTTGACTGCTGTTGACTCTTGACTCTTGGCAGGTCGACTTTGACTTCGACCAGGATGGTTGACTTTGACTTTGACCAGGGTTGACTTTGACCAGTTGACCCAATTTGACCTTTTAACTCGGATTATGATTTGGGTTATTAAGATAGGTCTAGGGCTATTAGCATACTTGACTTTAGGCTAAGACCTCTATAGATACATGTGTATGTGTATTAACTACTATGTGATTTTGCTGTATTTTATGATATGCAACGTTATGACACTAAGACATCCCAGAAATTAATAACGCGTAAATAAAAAATACAGGAATCAAGATACGCATTCGTTATCTTAAATGATATATAAAATAAAGTTCAATAATGCGTAAATAAATTTATCGCGCTCTTTTAGAACTCCACGCCTTAAGTTTTGGAATTGAGTTTTTGACTGTTGATGTCATAGGATAGGTGGGCATTTATTGAATGTGCCATAAATGGCCCGTTAGCGTTATCTATGGGTATTCATTGAATGTGCCATGAATGACCCGGGTATTCATTGAATGTGCCATGAATGACCAGATTGTTTGGACTACCCTAGAGAGGAACTAAGGTATTAAGCCTTGGGTTAGTTGTGTTCCTTGAGTGTACGGGAATGTAGGGTTGGGTATTCCTTGAATGTGGCAGGAATGACCTAAGGTACATCGGTTGTGAAATATGTGTATAAGAAAAGTAATGGATTAATTAATAAGAGAAATTAAGTTGATCAGGCGCGAGTGTGTTTGGGTTTACTTTTGAATACCTAATATAATATCTACATATAATATATAGAAGTTCTAACTTTCTTTTGCGGGGAGGGTAGGACTTAATAACATTTTGTCTTGAGGACGCCGGTCCTACCCTTATGCTTGGCGGATATCGGTAAGTGTAATTCAATGGTTTAGATATTAAAAGGAGTTATTAGAATGAGTTAATACAATGGAAGTTAATAAAATGGAAGTTTTGCTTGGGAAGAAACTATGCCGGATGAGATGACGGAACTAACCGTCTTCCAAGCCGAGAATGATTAGGTTATGATAGATTTAAAGTGTTAGTTGGATAAGAAAAGTTTGAAATGTTTATATGTGTTTAGTCTACTCATACCAAAGCAAATTCATTTTGTCAACCCATGTTTGCTTTGTTTTTAACGCGTGGGTGTGTTCTTGGGAACATAGGTGGAAGGCAATGGAATGCGGGCGTGTGATTGGGATTCTCTTTGGAGCGATCGAGAGTTTAGTTTATTAGGTATGATCTTTTGGAAGGATGTAATAACGTAGGTTATATTTTCATATGACATGAAATACAATGTTGAAGACATGTTATTCTTAAAGTTTGTTTATGTTTGTATTGGGATGGAAGAAAGTTTTTAATAAAGTGATGGTTGAGGAATTTGGAGTTTTTTTTGTTGTTAAGTTGATCCGGTTGTGATGTGGGTTTTAGGTTTTGACATGTGTTGTATCACCCCGTCATAGCCTGGGTTTTTAGACAATTGAATATAGTGATGTTTGAGATATTTATATTTCAAATATTCATTATTTTAATTGTTTAGAAAATCGGGCTGTGACATTTTGGTATCAGAGCTTAGGTTAGCCTAGATAGTGAAGGTCTAGGTGATCCTCGGATTGTGGTGAATGGGTAGTAGGAGTGTTTCTTTGTGGTATTTGGTTTGGCTTGTTGTTTTGTGTGTACTTTTATAGTGGAATGTTGGGATATGATTAGGAAAATAAAATGCTTGTTTTAACGGTTAATTTCTTATGAAATTTATAACCGAATATGTTTTGCATGTTATAGTGTTGTTTTTCATAACGGAGTTTTCGATTTTTAAGTAAGTATTGGTTAAAGAAGAAATTGGTACTTTAAAATTTCATATTTGAGTAAATTTGGAATTTACCCAAGGAATAAGGAAACCCTTTTGATAAAGGTTGGATTTGAAATTTTTTATATTGTCCAAGTTATGTATATCGTTGGTGTGTGATCCAATATACATAACATCTCTCGGTATGCATCGTTGGAGTTTGATCCCGTGTATACATGTACATCGTTGGTGTGTGATCCAGTGTGCATGCCACACATCGTTGGTGTTTGATCCTATGTGATGGTAGAGAGTTAGTATGCATCGTTGGTGTGTGAACCAGTGTATACTTGCATATCGTTGGTGTGTGAGCCAGTATGCATGCATCACATTGTAGGTGTTTGATCCTATGTGATAATGGAGATAGTATAGGTCGTTGATGATATGAATCAGCCTATACGTTTATATTTTTATTTTCGAACATGTGGTGTTTGTGAGACACTGAGAGAAATGTTGATATATGTGTAAACACTAAGGTGGTGGATGAAACATATGAGTGTTTAAACAAATAGTTTTGACAAGGAATATCGTTAAAAAGGAAATTATTATATGTATTTTTAAACGCCTTGGATTAGTTGGGAAATACTAAGAGTGGAACTAACTGCCTCGGTGTGAAAGGAACTACATTGCCTTCTTAGTATGATTTAACTTGAAGAATATGGGTTTTACTAAATTGAGAAATAATGATTTTAATTAAGTGTTGGCCATTGAAGAAACTAATTACGTTTATTCGTTTGAGTTGTGTATGCTAGCGTATAAACATATTTCTTGGGTTCTATACCTATAGACACGCTTTTAAAGTATGTGATTTGCATAGTAGTATGTCTATCTATATGATATTGTATATGTGTATTCCTTTTAAGGTGTGTATACTTGCGTATACACGTATGTCTCATTTTATTAGGTGTACTATGATTATTGGGTGCAAGCTGTAAATGATGTGTTAAATTTAATCTCCCTGTTGATATGTAATACCTTATTACTTAAAGTTTAGTTGTTGGGATATAAGTTGTTAACTGTATACTCTGTAACGATTTATTGGTTGACGTACTGTTTGTTTGGTTAATCTACACTCTACCTTGAATCTCGGGACGAGATCCTTTTAAGGTGTGTATATTATAACACCCCGTGTTTTTATACGTATTTTTCTATTTAATTAAATAATTTAATTGTTTATTTTAAAAATTCGTCGGAGTGGACTCGGGATACGTGGGCTTGGTTTTAGGCCCGAGTCGGTGTTGGGCTTGGGTTTCGGACCCAAGTATATAAACACATTGTTCTAGAGAATAGGGTTTTGAAGATAATAAAATATAAAAAATGGAGGCAAGAGAAAGAAGCCGGGTTTCTTGGAGAGGTGGAGCACCACGATTCGGCTAGGGAAAATTTGGCCGAGTGTTTAGTTATGGTGAGTAGAGTTTTTCGCTTTTTTTATTTCTCGTTTCATGTAGATCGCATGATATTGTTCACATGCTCTTTTATCGTGATAATCGCGGTAGTGTTAACTACGATACAATTACTTAATAAGCCGTCTCTCGGGGAAAACTTAAAGCGAAAGTGGTGTTTGGATTAATGACGGATCGCTGAAAAAAAAAAAGTTGGTCGACTTATTGGCTATGCTTTTGCGTTTTCGCCAAAAGCCAAAAAGAAACAACTCGCACTATTTTTGTTTGGTGTGAATGTGATTGTTTATGTTTCTATGTAAATGTTATGGTGGAATTAGATAAGTGTCTATGAGTCTAATTGATTGTATTGGCCGGTTGGTGGTTGTTGGTGTCGTGAGATGGAGCTTTTTTGAGCGATAATGGCGCCCAAAGTTTTCGTGTTATTTGAAGCTTTGTTTTGTTTGAATTTGGAATGCGTATGTGGTGAAGTATAGGTGATGGTCCGAGAGTGGGGAGGTCGTGAAGCTTGAACGACCATTAATGGCGTTCAAGCAAGAACCGAACCGAACCGCTTCGCTTTTGTTGTTGTTGTTTAATTTTATTTTGTTTTGATTTTTTGTTGTGAGTTTTTGTTGTTTGGTTGGGGTTGTTGATGGTTGTTTGGGCAAAATTTGTTAAAGCTTGAAGCTTTGAACAAGCTTTAATGGAGGCTTAATCCAGATTTAGTTTGGATGAGGATAGTTGATCTAATGATTTGAAGATTGTTCTTTCATTAAAGTTGTTTGGTTTTTCATGGGGTTAAAACCGAGGTGATGAAATTTTGGGATGGTGGGCCGGTGGTGGTGGCCGATTTGGGTGGTCTTTGGAGGAAGAAGATGGATGTTTTTTGGGCTTGGACCTTGGGCGGGTTTGGATTAGATTGGTTGGGCAAAAACCTTATTTTGTTTGGGCCTTTTCTAATTGGTTTTCTTTGGGCGATTTTTGATTGTGTGGGCTGGTTTTATAAATCCAATTGGGTGAGGTTATAGTTTATGAACAAGAAGTTTAGATTGGGCTTGGGCGAATCAGAGCAAGGGGCTTGAGTGATTTTGGATATTCACTCATGGGTTTAAGTTTAGACTATGGGCTTTAGGCTTTGGGCTTTTGGGTTAGAGGAGTTTGAATTTGGTTTTGCCGGTTGACTCTTGACTCTTGGCAGGTCGACTTTGACTTCGACCAGGATGGTTGACTTTGACTTTGACCAGGGTTGACTTTGACCAGTTGACCCAATTTGACCTTTTAACTCGGATTATGATTTGGGTTATTAAGATAGGTCTAGGGCTATTAGCATACTTGACTTTAGGCTAAGACCTCTATAGATACGTGTGTATGTGTATTAACTACTATGTGATTTTGCTGTATTTTATGATATGCAACGTTATGACACTAAGACATCCCATAAATTAATAACGCGTAAATAAAAAAAAATACAGGAATCAAGATAACGATTCGTTATCTTAAATGATATATAAAATAAAGTTCAATAATGCGTAAATAAATTTATCGCTCTTTTTAGAACTCCGCCTTTAAGTTTTGGAATTGAGTTTTTGACTGTTGATGTCATAGGATAGGTGGGCATTTATTGAATGTGCCATAAATGGCCCGTTAGCGTTATCTATGGGTATTCATTGAATGTGCCATGAATGACCCGGGTATTCATTGAATGTGCCATGAATGACCAGATTGTTTGGACTACCCTAGAGAGGAACTAAGGTATTCGCCTTGCGGGTTAGTTGTGTTCCTTGAGTGTACGGGAATGTAGGGTTGGGTATTCCTTGAATGTGGCAGGAATGACCTAAGGTACATCGGTTGTGAAATATGTGTATAAGAAAAGTAATGGATTAATTAATAAGAGAAATTAAGTTGATTGTGCGAGTGTGTTTGGGTTTACTTTTGAATACCTAATATAATATCTACATATAATATATAGAAGTTCTAACTTTCTTTTGCAGGAGGGTAGGACTTAATAACATTTTGTGCAGGGACGCGGTCCTACCCTTATACAACGGCGGATATCGGTAAGTGTAATTCAATGGTTTAGATATTAAAAGGAGTTATTAGAATGAGTTAATACAATGGAAGTTAATAAAATGGAAGTTTTGCTTGGGAAGAAACTATGCCGGATGAGATGACGGAACTAACTATCTTCCAAGCTGAGAATGATTAGGTTATGATAGATTTAAAGTGTTAGTTGGATAAGAAAAGTTTGAAATGTTTATATGTGTTTAGTCTACTCATACCAGCAAATTCAATTTGCTGACCCATGTTTGCTTTGTTTTGGCAACGTGGGTGTGTTCTTGGGAACATAGGTGGAAGGCAGTGGAATCGCGGCGTGTGATTGGGATTCTCGCCTGGAGCAGTCTGAGAGTTTAGTTTATTAGGTATGATCTTTTGGAAGGATGTAATAACGTAGGTTATATTTTCATATGACATGAAATACAATGTTGAAGACATGTTATTCTTAAAGTTTGTTTATGTTTGTATTGGGATGGAAGAAAGTTTTTAATAAAGTGATAGTTGAGGAATTTGGAGTTTTTTTGTTGTTAAGTTGATCCGGTTGTGATGTGGGTTTTAGGTTTTGACATGTGTTGTATCACCCCGTCATAGCCTGGGTTTTTAGACAATTGAATATAGTGATGTTTGAGATATTTATATTTCAAATATTCATTATTTTAATTGTTTAGAAAATCGGGCTGTGACATATGCTCTGCGATATATTTCCAAAAAAGTTTTTCCATTTCAGATGAATATAATATAATATAATGATATATTTCCTTTTGTTCTAGTTTCAAAAGGACTCTTAATTTCAAATAAAATGAAGCAGTACCAAGTAAATTCAAGCAAGTAAGCAAATAAAAATTGCACCTTTGAAGAAAGGGAGATCGAATTTGTATAAATCCTAGTTTATCAATGGAATCCCTACGGAAAACAGACAATTTGAAAGTGAGAGATGAGTGCTACTTGAAGAACTAAAACTAGAAAAGGAAGAAGATGGTGAATGGGTACTTACTAAATCGGCAGTGAGAGAGAAGATTGAGCAGCAGCAGCAAGAGAGAACATTGAGCAACGACAGATGAGAAGTATTTTCCGGTTTAGGACTTGAATTTATTTCGATCTCTTTTTTATTTTCTTCTCTTTTCGTTTGAAACAAATAGCGCACAAATCATGAGTTTGAGACTTCGAGTATAATTTTGTATTTTTACTTGTGTCATTTTTTTTCCTTTTATTAGTAGTTGTTTTTTATTTGTTTTCTCTTTACTGAAAAGTGACACAAGAACCCAAAACACTAGTGTCACTTTCAAATACAGTGACCCAAAAAATTAAAATACTTGTGTCACTTTTCTTAGAAGCAACACATCAACCCTCGTTCTATATAAAAGTGACACAAAAATTTTTTGTGTCACTTTTTGGTAGTGAATGACACAAGACCTAAAAAAAAAAGTGACACAAAAAACCTTTATTTTAGTAGTGGAGGGAGGATTCACACAAAGCCACACACATACGCTTTTCAAGGAAAAAACCGAATAGGACGGGCTCAGGCTCTCTTTGATCCTTTATCTTCTTTTTGGTAGACCATTTTCCTTAAACTATTTTTGGATAAGTTTGGAAACAGAATTGAATATAGATTGGAAAACAGAAATGTGATGGACTTGTAGAATCCAATCCTCATTGGGAAACTAAAGCAGTTCCCTACAATTCGGATCTACTAAGTGCTCCACGTTTTTTCCTCTATAAATGCTCCTTTATCAGCAGCCTATAGTATCTGCAAAACTACTTTATACTATGCTTTGGGCAATCATAAGATCAGTATCTTGGTTATTCCTTTTCTTCTTTGGTTTATCTGCAGTAAACAAAGGAGAGTAATAACTAGTTGTTGTATCCTGGGGGTTGACGTGGTCTGTCTGCATAAAGAGGAACATACGCGAAACAATCTTAAAGAGAGCGTACCAATCCGTGCTTCAGCCAGCCTTCTTTATATTCACTGTTTGTTCTTGTTGCAGAAATTATATCCAATACAAAATACTCAAGTTCATGATCAGTTGCTAGGGAAGCAAGATGATTTGCAACCCTATTGGCTTCACGATACGCATGTATTACATTGACACTAAAAAACCAAACACAACAGTTAGTTTCATGGATGACATTAGAAATATATAATGCCATTTTCATTTTTTACATCGATCATTTTTATTTATTTTCCAATGTGGCAAGAAAGAAATAGATGATGTGGAAGTCAATTAGCGAGTCAACTCCAACGGTCACCTGTAATTCTATAAATTGATCATCTTCTTCTCCAATTCCAACGAAACCCTAGCTACCAAATTGTTTGATTTCTCTTCAATTCTACGAATTCTATCACGAATTTAGGTATGTAATAGGTATTGTTATTAAATTTTGCTTCATTGTTCGCAAATTCTTATCAATTTTGTGACCTAGGGTTTTTAATTTGTGACAGGGATTTCAATTTGTAAACTAGGGTTTTCAATTTGGGGATTTAGGTCTTCTGCAGTCAATTTTGATTTTGTTTAAGCGTAGAGGCGCGCAAATTTAGTAAGGAAAATGATCTGAGTTGGCATTGATTTCCACCTCATCCATTAGGCACACACACCAGGTCAGGAAAATTATCGATAGCGTCATAAAAAAATGAATATGACATCATCAATTATTGCTAACGCCATCCATGAATGAAACAAACAGCTACATTTAGTATTTGCAACTTCAAGATTTTTTTCGCTTAGAAAAAAGTTTGGGGTGTAAATAACAATCGGGGACAAGTTTAGGGGTTATTTTTGTCGTTAATCAAAACTTGTTGGTACTATAGTAGTAACTAGAGTTTTGTTATTTTTGTTTGTCAAATGTCATTCCAATATTCCATTGTTTGATTATATATTTCCTAACAGTGGATTATTTAGGTATGCATATACAGATTGCCATACTGCTTCCTTTTTTCCAATATCAGAACATCACAATACCACCAATTATTATTAAAATATGTTATTACTATTTTGGACAGAGACATCATGATATTAAACAGCAACGGCATCAACAAAAAATAGTTTTGAATGACAAAATTAGTTGGTCCAAGTTTGGAGCCCAGTTGAGTTAAACTTGTTTTCTCAAACCTAATATTGGCTCCAATCTCTTCAAAGATATTCAAATTAAAATCGTTTTAATAACGAAAATAGATGTGTTAGAGTCGTACATGGAAATCAGGAAATGTACCACTTAGTGAGAGTAATTATGTAATTTCATAATGTTAAGGGTGTGAATGTTATTTGATAAGGATTGGTGGTAGTCATTGGATAGAGTTCACAAGATCATGACATGTGTCCTAGATGATTTGAATTCCAATTTTGTCTTTGCCAAAGTCACATGGTATTTATGTAATTATATATAGAAAAGGGTATTAGAGTCTTTTCATTTATCTTGACCAAAAACATCATAGTCAAAGTCAGTTGACTTGAATGTGTTGTGGTCTTTAGGGGTAAAACTAATTGGCCTAAGTTCTAGGAGGGTAAAGCTAGAAAATCTGTAAAGTTTTGTCATCCCTCATTGGCGCTTTGATGACTTAGTTGAATGGCTTCACTTTCTTTCTTATCCTTGTCACTACAACTCTTCATAAAAGAACTCCATCCTTGTCTTCATGGGGTTGGTTGACAATGTCGTTGATCCTTCCTCATCCCAAACATCAGGTCTGACTTACCTGATACAAAGAATCAGAATGATTGTGAGATTAGATGTAGATTATAACATGAATGTCGCTAACCAGTGACAACTATAAATTTGTACGGAATAATACATATATAACAAAAAGGAATGTTCTCTGAGAATTTAATGGGAAAATACTTGAATTAGTATATAACTGTGGGAGATTACTTTAAGGGTGATCTTGGACACACCCATGAAAACACTCTTATATCCCGTAACTAACATAAGTTTTTGTCATACCTAATAATTGCCTAAATTTAATAATATCTCCCAAATTAATTGGGGGCAGGGGGGGTACTTCCAAAAATAAGGGCAGGGCAAAAAGATTGAAAAAAAAAACATCTATTTGGTACCGTCCTTTTTTTTTTTTGTGAAAGTTTCTTTTCACATTCTTTTTCTTCCCTCTCGTTGTATGTTCTACACAAAGGGAAAAACAAAAAAGGCTAAAAAAAAACCCCATTTTGAGCCTTGCAAACATAGATTTAGTCCCATGCTTATTAAACTTGAACTTGTTTTTAAATTACGAAGTCATCTTCTTTAGTGTTTCTAACCTTTGTTTTGCAGCAACTCTGTAATGAATTCGGAATTGGGTCTATTGAGCCTTAATTGGTTGTCTGTTTGGCTTTCAGCACCATAGTTGTTTGATGAAATGCCGCATTGAGAGGGAAAGTTGTGTTGCTGATTTCGTGTGCGCAAGGTTGGGAAGATTGCATATAAAAGTGCATGTATTCTGTTTTGGTGTGGTGAAGTTAATCTTGTTTGGTTGTTTGGCTTGGAAAAATTGATGTTCTTTGCTGTTGGGTTATAGATTATACTCTTTGGGTGCTTGTTATGAAAAGTGCTCATATGTTTTCGTAAGCTAGCAGTTTTTGACGTGTACGAAAGCATAGGATGGTAATTCTGTGATCTCTCAGTAACTCCAGATGGTTTACAGGTGTGTGTGGACATTTTCCTTACGACCCAGACTTATGGGGACATTGCTTCCATCTCTGTTATCCCAAGCACTATTGGCGGACAAGTACTCTTTTACTCTACATCATTTGTTAATATTCACGAATTGAAATGAACATGCAAATACTACTTTAATGTGTATGGTTCGAGACTTGTGGTCCAAATATGATTCTCGTTAGATGTGAGTCTGCTGTAAGTCTAACTTAAGGTATAAATATTATGTTCTACACATCTATTACATTCAAGACTTGCTCATATTTCTCTTTAGGGCTCTTTTTCCTAGTAAAAATTTGAACTAATCCAACAAGGGTTCCGTGTCTAAAGTCTTTATTATATAGACATTTCGTTAAGAAAGACATGGATATGAAGTGGATTAGGCACCATTGTCCAAGCTGGATCCTAATCCGAATGTGTTTAAGTATGATTGGTTTGAATGTGTATCTTCTCTCGCGGACTAATACAAGTCAATTTCCACGAAGTGGGTTATATTCTTCTTTTCACTTTAGTCTCCTTGAGTGCTTGTGTCCGAAAAGTTGTGTTTTGAGAGTAATCACCTATTTGCACCTATTTGAAAGTGAAAAATTACTTATTTGCCGAGATGATCAGGAGGAAAACATGTCGTATCTTAACCCTCTCTCTCATTTTTATTTACTTGACTTTAATTGGCTTTTCTAGTTAGTGCCACCTCTGATCATGTGGCATTCTTTTTTATGAATATAAATCACTGAAATATCATAAATGCCCATGATAGTTAGAGAGCTTCTAACATCTCTACCACCTTGGTCATAGAAGGCCGATCTGTTGGGTGTGTTTGTATGCACCAAAGGGCCACTACACAATCATCTTTTGTCGTTTCCTCTTTAAACACCTCACATGGTCCTTCTATACTGAAGTCTAGTTTAAGATGATTATATACCCACTGTGGAAAATATATCTCACTCATGTTCTCCACTCTTGTGTTAATGTTTTTTCTTTCCCCAATCATTTCAAACACCATCATTCCATAACTATAGACATCTGACTTGTGAGACACCCCTCCAAAGTTTCTGAAGCAAAATTCAGGTGCAATGTAACTTATAGTTCCTCGAGCTCCAGCCATGTGCATGACACTGACATCTCTTGTTGGACAGAGTTTGGCCAGCCCAAAGTTGGAGATTTTTGGGCAGAAGTCTTCATCTAAGAAGGATGTTGTGAGGTTTTATGTCAAAATGTAAAATGCGTGTGTTACAACCACGATGAAGGTACTCCAAACCTCTGGCAATGCCAAGTGTTATTTGGTAAAGTTTTTCTGAACCCAAAGGAGGCATGAAGCTTGATTCATTCTCTTTGTAAATAAATCTTTCAAGTGATCCATTCGGCATGAACTCATACACAAGAGCTCGTTTAGTTTTCTCGGTACAAAAGCCTAGAAGGCTAACCACATTGACATGGTTAGTCCTGCCAATAATAGACACTTCATTGACAAAATCTTCTTCATTACCCTTGGACTCCATCAATACCTTAACTGCCACTAAACGGCCATCACGAAGCTGTCCTTTGAGCACGCAACCATATCCTCCTTTGCCTAATGTATCTTTGAACTAATTAGTCATCTTCTTGATTGCTGAATAGTTGTACCTTTGTGGACCACATTTGTAGTTCTCTGAGAACACTTCCTCGTTTTCTAAACTCTCCATTATATCCCTCCAACAAGAGCATAATGAGGAGATAATCTTCTTGTAAAGTACCAATAAGATTAGAAGTACAACTCCTCCAACTCTAGAGCATAGTGAGGAGATAATCTTCCTGTAAAGTACCAATAAGATCAGAAATACAACTGCTACTAGTCCTCCAACTCCAGTGGATACACGGATACACCTATAAACAGAGAGACAACTTTTAAATTTAAAATCTAGCTGCAATTGTTTTTTATAAAGAGTTGATCAAGTGACATGTAGTATATAGTAAGCTCACCAATTATGATCTTTCTAGTAGTAGTGAAACGGGTATTGAACATGAAAACCGGCTGGACACTTCTCGGAAGTCACTAGAAGAATTCCATTCAGCCGATGATGGAGAACTAGGGACTTAACGTATTTTAATTGAAGCAATTAAAACATCATGAATTCATGACAACTATACTTCTTCTTCTTCTTCTTGTTTTGATCGATCACCAAAGCATAGTACAAAATATCAGGATATGGGTATTTATCGATATTCAATTTGTGGATATGTATCGTGGATATATCCCCCTATTTGGGGATATTTGACATTGTTTCACATGCAAATATCGTGGATATATCCAAAATATCGACAAATATTGTAGATATTTATTGATATATCATGATATATTATTTATATTTATTTGAAATATAATGGTAAATATTAAATAAAATTGTTATATATACAAAATATACAAAATATCGCAAAAATATCACAAAATATCCCCAAATATGACAAATATCGCAAATATTATCGAAATATCACTGATATTTGCAGTCGTATATATCTCTAAACATATCGTGATATTTATATATCTTTTTCTGAAATATGGATAGATATCCCCAAATATCGCGATATATTAGGATATTTTGTACTCTGCACCAAAGCACCGTTTGTTTACAACTGAAGTGGACACGATTTTCAAATAATAGAGCTCATCTATCATCAAACATAGACGACTTCATCAAGTCTTCTGCCATTCAAAGCAAATCCATATAATGTGTGGTCAAAATTATTTTAGGGCCACTTGGTTTGAACCTTGTGCTCTCGTGGTCAAACCCAGCGGTTGAGACCAAGTTATATTTCACAAACTTGACAAAACCAAGAAATACATTGGTTAAGAGAAGAACAAAGATGGGAACGTGAAGAAACAGTTGGAATGTCGAAAGAGAATCACTTCTTCAAGAGATTGGTCATTTTAAAAAACAAGTACAAGTATTAGAAAGACAGAACTCGAATTCAGTTTTGGAGAATGTATCGAGTGATAACATTCTTAGGGTTTTGAAGGAAATGGATTTGAGTTCTGTGAATAAGAATTTGATTTCGGAGAAGGAGGAAGTGAAGGAAATGATGGTTTTCGTCATTGAGGAAAGGCTCAGAAGGCGTGGAGGTTCATGCAATGCAGGTCTACTTGCATTTTTGCTAAGAAATTTCAAGGCGAGTTTGGTTGATTGATTGATTTTATTTATATATGATTTGAATTGAATAATTCCATATAATTTTTTTATGACACTTATAAGAAATGTTACAGATGAAAAAAATTGCGCGACAGTTTCATATTTTGGCATTGTAGTAGCCATTTTCATAGAGGGAGCATGTGTGTTGGGCTAAGGAATAGAGCCATCACCATAGTATGTATTGGGCCCAGAGAATAGGCCCAAGACCATACTATGCCCCATGAAGTAAACCTAAGAGAGGGATATAAAAGGAAGAATGGAGAAGAGAAAAAGAGGAGAGAGCTCATAAGAGAGGCAGAGAGGGATGAGGAGTGAGGGGTGAACTACGGCGGCTTGATCCCGAAATGGGTACGTAGGCAACCTAATTGGTGCAACCGATCAAAAATAGAGCTTGAAGACAAGTAAAGTTAGTAGTCGCGGTATTTGGGTGCGACAAATGGCGCCGTCTATGGGGACCGATGAGTAGAGAGAGGTGGGTGAGAAAAAATGTGGCCGCTAACACTATTTGGAGTTTAGGAAAACCAGAGAAAGATGGCACCTTTCAAGAGAAAAATAATCCATCGTCATCTTATCAAGAATAATACTTGTATTACTAAGTCAGTTATACTTGAAAAACTCACCTATATGTACCTTGCTTGGAATGAAGTTGATCTGGCTCGCAATGTTTTTTATCAAGTTCCACGCCCGAATATTATTTTATGGAATTCTATGATTAGAGCTTATGCTTGGAAAGGACCCTGTGATGAAGCTATGGAGTTTTATCATAAAATGTTTGATTTGGGGATTATTGAATAAATTCACATTTCCTTTGTTTTGAAAAACGGTTCGGGTTTAAAGGTGTTGGAGATTGGTAAAGAGATTTATAGTCATGTTAAGAGAAGTGGGTTAGATTCGATGTGTATATATGTACGCCTTTAGTTGATTTTTACGAAAATGCGGATGTTTATCTGGCCCGAAAGATTTGTTTGATAAAAGGTCGATAAGGATGTTGTTGCATGGAATGCAATGATTGCGTGGTCTTCTCTTCATGGGCGTTATGAAGACACGGTTCGGTTAATTTTGAAATGCAAGATTCAGTACTAGTCCAAACTCTTCAACACTTGTGGCAGTTTTACCGACAATTGGCCAAGCTAAGGCGTTGAGGCGGGGAAGAGCATGCATGGTTATTGTGTAAGGAAAGTTGTTTATCACGACGTTGTCATGTTAACAGCCCTCCCGGATATGTACGCTGAAATGTGACTCCTAGAATATGCTAGGAGAATTTTTGGTACCATTAGTGTTGCGCTGTAGAGGTTGTTTGAAGCCGAAAATGCTGCTGAAATTATGATGGGAATCACAAAAAAGAGAGGAGGGGGTGGTACTTCAGCTAGGATGAGGATTCTATTTGTTATTGGTGGTAGTGAATTGGTCGATCTCGGTGGATGGGTGGTGGTGAGTGGAGAGATGGTTGGAGAAGATGGGGAAATGGGTGCATTTTGGACCCATTTTAGATCCTCGCAAAATGGGCTTATTTGGATGTTGTTGGGCCTCTTAGCTATTCGGGCTGTAGAGTATAGTGTAGGCTTATGGAGTGTGGGTGATGGCGTAGTGTGGGAACTGGGGGTAAAGTGTGGGCAGTGGTGGACTAGTAGGGTGTGGACGGTGGTAGGAGGATAGGTGTACCACCTCGGGTTTGTACGGGGATGTTAAAAAGGGGTTTGACAATCACGCCGAGTATGGCCAGAATGGTGATGGGTCTAACAAGGGGCAACACAGTCCCCTAGCCTCCTTTGTGTTATTGGTGATTTTAGTTTTTGTAGAGTATTTAACATAATGATAAAGACAAATTTACGTAAACTAACTATTTATGCGTAAACACAAATAATCAATTAACTAAATAAGTACTTAGATCAATATTCCTACTCTCAATTCATTATGCAATATATAAAGAGTACGTATTCATTCCGCTCATAAACCATCAAGACATAAATAGAATTCAACTAATTAAACAAAAAGAACAATGATGAGAGTAATAATTTGAATAAGAAATTAACTATTATGATGATACTACGAATTTATACTAAATTAACTAACAATATAATGATGTGAATCAAAGATAGAGAATGTTAGAGAGAGAATTAAATATACTTTTCAATTCCTAGAAGTGTTAGAATAGATTGTTAAGAAACCCTGGCCTAATCTTTATATTCTCACTAAAAGGTTAAATATAAATCTTAGACTTTTATGATCCCTAATTCAATTATACCATCTCTAGTCATAATCAAATTAGCATGAGAGGAAGGTTTGTTTTCCATTCTCATGGAAAAACTCACAATCCTCTAGTTCAGATTTTTCTCTGCTTATCTCTAAGTCAAGAAAAATCCAAATTTTAAACCTTAATCAACAAATCTATGCTAAACAAATCAAGTTCTCTCAAGGCTTCATTAACCTCCCTCTAATGGGAGTTTAGCTTTGATTCAGTGGACTGAAATTACTAACACAAGAACAAATAGAACAAGTCATTTGATATAAGTAATTTAAACTTCATAAATCTAAATTTGAACAATAGTCTAAGATTCAAAATGGATTCAAACTGAATTTAAAACTAATTTAGAACTAAGATTGTGAATAACTAATTATCAATTTAAGACAAACTAAATCTATGAATCAAATATTGAATTAGAAACTAAAACTTGAAATACAAACTAATTATTGATTCTAAAAACTAAATATTGTTCTAAACACTAATTTGATGCTAATTAACTAGATCGAAAACTAACTATTGGATCTAGACTAAAAAAAAAAAACTAAGTAAAAGAAAACTAACTATTGGATTCTCACTAACTAAAAACTAAGTATATTAAGAGCTAAGTCTTTCTCTCTTCAAATAGAAGAGACAAGATCCACAAATTCGTGCATGGGCTGAGGAGCCATGTTTTGGGCCAGAAAATCGAGCCCAAAACCTCAGTACTTCAGTCCACAAAAGGCTTTTCAATTAGATTTAATTTCAACAGTCTTTTCGTTCACTTCTGCTCCTCTGATTGGGTCAACACTTGGACCATTAGAATCTTTTTCAGAGCCGGTCATTTTGATGTAAGGTAGGCCCAATTCTGAGGTCTGAGTCCAAAGATACGGCCTTCGGAAGTTTAGTTGACTTTTATGCGCTATTTCTGCCCGCGTTGACTTTGACTTTTCAGCTTTGACCGGGCTTTAAAAAGGCTTTTTCTCCTTGAATCTTGGCCTGTAATCATAGAACTTTTTAGCAACCAACCTTTGCTTCTTTATCTCGCAAAAGGGACGCATTTCTGTATGTATTCGACTCCAATGCCTGAAATACATAAGAACACGATAACAAGACTAACTCTTACTTATTAATCACATAATTAGTCTAAAAGTAATATTGTTAATGAGTTTTGTGAACGATAGTTGATGGGTTGAAACATTTTGCTGGTAGGGTGCGGAGTAAAAAGAGTAGGAATGAAGGGGATGAGATCCTTTGCGGAGATGGTAATAAATTCTATGAAAGAGAGATGGTGACTGAGGTTAGACACTCTGCGGACATGGGGGCAAGCCGAGTTGTCCCTGGATATGATTCGTGCTTTCCGAATGAGAGCGGAGGGGATGAGACCCTTCGCGGATACAATCTTGAGTTCTACGAAAGAGAAACGGAGGGGACGAGACACTTCGCGGACATGGTAGTGAGTTCTATGAAAAAGAGAGGGTGGCTGAGGTCAGACACTCCACGGACATGGGAGCAAGCTGAGCTGTCCCTGGATATGCTTCGCGCTTTCCGAATGAGAGCGGAGGGGATGAGACCCTTCACGAATACAATGATGAGTTCTACGAAAAAGAAACGAAGGGGATGAGACCTTTCGTGGACAAGATGTTGAGTTTGAAGAGTGAGAGTGAAGGGGATGAGACCCTTTGGGGATACACTAATGAGTTCTATGAACGAAAGCCGATGGATTGAGACACTTTGTGGACATGATGATTGACTGTGAAGAGTGAGTGCCAAGGGAAAGAGACCCTTCACGTAATGGTAGTGAATTCTATAAAGGAGAGCTAATAGCAGAGAGAGAATGAGGACTTTGGGTCACGCGACCAAGGACGGTTAGCAGGGAAAACACCGACTGATGTTGAGGTTGGAGAACTCGGGTAAGTAGTGACAAAGGAAGTGCGAGACGAGTGGAGGATTATAATACAATTCACGGCCAGCAAAGTCACAGGGTCAAGAATGATGAGAGCGCAGAGTTCAAGAGTTCACGGACAAAGAGAGTAGGGATTGAGTACTTCACAGACATACGGTCCAGTAGTAGAGTACCTGGATATGAAACGTCTTGAGGAGAAGAAGATTGCATACAGTCACAGGATACTGCGGATATCTAGAGTTCAAAGAGGGACACAAGGAGGTTTGAAGACTTCTCGGGTCCGTCGTCGTCATTGCCGCCGAACCCGAGAGGGGGCAAATGTAGTAGCCATTTTCATAAAGGGAGCATGTGTGTTGGGCTAAGGGATAGAGCCATCACTATAGTATGTATTGGGCCCAGAGTATAGGCCCAAGACCATACTATGCCCCATGAAGTGAACCTAAAAGAGGGATATAAAAAGGAAGAGTAGAGAAGAGAAAAAGATGAGAGAGCTCATAAGAGAGGCAGAGAGGGATGAGGAGTGAGGGGTGAACTACGGCGGCTTGATCCCGAAATGGGTACGTAGGCAACCTAATTGGTGCAGCCGATAAAAAATAGAGCTTGAAGACAAGTAAAGTTAGTAGTCGCGGTATTTGGGTGCGACAGACATATTTTGCTCTAGATGAGAAATACATTGGAATGTAGCATGCTGATAAGTGCTCAAAAAGTGCAATTTAACCCTCGATTATGCCTCTTGTTTAACCATCTTAGTAGACTAATAGTGTTTGTAAGTTATGTTTTAAGATTCTACAGGTGAAAAAGAGAGTTTTGTAGAATATTAGAGAAAAAGGGGTAAAATGGAGCAATTCAGAGCATTAAAGATCGCATGGGAGGCCCATAGATAATCATGGAGAAGGCCAAGGAATTGAAGCTATTAAAAATGCGACTTGCACCTATTTTAAAGCCTATTTAGAAGCCCAAGGCCAAAGGATTTGTTGCTTGGATTGATAAAACATAAAATGAATAGTTTACCTACGATTGTACGATGAACTCAAAACGTAAGTAAACTAAAACTTTCTTATGAGCCTATATTTATCAAAGTTTCTACTCTCAATTCTATCGAAATAAAGTGGAGTAACAAATTCGATCCACTCCTAGTTCTCTAGCATGGAATGTTTTATAGTCTAATTTGTCGGTCTTAAGTCTAATGAGAGATTTACGAAGGGTGTTATACTACGATACAATATGAAATTGATTATGTTGAATTTAAACTACGAATGCTATGGAAATATGATTGTTTTTGAATCTAGATAAAGGATTAGAGGGGAATTGAATCCACCTCGAATCCAACTTAATAACCTAGCATAGATTCTTATATCTCGATTCTTACGTTCTTACGGTAAGAATTTTGAGTTCTAATCCCTAGTGTTCATGGAATTTCTACCAAATACTAACTAGCATGTGAGGTCGTCCACCCATTCTCATGGCGAATCACGACCTTCTAGAGTGGAATAGATTCTACAATGCTTCTATACTATACCACTAAGTTTTCATCAAAGCTTCATCAACCCCTCTAATGGAGGTTTTAGCCTTGAGTCATCAACCCATCATTTCCCATTGAATTATAACTACACATCATATTAAAATTCTAACTTAACTAATTTAACTAACAATGTTTCAATCTACTTAAACTACGAAATGATAATCAACAAGAATTAAAATTAGATCTATAAATTGAAATGACAAAAATCGAAATTGACAGAAATAACTATTTTATTTATCTAATCAATCAAGAACAATGATTCAAAGACTTAATCTAAAACAAGAATTGGAAATGGAACTTAAACTTAATTACTCTACTGAAAACTAGATCTAGAGTTCTATATAGTTTTAGGTCTAACTAGCTACCATTAACAAAGAGTTCAGCTTTTGTTTTTATACTTTCATATCCAAAAATCGTGCATGGGCTTGGAGCCATGTTTTGGGCCAGAGAATCAGGCCCAAAACCCAATTCTTTCAGTCCAAAAAGGCCTTTTCAGCTGCAGTTAGCTTCAACAGACTTTTCGTCCACTTTTGCTCCTTTGATTGGATCAAGTCTTAGACCATTGGAAAGCTCTTTCCGAGACGGTCGTTTTGACATAAGGTAGGCCCCATTCTGAGGTCTGAGTCCAAAGATACGGCCTTGAAGTTCTCACTGACTTGTGTCTTTGTTTACGCCAAGGCGTCGACTTTTCAACTTTTGACCGGGCTTTAGAAAGGCTTTGTCTTCTTGAATCTTAGCCTTTAATCACGGAACTCCTTAGTAACCGACCTTTGCTCCTTTATCTCGCTAAAGTGGCACATTTCTGCACATAATGGACTTTGAAACCTGAAATGCATAAAAACACGTAATCAGTGTTAACTCTTAATTATTACTCACATAATTGGTCTAAAAGTATGAATTCATTACAGGGTTAAAACTACAGTTTTGGGCTCTTATCAAACCACCCCCAAACAGCATTTTGCTTTTCCTCAAGCAAAGATGAGAAATTAGAATAAGTGACCAAAAATGGAGTTCTAACTACTCTCGTTTCGCTGAGTGCGATTGCATTGACCATATGCAACAAGGCCTTAAATCACTAGGAATTCCCCTAAGTGGGACGAAGTTATATCCTCGTGAGAGTTTTTCCATTGAAGGTACTCACAAACTTCAACTATACTACAACGACTAAGAAATAAACTATTGTTTCCTCATTCATGTCTCAACTAGCTATACATCTCACTAGCAATTGAATAAGAATAACCAAGTCAAAAACCTAAACTAATATATGCATAATAATTAATCATCTATGATACAAATATATACACTATGCGTAATACTATGAAATGCCTAGCAGGTTCGTTTCTAAAAACTCGGAATAGCGTCCTTAAGTAGGTCCTCACATAAATGTCAAGATTTAAAAACCACTCGATTTTTCCGGCTCAAGTTTTATTTATCTCAAACAGTGCAGTGGGCACACTTTACCTTACAATCTCAATGACAACAAGGAAGCCAGAGTCGATCAAACACATCTGCCATTTACTATCACACTAACCTATTCCTAATTGAGCTAGAGGTCTTTATTAGGTGTTGTGGGGATTAGGAGATGGTTTAAGAAGGAAGGAAATGGATATTCAAAAAGGACAAGTCTGAGATAATAGAGTCTTCATATTATGTAACTTAGAGAAAACCTTGTTATTTTCTTTTGCTTCTATACTTTGTTTCCATCCTTAGCCATATTTTTCTTTTCTTTGGCTTTTGACTCCCTTTTATTCTATTTTTGGAGTTTTTATTTATTTCTATGTTTTTATTTTTCTTTTCTTTGGATGGAAACTTCTTTTCTTTATTCTGAAGCAACTAACTAATTTTTGTTTACACATGTTTTTCTCTTCTTCTTTCTTCCTCATTCTATTCTCAGACTTATTCTAGATTGGGTAGGTTGATTTTTTTATTTTTTTTTATTTATTTTTTATTTATTTTGTTTTCTTTTTGTAACTGGGTCAAGGAATTTTGGTTTATGGAAGGCTAAAGAAAGGCTCAGAGGGGCGACTAGTGGAAAATAATTCATAGGTTTGAATTTCGGCTATATCGATCCAAAGGGGCCTAAATTCTCGCTTTTTAGGATATGACATAGTGATCAAGCAAAGTGGACGTGTGATTTCTCTATCCCGATTTTACTTCTCCCTTGTGTCATTTCTCAAATGTTTTCATTTCATATAAGGCTTTTTAGGCTATATTCTCATAGGATTTGTAGAATAAGTACTCTAGCCTAGATTTTAAACTTCTTCGCTAACAATCATAGATACTCATGTAATATATTTATAGATAGATGCAAAGATTATTACCTACATATTAACCTAAGTTTCTAACAATCATTCCGATGCAAAAGCTCATTGAGACTTCTAGATTGTTAAGAGCATAGAGAAAGAAACAATACCAATATTCGAAGTGTATAGCATAAACTTATTTATTTATATTTTTGAAAATTTTAACTTGAAAACAAATGCATATTATACATATCTATATCCTAACAGATGCCTTAATTACACGTGTTTCTATGCCCCCAAACAAGAAGCATGATTTGTCCTCAAAGCATTTAAATAAAGAGGGTAGAAAAATACCATGGAACGCGTGGAAATTCGGGAACATCGCAAAACAAGGTTAGAACATACTAATATAGGGAAAATAAAAATATCGGGCGCGAACTCTATAAGAGTTCTACCCATTATGGGGTTAATGTAAATAAATTTGCTTGGGACATAAAGCGCACAATAACAAAACTATAAACTTACCTTATCTCCCCGCTTTAAGCATCCTCCTCCTCCTTAAAGAGATGAGGTTCCTTCAAGATCCCGCCATCCATTATAACTTGCCAAGCTTGCCGCCATTTGTCATCTACTAATGCTAACCTGTTAAGTGTTATTATGTCCGATGGGATGTACGGGCGACCAAATGAGGTCGCACCGCCATCCCGCCAAGTCATTATTCGCGAATGAAGCGAACCACTCCAATTGGTGGGTCTCATGACTTCAACCCTTTTCCAATCTATGAATTTTTCACGTATCACGATAAACAACTACGCATGATGCGGCTTACTAAAACAGGCATAAGAAGATACTTACGCTTCATGCTTTGGGCTCTCTTAAGACTAGCGACTAAAACTCGGGGAATGTCATATCGGCGACGTCCCTCAGCTAAAGCGAGGAAAATGTCACCTGCAGTACTGTTTGCAGAAATGAACTGCCATTCCCCTAAAATATTCATCAGGATGAATAACATGGTGGTGCCTACGTTTAGGGAAAGGCTACCAAGGGCAATGTTATATCGCCCCTAGTCCATTACTCGAAATACGCCTCCCCCATAATACTTATGGAAATATGTATAATCATAAAGGTATGCATTATCGGTCATATATGCCCATGTGTGAACAAGATCAGGTATTGGTAATCCTGAAACTAAAGCGACCACATTTTTATTGAATTGATGTGTCGTGTTATCGACTACGACGGAGAATTCTTGTTATCCATCCTGATTACAATAGAATTTAACGTGGTCGTAGAAATAAGCAGTAAGCTGTGGTGAATATGAATCGTCATCACTTACCAGTAGATGACGCCATCCTAACTGTAGGATCCTGTGTCGGAACCAATGTCCATAGGTCTCGGTTCCCAACACGTCTTCGAAAGACTGTTCAGGTGTGACTATAGGAGATGTCATCTCAACGACTCTTTGAATAGTTCCAAAAATCCTGGAATGACCCTCAGAAAATTGGAATTTTCCGCGTTCACAGAAGGCAGGGCGCGGGTGCGCTCGCTTAGGGCGCGGTCGCGCTCGTGGGTTTCTGCAATAACAGTGTTTGCGAAGTCGCATCCAAGTCGATGGTCGGTCGCGCCGAAAGTAAATTTCTCGGAAGTGTATACAGTAGCCCTCGGCACGCAGCACGTAGAATCTTTGAAAACGAAGTTTGGAGGAAAAAGAAGGAAAACTTGGAGTGAAAGGTGAGGGGGATGATGGTGGGGTGTAGTGTGGTTTGTTAGTGTAGAATGAAGGGGTTTAAATAGGTTCTCAGGTTTAAAATGAATCGGCAAGTTGCCAAATTGTTTAAAGGCAATTTCGAAAATAGAAAGATTCCAAACCCAAAAATAGAAACAACCCATCTTCTTGATTTTCTAAAAATCCCGGTATCTTTTATAATTGGATTTAGAATAGTAACTTCTAAACTCTCCTAGATTTCATGCTACCACCACACAAATCATAGATATGCCGATATCGGCCAAATTCTCAACCTTTCCTCCAAGACAACTTTACCGCAGATGATCATATAACTAATTATGCTCGGTGATAAATATTACCACCCCCAAACAAGTCGGGAAGGTGGGATTAATGATAAAACAAGCAAGACTTCGAAATTAACCAATTATATTAAAAATAAAATTTAAATCCAAACAACATAAAACAAACACATTAATATTTAAATTTAACTACTTAATTAAAATCCAACTAATAAAACAATCAAAACCATGAAATAACAAATAACACAACCGATGGTGAACACCTAGCCATGTGATGAAGATGGGCCCCGAGATGGAGATTGGTCCCGGCATGGAGAATGGCTTGAACCATCTGTCGCTTTGGCGACGACGGCTCATGCCCGGTTTCGGGACTCGGCTGAAACAGAGTCCTCCACGGTGGTGGCATCGTCAGTAGCATCTCTATTCGAACAAGCCGCGGCTTCCATCTGATTCTCCGACATCGCGATAATCGGGCTTGTTGATGCCGGTGGATAGTTTCCATGTTAGACAAGATATCGCCCCGAACCCCTTCGAAAGCATTTCAAATCTCGCTCAAGGTTCGCTTTGCTTCTTTTCGAACTACAATCTGTCTATCTCGGATATCTTCACAAATACCATAAACGCAATGCAAGGCAGTTTGCAACACTTGCATGTGTTCTAAATTAGAACTACATTTATCTAATGCATTGTCATCCAGACATGTCATATCCTCCCTTTCATCCTTCGACTCAACCATTTTTTCTTCAGACAACGGCCAAGTCTCTTGGATGCAATCCGTATAGATACTTGCATTAGAATGCAATTTGATCTTAATAGAGCAGATCTTGCGACAGCTCTAAAGGAGAGCATGATCTTAGTGATCAATACGGGAAGAGGCCAAGCTCTTCCCCACTCCTCGAATCACATTAAACATTAAATCGAGGATGCATAAATTATACTTATTTGTTTGCAAAATCCGCAGAACGCGTCGCGGACATTGCGGGCCGATATCATCGACTTTGTCTTTCTCGAGGGCGTTCCTACCAATCCACCGAAGCTACTGACTACGATTGATTGGTTCTCGTGGTTGATCGGGCGGACGAATGAGATGTCGGATTGTATTCACCCTCCACGACGGTATCCTTTCATCAAAGCGGGAACTCCAAAGATAACGGGATTCCTGAATTGTCTTTACCAAAGTTGCTTTCAAGCGTAATTTCTAACGATTCAGCCAACAACTGTCTCGTTACTTCCCTCCTCGTTCCTACTACCTTTATAAAAATCCTATCCCCCAATTCTCGCTTCTTATAAAACTGTTCTACCAAATCATAGTGATATAACTCCTCGGTTGAAAGTACCACAAGTCCGTCCAATGCCTCCTAATCATCTCCGTCGTAAAATGGCCAAGTCAGTCGGAAGCAAACGTGCTCTAAGCAAAATTCTTCGTCGTAAGCGCCATTGAAGTTTCGAGACAACTAATGGTTTTGTAGACCTGGGGGAGGCGAAGTTTGAAGAAAAACTACTAAAAACAACGGTGGTGGCGGTGGTTACTTGAATTGGTGGCTGTTTTTCTGAGTTAGGTTGGTGGTGGTAATGGTTTGGAGAAGATTTTAGTTGGATTTAAATTTCTTGGCGTGGGTGTAGTTAGGTTTCCTTTTCTCTCTCTTTTTTATTTATTTTTTTTTTTTTATTTTTTTTTATTTATTTTATTTATTTATTTATTTTGGTGTTTAAGGTTTGTTTTAAACCTTGGTTAACCGGCGGGTTGAAAAGGAAAGAAGTGTGCGTTTTGGGAAGGAAGGAGACGCACAGACGTGCGTCCGGTTTGGGCCCAAGCCCAATTTGAATTCCGAAATTTTTCAAGTTTTCGCGCAATTTCAAATTGAATTTGCCGCTTCGTTACTGGCCCGATTTTGGCGAATGAGTTATGGAAATGATCAGTAGAGAATTTCCAATCCAATGATCCATAAAACACTCAATTTCAGCCATGGGTGACGTATAAGAAGGTGGAAAAACGCCTCGAAGTGCGTGTGTGACGTAAGTTATGCGAACGAAGGAAATCTAAGTTTTAGATTACGTCAATCCAATTGAACTACAAGTAATGGGCCTAAGCAACACAAATGGAAAGTTCGAGCAATCCAGATGGAAAGACCGATTGCCCACCCCCAAACAAATTTTTAAACACAAAATTTGTTCTAACATGGGTCGTTTAAAGTCAGATTCCCAAGACTTGTTGGATTGCTATTTCTATGATTAAGAATTTTTTTTATTATTATTATTATTATTATTATTATTATTATTATATATATATATATATATATATATATATTATTATAAGAAAAACGAAAACAATAAATACATAATTCACTCCATAGAGGAACATGACTCAAAAACCGAGAAAACATGCAAAAGTGGAAAACGTGAATTATGTTAACTGTGGACTTAGGATTCGGTACTTACAACCACACACTCCATAGGGAGGGCCCGGTTACCTGAATGGTGCACTTACCACTATATGGAAGTGAAATGAAGTACACCAATGACAAAGGTCAATCCTCTTAGACAGGGTCCTGTAAAAGGACTTCCTCTACATCAGGGGACAGAAGTTCGTGAAAATGTTTTAACCGTTGACCATTAACTTGAAAGGTACTATTGTCATTGGGATTTACCAAGGTGATTGCCCCGTAAGGGGTGACTTCAGTAACCAGAAAAGGACCAGACCAACGGGTTTTTAGTTTCCCTGGGAAAATATGTAGACGGGAGTTGTAAAGCAAGACCTTTTGACCGACCACAAACTCTTTTTTAAGATTTGCTTATCATGAACACATTTCATGTTAGCTTTATAATCCTTCGCGAGATCGTAAAGAATCGCCACGGATTTTTCTTCAAGCTCATTCAATTGCAACTTGCGTTTGACACCGCCTCATCAATATTGAAGTTAAGGCTTTTATAGCCCACGCGAGCACGGTGCTCTAATTCAATCCGGGCAAATGACATGGTTTCCCAAATACAAGTCTAAAGGGAGACATACCTATAGGAGTTTTGAAAGCAGTTCTATCGCCCATAAGGCATCCGATAGACGCTTGACCAATCTTTCCTATCGGGAGTTTACAGTTGTTTCTAAAATCTTTTTGATTTCCCTATTAGAAACTTCTACTTGTCCGCTAGTTTGTGGATGATAAGGAGTTGCTACTTTGTGTAACTCCATACTTTTTTCACTAGGGATGCAACAACTCTGTTGCAAAAAAATGTGTTCCACCATCACTAATGATGGCTTTAGGAATGCCAAACCGATAGAAAATATATTCTTTAATAAAAAATACAACGGTCTTATGGTCATTGCTACAGCAAGCTAGGGCCTCTATCCATTTAGACACGAGTCCACGACAACTAGAATATAAATGAAACCGTGGGAAACAGGGAAAGGACCCATGAAATCAATGCCCTAAACGTCAAAAATTTCTACTATCAAGATTAGATTTAATGGCATCATATTACGTTTCGTGATTCGCCCAAGTTGATGGCAACTAATACACGCCTTGCAATGCACTTGGGCATCCTTAAAAGGGTAGGCCAATAAAATCTACATTGAAGAACTTTAGCGGCTGTTTTCATCCCACTAAAATGGCCACCACACTATTTGTCATGGCGAACGATAGGACTTCATTATATTCCCACCGGGAATACAACGATGAATAATCTGATCCGCGACAATACTTAAAAGGTATGGCTCATCCCAAAGTATAACTTAACTCGGCCAAGAACTTCTTACGCGTTCATTTCTTGACCAATTATAAGGCATAACATCGGCCGCTAAATAATTTACAATGTCAAGATACCATGGTCTTTGAAAAAATTGCATACGATGCTCATCGGGAAAAAGAGTCGGTATGGACTTAATCACTTTTGATCGCCGTCGTGAGTCTAGATAAGTGGTCGACAACTACATTTTCGACCCCTCTTTTTGTCCTTTTATTTCTAATGTGAACTCTTGCGGAGAAGGATCCATCGGATTAATCTCATTTAGCATCCTTCTTTGCAAGAAAGGTACTTAAAGGTCGCATGGTCCGTGTAAACTAAAGTTTTAGAACCAACCAAATAAGGACTAAACTTATCTAAAGCATAAATGACAGCTAAGAATTTTTTTTCGGTAGTTGAATAATTCCGTTGAGCATCGTTTAAGGTTTTACTAGCATAATAAATGACAATGGACTTATTATCTAGTTTTTGTCCCAAGATCGCACTAACTGCATAGTCACTAGCATCACACATGAGTTCGAAAGGTTTAGACCAATGGGAGGCTGTATAATTGGTGCAGAGGTTAGAAGCTGCTTTTAAAGTTTCAAAAAGCCCGCGTCACAGTTAAAATTAAAATCAAAGATTGCATCTTTCAAAAGCAGATTAGTTAAGGGCCTAGCTATTTTCGAGAAGTCTTTAATAAACCGCCTATAAAACATGCATGGCCTAGAAAGGCTCTAATATCGCGGACAGTCCGTGGTTTAGGTAGGTCGCTATCTTATCTAGTTTGGCTTTATCTACTTCGATGCCATCACTAGATACGATGTGACCTAGTATTATGCCCTTTTCACCATGAAATGACACTTTTCCCAGCTTTAAAACGAGGCTCTTTTCTTCACACCGTGTCAAAACCTTAGGCGAGGTTAGACAAACAGTCCCGTGAAGGAGTCTCCATAGATAGAAAAATCATCCATGAAAACTTCCATAAAGCTCTACCATGTCACTAAATATATGAAGCATACAATCACTGGAAGGTACCGGGGGAGCATTACAAAGGCCAAAAAGGCATTCGTTTATAGGCATACGTTCCAAAGGGACATGTGAAGGTAGTCTTTTCTTGGTCATCAATATCAATAATAATCTGAAAATAGCCTAAGTAGCCATCCGTAAAACAATAAAAGCATGACCAGCTAGGCGCTCGAAAGCATTTGATCTATAAAAGGTAAAGGAAAGTGATCCTTTCGCGGTCATAGCATTTAAATAATCAGTAATCAATACAGATCCTCAATTTCATAGGACCTCAGGTGACAACGTAGTCACCCCTTTCCGTTACTTAACCATGGTAACTCCCGATTTCTTAGGAACTACATGAATGGGGCTTACCCATTCGCTATCGAGATTGGGTATATGATACCCAAGATCGAGTAAGCGTAAGACTTCTTCCCTAACCACCTCTTTCATGGCAGGGTTCAAGCGACGCTGAGGTTCGCGAGAAGTCTTCGCGTTATCCTCCAAATGGATACGATGAGTGCAAACATTAGGGTCAATTCCCTTAATGTCGGCTAGGGACCAACCAATCGCAGACCAATGTTCCCTAATCACCCGGATTAAACGTGTCTTTTCATTCTTAGATAACAGAGAAGATATAATTACCGGATGACTACCATCCGGATCAAGTTGAATATATTTTAATTCTGGGGGAAGAGGTTTAAGCACTGGGGTGGAAGGAAAATCAATAGATGTTTCGTCGGGGTCTTCATTTTGCATAATGAATACTTGCTTAGGTAGCAAGTTTTCATACTCAATATGTGGAGCAACCGAAGGGTCTACAATTGGTGTGGACTCAAGGATGGTGTTGACTTCCTCTAAGTAGGAGTCATTTACAAAATTTGAAGTTCCAAAAGAAAGAAATTTGTACATATTGTTTTCAGGAAACGTGTTATTAAAATAATCTTGAGCTAAGCTCTCGATCATGCTAACCTCCCCATCTATAGACGAATCTGGTAATTGTTTCATCATTTTAAAAACATTTACCTCAACTGTAAGATGGCCAAAAGATAAGGACATCTTACCATCGCGGCAATTTATAAATGCGTTGGCAGTTGCCAAGAAGGGGCACCCTAAGATGATCGGTACAGAGTCGTTAGCGACTTCTGTATCAAGGATAACAAAATCAGCAGGATAGTAAAAATCCTGAACCTTAACAAGCACTTTTTCCACTACACCCTTAGGATACTTAATTGACCTATCCGCTAATTGCAACGTTATTTTTGTAGGTTGCATTTCCTGTAAACCTATTTGTTTATACAAGTAATATGGGAGTAAGTTAACACTCGCCCCCAGGTCTAATAACGCGGTCGTCGTGTGGGAATCTCCTAAGGTGCATTTTACAAAGGGATCGATTTGTGGTCCTTGTACTTAACAATTCCATTATTTTCAGATAAAGTTTGGAATTGTTCAGTTAGAAAGGCGTCTTTAGGTATGTTGGTCTTACGCCTAGTAGTGCACAACTCTTTAAGAAACTTAGCGTGATTATGTAGCTTTTTAATAGGTTTGAGAAAAGGAAGGTTTATCGTTAGATTTTTGAAAACGTTCCTAATCTCCTCAAAGTTGGTATCCCTGGTTAGCATGGCTAATTTTTGAGGGAACGGTGGTTTCGCTCTATATTTAGCGTATGGCTCGAATTTGATGTCTAACCTTGGCTTTATGTTTCTTAGGTTGTGGTTTAACCGGTACCTCTACGAAGTAGGCTCTTCAGTTTCTATTTCGCATCTAGTTCGATATCCGGTGTAGGAGTATGATGGGGTAACTATAGGCATAGTTACTTTGTTATCAACCACTTTTCCGTAATCGGAGGGTGGTGATGGCATTTAGATCACCTACGATTGTAGTTTCCGCTAGTATTACCGTTTACCTCAAAGGCGTGTTGGTTTGCCGTTTTAGGGTTTGGTATATCTTGTCCTGGAAACACACCTTTTGGTTGGGCTTTCTCTTGGGCTAACTGTTGTATGCCCTGATTTATGGATTGTAAGATCTGTTGGTTTGATTGAGTCATTGATTGGAAAAGTTGTTGGGTAACCTGTATAAAGGCGTTTATACGATCCGGATGTGATTGTGTAGTAGTCACAGGTGGTGCGACTGGAACTATCTCACGATCATTATTTATGGGTGGGTTGTGATAGTTACTATTGTTAACCGGAACGATACCTCTATTGGTATTATAACTATTATAATTATCCTGACCTTGTGCTAAACCTTGTCGTGGTTGCACTTGGTTGTTATAATTATTATAATTTCCCTGACTTTGTCCCTGTCCTTGCCTAGGTGGAGCTTGATTATAGTTGTTCGCTTGCCTAACATTTTGGTTATTAACCCTTGGAGGTGAAACTTGTTGGTTGTTTCGCCAACTAAAGTTGGGATGTTGTCTCCATGGGGCATTAGGAATAGGATAGCTATTAATGGAGCAAACATTGTCTTGCTCTAATTGTTGTTGTTCATAGGCTTAGAGGACAATAGGATTCGTGGTGCTCATGACTCAAACAGACATTACATGGGTTGGAGTTAACATTCATGACGGGGATAGGCTTTTGTTGCACAGAAATAGCCTCAACCTTTTTAGTTAGAGATTCGATTAAATTTTTTAGTTCTAGATCGGGTTTCATCTCAAACATATCGGCGGCCTTAACTGTTGGAGAAGAACTAACCGCGCGGGGGATATCATCACTACCCCCCCAATTGTTATTACGTTTAGTTTGATCTTCTAAAAATTTGTAAGCCTCCGAGGCTCCTTTACTTAGGAAACTACCCCCATTCATTATGTCAAGGACTTCTTTATGGTGATGTTGAAGTCCTTTGAAAAAGGCACGTACTAACGTGTCTTTTGCTAGGTTATGGTGTGGACACTCTATAAGCAGATCGGTAAAATGATTCTAAGCCTCAGAAAATGATTCATGAGGATTTTGTCGGAAAAAATGAATCTTGGAAAGCATCTAATCCGTCTTTAGGGGTGGGTAAAAATGTTCCATAAACAGCTGAACAAGTTTAGCCCACGAGTCCACAGAGTTAGGCGCTTGACCGCTTAACCAAGACGCCTTTATATCGCTAAGGTGAAGGGAAATACCCTCAGTTTAATTTGTTCCGTACCAACCGTAGGATGATGGAATGTTGTAAGGACTTGTTCAATCCTACGCATGTGTTGATAAGGTTTTTCATGGTCTAAACCATGGAAAACGGGTAACAAATTAAATATATTTTGGGGAATTTGAAAATCCCCCACTGGGTCTGCTAGAACGATGCAAGATTTAGGGTTATCGCCAAGGCTTTGTAAAAGTCGGAGAGAGGAGTCTCTCTTTCTTCAGCCATTATGTCCGGTGTGGTTGGTGGAATAGTAGCTAGAGGTGTAGTGATTGGTATACTCGATAGATTTGTTTGTTGACGCTGACGGTTAATTACGTTCGGTGTTTTTCTCCGACCAGACCTTAATCTCATGCAAGTCTAAGTCTAAACACGACAACACTCCAAACAATCTTGATATTTTAGTATAAACCTCTAACTAGAGATGCGAGGTATGGAAGAAAGGAATACCTGATAGCGTCCTTTCTTTGCTTATGAATAGTGTCTTGTTTACGCGTGTTCAGTGTAAATAACAAGTTAGAACACTGAAAAACTTAAAAATCGAAGTTCGAAACAAACTTGTAGAAACCGGAAATTTTGGCTTAGAAGGCTCGTCGCGGTTCCAAGAACTTAAGCGTCGGTCGTGTTCGGTATGGGGCGGTCACGGTGTTCCAAGAACTTAGGGCTGGTCGCTACCAAGGTTCCGAGGGATATAGGTGCAGGTGCGCCCTTATAGACGCCATCGCCGTGTAATTTTGTCGCGGAATTTTTCAATGCTGAAACGGATAACCACAGTATGAATCAAACAAGGGTGGGTGGGTTTAATGGGACTTAAAAATGATTTATTCTACTATGAAAACAATGCTAAAGTGCAACTAAGATGGCAACGGCGCCATTTGATAAAACATAAAATGAATAGTTTACCTACGATTGTACGATGAACTCAAAACGTAAGTAAACTAAAACTTTCTTATGAGCCTATATTTATCAAAGTTTCTACTCTCAATTCTATCAAAATAAAGTGGAGTAACAAATTCGTTCCACTGCTAGTTCTCTAGCATGGAATGTTTTATAGTCTAATTTGTCGGTCTTAAGTCTAATGAGAGATTTACGAAGGGTGTTATACTACGATACAATATGAAATTTATTATGTTGAATTTAAACTACGAATGCTATGGAAATATGATTGTTTTTTAATCTAGATAAAGGATTAGAGGGGAATTGAATCCACCTCGAATCTAACTTAATAACCTAGCATAGATTCTTGTATCTCGATTCTTACGTTATTACGGTAAGAATTTCGAGTTCTAATCCCTAGTGTTCATGGAATTTCTACCAAATACTAACTAGCATGTGAGGTCGTCCACCCATTCTCATGGCGAATCACGACCTTCTAGAGTGGAATAGATTCTACAATGCTTCTATACTATACCACTAAGTTTTCATCAAAGCTTCATCAACCCCTCTAATGGAGGTTTTAGCTTTGAGTCATCAACCCATCATTTCCCATTGAATTATAACTACACATCATATTAAAATTCTAACTTAACTAATTTAACTAACAATGTTTTAATCTACTTAAACTACGAAATGATAATCAACAAGAATTAAAATTAGATCTATAAATTGAAATGACAAAAATCGAAATTGACAGAAATAACTATTTTATTTATCTAATCAATCAAGAACAATGATTCAAAGACTTAATCTAAAACAAGAATTGGAAATGGAACTTAAACTTAATTACTCTATTGAAAACTAGATCTAGAGTTCTATATAGTTTTAGGTCTAACTAGCTACCATTAACAAAGAGTTCAGCTTTTGTTTTTATACTTTCAGATCCAAAAATCGTGCATGGGCTTGGAGCCATGTTTTGGGCCAGAGAATCAGGCCCAAAACCCAATTCTTTCAGTCCAAAAAGGCCTCTTCAGCTGCAGTTAGCTTCAACAGACTTTTCGTCCACTTCTGCTCATCTGATTGGATCAAGGCTTAGACCATTGGAAAGCTCTTTCCGAGCCGGTCGTTTTGACATAAGGTAGGCCCCATTCCGATGTCTGAGTCCAAAGATACGGCCTTCAGAAGTTCTGCTGACTTGTGTGTTGTTTCTGCCCGTGTCGACTTTTCAGCTTTTGACCGGGCTTTAGAAAGGCTTTGTCTTCTTGAATCTTGGCCTTTAATCATGGAACTCCTTAGTAACCGACCTTTGCTCCTTTATCTTGCTAAAGTGGCACATTTCTGCACATAATGGACTTTGAAACCTGAAATGCATAAAAACACGTAATCAGTGTTAACTCTTAATTATTACTCACATAATTGGTCTAAAAGTATGACTGTTACAGGGTTAAAACTACAGTTTTGGGCTCTTATCATGGACCAAAGCCCGCAAAAAAAGATAGAAGGATATAGCAAAAGAGAGAAAATAGACTTCCGCGTTTGGGACGCAAGGATCGTACATCCAGATGCAATGCTAGCATCTGAGATGCGAGGATCGTGCTTCTAGACGCGACTCTCGCGTCTGAGATGCGAGGTTCATGGATCCTGACGCGAGAACCGACATTGTAGCCAATTCCTTCACAGATTTAGAGACGAAGTTGGACTCTGAAGGAAGTTGATTTGTACTATGAAACAAATGGCGGTTTGGAATGCTTCTAGAACTCATTGTAACCTCTATAAATAGAGGACCTAAGTGCCTCATGTAATTTGCCAATTCACTTATATTCTTGTATCCAGAACTTGAGGCAAAGAGAGATTAATAATAAAATATTCGATTTTAACTAGCCGAGTCTTAATAAGTTAGTCTTTCTAGTCTTATTTTCTTCAACTCTTTTTCTTCTCGTTCTTCGTGTTCTTCCTTCTTTATGGAAGGCTAATCTTCTCCTTCAAGGGAGGAGATGAAGCAGTTACTTAAGATTTAATGATTCTTCTGGTTCATGGTGTTCTTCAATCAGGTTAGTTCTTTATATTTTTAGTTATTAGTTTCATTGCCCAGACCAGGGGATGGAAGTATAGATTAAGATTTTTATTTATTGCAATCGAATATCATGCTAGTTTAGGGCTTTATTTATTGCAATTGAATATTTGCTAGTGACATGCTTTTATTTATTGCAATTGAATATAATGTTAGAATAGAGTTTTATTTATTGTAATTAAATATTATACTATTATTCTCTACTTTTCTTTTAGTTGTATAGTGTTTTAGAGTAAGAGAAGTATTTCTTGTGTTTGTCTTAGATGGTGATTCAATGAATAGCTGCTCAAGCTCACATAAAAGGAAAGAAGATATTAATATCATAAACATAGGACCAACTTTAAGTAGAGTTATTCATTAATGATGTTTCGTCCAAAAGAGCATCGGCACTCGCTCAATTGCCTAATTGTAGCTTACTTGTGAGAATAAGCATGAAACAAAATGTCATTGAATCAAAAGTGTTGGTGGATTCTAATATCTTGAATTCCCTCTCTTATAAATTCTCAATAGTTTAGTTAGTTTAGTTTAGTTTAACATTAGAATCTACAATATCTATAATAATAGTTTTTAATCCCTCAAACCCCCTTTCCAGTCCTGTCCTTCACATAACATACATTTAAAAGTAGAACGATACCTTACTCATCCTTTACTTATTGAGGGATAATTAGGTTTTGATACGCTTCTATTTGTTCAACGACCATCATCTATCTACATCATCCATATACCATCTCAACACGCAAAAAGGGAGCAAGGTCACATGCACTGATGAATAAAATTTCTAAAGACAATTAACATAACCACAAAAATGAGGGTAGTCAGGACAGATTGGCATGATGCTTTGTGACCATGGTGTTATTACTAATTACATTGTGTTCTTCACTTCTGCAGTAGTCAGATCTCTATAGCAGTGTGTGTTGTGAAAAGCGGGCTACTTATAAACTTTTTTTTGCCCTGGTGAAAAGTGAGTGGTGAAGGGGCCTCATATATACTATAAATCTTGAGGGTGAAAAGTTGGAGACGTTTTTTTTTTAACAAGAACTTGATTGTGACCCACTATGGAACAGGGAACCAAATGTAATGCGCTTGATAAAATGTATAAAGCAAATATCCTTAATTGTCTGTAGTTACACTTTATACCGGATATCATCTCGGTTGGGATAGAGCTAAAATGTAAGAGTAATGGGTGTATACTTGACAGGAGTAACCCAAGTTTGTTATATGGTAACATGAATTTCTTTGGTTTCTCACCTATGAGTTGAAAGTGTTCAAACTTAAATCTCTGAAGTAAAATTTGGATTCTAATAGGGGTGTGATTGTGATAGGAAGCATTACAGAAACTGGGATTTTATTCAAGTGAGGAAGATATGGCCTGGAGTTCTCTAGCTTCTCGAGTGGGACTAATCGTGTTGTAAAAACTTGGCAAGTGAGTGGTGTATTTGTTGCTTGCTCAGTCATTTTTCTTTATAAAATCATCAAAATGGTGGGAAATCAATCTTGTTTTTCACAAAAAAGAAAGAAAGAAAGAAAAGAAAATGGAAGAATATTAGTAACCAATATACAAATTAAATACTTTAAAAACGATGACAGACCTCATTAGGTGCTTGTGAAGATGGAATTATGACAACTGAACTCTTGGAAAAGTTATTTATGGCGCAAGGAGCAGTTGTCCCTAACTTTCATGTAAGTGTAGATCAGAGTCGAAAAGATTTGTTTATTTAATCTATGATGGAAACCTTGTTAATGATTATGAAATGCTTCATGGTTTGTTAGATAGTTGGCCTATAATGTCTTGCTGCCTGCTGTTGGATGCTATTGCTTATATAGTTATACTGTTAGGATGTCGTCTATTCAAGAAATTGGTCTCCAGACACTTTCTTTAGCGTGTTTTTTGTCTAGAGAAAGACCAATATTATCTTTTGATTCTACTCCAATTTTAGCAACACGTCACTTTTTTGGTGTATTAACTGTTTTTAAAACTTCTTATTTCTCCTTTTTACCCTTTCATTTGTAACTGCCAATTTCTTCCACAAATAAATAATACGAAAATCTAGTATGCATCGGGCTGTAGGTGTGTGCGTCGATCGAGGCCACTCATCAGGCGAGGGTGCGTGTGTATTGCTCCAAGATGTATTACAATCAAATAATACAATTATCTTATAAAAAAACAAACAATTTATCCTTTCGCAAGTTCACAATTTGAATTACATCAAACAAAACTTAAACATGCTATTCAAAATTATCAGAGATACATTTTAAATTGTTAAAGCTATATTGAAATTAGTTGTAATCAACATACTTTTTTTCCATTTTTTAAGTTGATGTTTTCCACATTGTTTTGGTCTCTCAGAAATTCATCTCACTTTTAATTGGAATTTTGTAGATTTGGGATGAATTTTAGTTATTTTGATTAACCCACTACTCTTTTGGTAACTGATTTAGTTCGTAGTTTTTTTTTTGTTGGTAGTTGCTTCTTTAGTTGGGACTAATAAAAGAGGTCAAAATTGTAAAATTCAGTCTGAAATTTGAGACAGATGTCAAATTTCAGTTTTTATGGAGAAAAAACTATTTTTTTTATTTATTTTTTTTTTGCTATTTCCTCTTAACTTAAGAAATTTGGGGCCGTGTACCTATACCCAATTTTCTGGTCGTCTATTAGTATGTAACTGTTCCACTGCAATGTAGCAAAGTATCTCCATGTGTCTTTTACTCCGCAAGATATTCTTGGAGGTTTTAAGATAGTAAGTAGAAAACAAGAATAACCTTACCTTTCAACGGATAGTTTAAGTGGAAACATAACTTCACACACAAATATGTATAAATCCGACACGGATTGTCCATTTTGAAGTTTTATATTAATGGATGGTAACCCTTGGAACAACCCAAGACCTGCTCGTTTTGCAGCAAACAAGAACTATTGTATTTTGGTGCTCAAGAAGTGAAGATTTGTACAAACCCATTGCCTCACGTACCAAGTTCAGGATCCTCAACCAATGCCGGCTGCTAAGAATAAGATAATTTTGATGGGATCATTTGTATGGTGTGCTTTGGAAATGTATATAGCCAAGTCAGCAATAGTGTTGAATACAAACATGTCTTCCTTCTTGGAGAGAATCGGTGGGAAGATTCATCCAGACTTGTGGGCAGAAACAAAGAGGTTTCAGCAAGCAAGGTGGAATTTCAACAACAAAGTGTATTGCTTGTCGTGGGGAGGGGCGTGTATTATGCACAGGTATGTCTGTTATCTATTCGCTCAAGAATTCGACTTGTTAAGGCCGAAGAGCATTTGCCTTCTTATAAATATCTATCCCCGTAAGCTTTGCATTTTTGAATGAGCGTTATCCCTCTCTTCTGGAAATAAATGTCCATTGTACTAGTGATCAGACTGTCTATATCTAACATATTAAGAAGTTAACAAGGAAGAAGCTAGATACAGATTCCCAAACTAGACTTTGGTTATAACTTGAAACTAATAATGGCCTTCTACTTTCACTCCTCTTTGTTACTCTCTCTCTCCCTAATACTTTCTCTCTCCAACTTCTCTCCTCTCTCACGTTTTTAACTCTGCTGGTTCTCCTTTCTTCTCTTTTTTCTTTCTGTTCTCTCCCCTCTTTCTATTCATAATTAAAAAACTTAACCCTTGATATAATCTCTTTCTCATGGCTCTCCCCACCCCACTCTCAACAAAAACCGAATTGAACATGAATAATTACTATTGGAAATTGAAGCTAGAACGAATCTGAAGCTACCGTTTCCTTAATTTGGAATTATTGACAAAGACTAGAAAAAAATTGAATCAGATTTAACTATATTCGGAGTTAATTATGCGAATATAGGCTCAAGAAGTTGTTGGCGGCAAAAAGATTTAAGTATATGGTTGTTATGATGTTTAGGTGCTATATTATGATGTTTATGTGCTGTTGAATGGGCGTTGGTGCTCCATAACATACCATTCACTAATTTAAGCACCTGCAAGTCTGCAACAATGAAGAAATTCACATACTAGTGTTTTAAATCAAGGCCCAAAATATCGATATCGATGAATATATTGGTGTAGCCAAAAACTGATATATATCGGATATATCGGATATTTCGGATATATCCATTTTTTTTGTAACCAGTCCAAACTATTTAAAATATCGGAAATATCATATATATCGGAAATATAATATTAGAAATATCGGATATATATCGGAAATATATTGGAAATATCGGATTTATATTTTAAAATGGTCAAAAAGTCAACCGATATATATCGATTATATCGGAAATATCGATTATATCGGCAATATAAAGTTTCATATCAGAAATTCCAATATATATCGGAAAAAAAGGGTTCTATATTCGGTGGATATATATCAGAAATATCGATGTCGGTGTACCAAAATACCGATATATATATCGGATATATCGGTGATATTTTGGTCCATGCTTTAAATAACCTTATATCCTTTTGTGTTTCTCTTAACACTATTGAGCGGCAATACAATACATTCACAGAACTATACATTATGTATTTCTGAACACTATGGAGGTACCTTGCAATATATATATATACCATGGCCCAAAATATCGCCGAGATATCCGATATCTCGCCGATATATCTCGGTAAATTGGTACACCGATATCGATATTTCCGACTTATATCCACCGAATATTGAACCCTTTTTTTCCGAGATATATCGGAATTTCCGATATGAAAGTTTATATCGCCGATATAATCGATATTTCCGAGATAATCGATATATATATCAGTTGACTTTTTGACCAATTGTTAATAACTTAATATTGAAATTTCGAAATATCCGAGATATATCGGCGCCCGGCGAGATATCCGATATTTTAGAAACTTTGGACTGGTCACCAAAAAAACCGAGATATCCGATATATCCGATATATCTCGGTTTTTGGGTACACCGATATATTAACCGATATCGAAATTTTGGGCCTTGATATATACACTAAATAATTTTGCCTCACAGGCACATTTTCAATTTGTTTGCAGTTTCTGGAGCAAAATGTCCATACTGTGAAGGCCTTGGCTGCAACATTTGCGATGTATGTGAAGGGAAAATACTTATCCGTGCATGATTAGTGACTACAAACATGTATATGCATGCCGGATTTTAAAATGTATAATTCACATGGATGTTATTATGGGGACATCTTACCTTGTCACAGTAATTACGGTGACATAGGAACAGTAGTCTATGCATTACAATAAGATTTCGGATAGAGGAAATGGATGTATTTAATATCCACACCAAAGATGCTCTTTTTAAAGCATGGGTATGTCCCCGTTTTGTTTTCAAGAACGGGAAATGGCTTTGATGGAACCTCTCCAGAAGAACGATTATTGTATACCTCCTTAGTTTCCACTACATATGTTTACATTGCTATTTGAGAAACTAAATTGACGTTCATGAGCCAATTATTTTTCATTGATTTGTCATGAGATTGAATCCTTTGAAGTTGCAGTCACAGACTTACAGTCAAAGATTAACTACAGATTTATAGTTTTACTTTCTAAAAATTTGTCTAATTTGTCATTAAAGTAGTAATATTGAGATGAACAATAATCATATGAAGTTACTGCTGGAACTTCATGGCGGTATTAGCCGTTAAGTTAGCAAGAGTGGGCTTTCAAGTTGTGCAAGGACTTCTTGCAGAATCAAGGTCTAGAATTCAACCTCGGATCACAAATTTACACGGGAACCACATTTTGATAAGTTGGCAATAACTTCAGAAGTAGAACATCTAATGTAGTCACACTAAATCTACTACAAATCCAAATTTGGCGGTACACCAACCCTTATAACGACAAAGAAGAAAATGTTGAAGATAGATCAAGAAAAGGATTTGGAGGCATTACCAAGTCATCAATGTTTCCTTTCAACAGGTCTACCACTTTACTCATTGAAGGTTGATTTGTTGGGTGTGTTTGTACGTACCACAGAGCCACTACAAATCATCTTTTTGGTCGTTTCTTCCTCAAACATCCCATTGGATTATTCTATATTAAAGTCTGGTTTAAGATGATTATATATCCACTGCGGAAAATATATCTCACTCATGTTCTCTGCGGCTGCATCGATGTTCTTTCTTCCCCCAATCATTTCTAACACCATCATTCCATAACTATAAACATCTGACTTGTGAGAAACCCCACCAAAGTTTCTACAACAGACTTCAGGTGCAATCTAACCAATAGTTCCTTGAGCTCCAACCATGGACACAACACTAATTTCTCTCGTTGGATAGAGCTTAGCCATCCCGAAGTCAGAGATTTTAGGGCAAAAGTCTTCATCTAGGAGGATATTGTGAGGTTTTATATCGAAATGCAAAATACAGGTGTTACAACCTCGATGCAAGTACTCCAACCTTCTAGCAATGCCAAGTGCTATGTGGTATATAGCTTTTCCCATCCCAAAGGAGGAGTTGTGGTGCTTGAGTTGTTCTCATTGTAGATAAACCTTTCGAGATACCCATTTGACATGAATTCATACACAAGCGCTCTTTTGGTCCCCTCACTACAAAAGCCCAGCAGGCCAACGACATGAACATGGTTCGTCCTGCCAATCGTAGCGACTTCATTGATAAATTCTTCTCCATTCTGCTTGGAATCTTTCAACACCTTAACTGCCACTAGATGGTCATCACGAAGCTTACATTTGAATACACAGCCATAACCTCCTTGGCCCAATGTATCCTTGAAAGAATTGGTCATTTTCTTAATATCTGAATATTTATATGTCTGTAGAGCAAGACATCCATAGTTCTCCAAGAACACTTCCACATTTGTTGGACTTTTGTTTCCGTTCCTCCAATGAGAGATTACTAAGTATAATGATGAAGGAGCAGTCCTCCCATAAATAACGAGTAAGATGAGACATAATACTCCAACTCCAGTAGAGACACCTATAAGCAGAAAAGGCAAAATAAGCTACATCTTAGAAGTATCAAAGAAGGTAGGATTCTGTGAAGCATATTCATAGTACACTCACCAATCATGACCTTTGATCCTGTAGTTTTGCCTGTAAGTGCAAGCATAAGATTTTCATTAACAACAAGTATGCAAACCGTGCTACGCATCAAGTTTGTTTTTTCTTAAGTCTTGAAACCCATAATTCGAGATCGATAATTAGCATGGTTTTTGTCGATTCTAATTGTAATTACATGGGGAGGCACATCTAATTTAATATAAGGGATAATTATGTTATTTACGTGATATTAGGGAGTTTTTTTTTCTAAATTATTAATAAAAGAGGGCTTGTTCTAAATTCAGGGAGAAAAATGGAGAATAATTATATAATTTAAGTTACATTAGGGGGGTTCTTCTGAATGATTAATAAAGGGGGGTTTCTAATTTTCGTGAGAGAGGTGTTTATAAATTGAGCAAATAGGGAGATTTCAATTTGCCTACTCGACAGTGGAGAGTGGGTTCCTCAAAACCCGGCTATCATATAGTGTAAAGTGTAGAGATACATTAAATGAATGACCATCACTTACTAATTTACCCTACTATTTTTTTTTCAGAAGTAAAGATACTGAATTTAATACTGAAACTACTTTGTTGAGGTAAAAACCATAAAAAACCAAATCCACCACTCTATCAACTGAAACCTTCTAAAACAAAAAAAAAAATGAATTCTCCCTTCTATGATAGAAGTATGAATATTTGGGTTTACCTTTTGGTTGTGGATAAAATAATCAGTACAGAGGATAAATAAGATTCTCGATCAATAAGACATTAGTTGTTGAATATCTATGGATTAAAGTTGAACAGATCGTCAAGAGGGAAAGATATACCCGGATGCGTCTGTGGACATATTCTATCCCTGAACTCTCCATTGTCGCAGTGGCAACGAGAAGCACCAGTACTATTGTACTGGCATTGTCCACCAGATCGCTCGCAATCCTCAGTCACTAGGCGCCGACCAGCTTAGCGGAAATCCCAATTTTAATGCCTGTGTGATATTTCTGTTTAAAGAGACATCAAAGTAGAAGGCGTCAAACAATACCTCCACACTCTCCTCACAGTTTCTGTACCAGTTTAATCCTTTTGGAATGTTATCTTGGACGAAAGCATAAGAACGTTTACTGGTATTCCTGTTGTTGTTGTTGTTGTTATTCTCTAGACAAGGAAGAGCCTGCTCAACATTTCCAATGTTTGTGCAATTATAGAAAATGTTCATACTGGCTTGTTCATTATAGTAGTCTAAAGACAGTATGGATTCTAATGAGACGTTCCTTCTTGGTAGAGGGTATTTTTCTTTTTCTATATCTACGTCCACCACTGTTATAATTTTCCCTTCATAATATATTGTGTTGCACATGATAGATGTGGTTTGAGATATTAATGAACAGACGATATGGATACTCTGAACATTTGATCAGTAGTCCTGGATATCCATCATCACCGACAATAGCCCCATCATTAATTTGATACCGAAATGGATATCGAATATTAGTAGCTTCCGGACAATAACTGGATGTCTCTGCAAGAACTCCATTCAGGCTGATAATGATGAACGTAAGGAGTTGAAGCAACTGAAACATGACTACTTGAATGTTGAGCACATATACTCCTCTAGTCCTATGCTAATCTTCTTTTATTTCTTGGTCACCAACTCAGTTGACACAATGTTCTGTATTTCTTAGTCATCTGTATACAATTTTAAGCAAGAAGTGAAACAACAAAGCTAACTAGAAACTTCATTTAGCTTTACATGTGCTAAGATGGAAATGAATGTTCTTAGACATTGTAACTGAACCAGCAAGAACGCTCCGATTATGAATGCCAAAAGCCGGTACCTTATAGAGCTGGATGCATTATACTACATCCACATGTGGCACCCACTTTAACCTTTACAAAATTTATGAATTCATTACTCATGGTAGGTTGCTGCAACAACTACATAGCATCCAATAAGTAATAACTTGTATACTTTAGTCGTGGTGGAATTTTTTTTGATATCTGTGATCTTATCTTGACTTGAGGAGAATCTCCTTTACTATACGAATGTACTTTGATTTTTTTTCTCTCTATATATGTTGTTACCTGTGAACTATATACGAGGTCGTAAGTATATATGGGTCCTGTATTGGGCAACCACCCAATTCTATTGGGCGGCCTCCATACCAAGCCCAACAAGAAGTCCAATAGAAATAGCCCAATACACACACCCCCTCAACGCATACCGGTTACCATTTTTTCAAACCGTCTTAGCCGGTTTCATCTCTCGCAAGACTGAAAAAAAAAAAAAAAAAAAAAAAAAAAAAAAAAAAAAAAAAAAAAGAGTTTTCTGTCGTGTTCATATATACTCAGAACTTCATGACAAACACACCGAATACTCGTGCAACACAGCAAGTGAAACCTCATGACAAGCAAACCCGAGAACAAACATAATTGGTGTTGCTCAATTTTTGAAGATTGGTGTTGCAACCGATGGTTTGTTTGTTGCTCAATTTTTGAGGATTGGCATTGCTCAATTTAAGTGAAACCGAATTGGTGTTGCTCAATTTTTGAGGATTGGTGTTGCAACCGATGCTTTGTTTGTTGCTCAATTTTTGAGGATTGGTGTTGCTCAATTTAAGTGAAATCAATAGTTTGTTTGTTCTGTCTCGGACTCAAAATTTTTTGCAACACCAACACAAACAAACAAACCAAATCATGACAAACAAACCGAATTTTTTGCAAACAAACAAACTTCTTTGTCATGAGGTCCAAATGACCCAACCATGTCTCCTAAGAGAGTCCCCAAATGGCCCAGCCATGTCATCCTGGAGACTGCTCAAACGACCCATCCATATTGTCTAGCTAAAAACCCGAGAGCTTTGTCTCAAATGACATGCGCATACCGCTTGAGTGTACACTGTACACTAAAACGACATGGCGAGACTGTTTGAGTGCAAATGACCCGGTGGTGTCAACATGGCGAGACCGGTTGGAGTTGTTATTGGGCTTGGGCTGGCAAATGCAATTTCACGAGGCAAATTTGTTTGTTTACTCACTTACAGGTTCCTGTGTTTGACATCTTTAGTCCGATGGTGGTTGCGTTTGTTTACTCACTTACTGGGGCGGATCCAAGATTGCCACTCAAAGGGGGCTGCTACGACTAACATACACTACACATATTTTTTTTGGGATGAACTATACACTATTATAACTAGAATTTTTTTTTTCGACGGAAAAGTTGGGGGGTCTTCAGAGCACCACCCCCTTTGGATCCGCCTCTGCTCACTTAGTTAAGGAAATGAAAGGAAAACTATAGAATGGAATGGAAACTAAATTTTGGTATTGTATGTTTGGTAAAGTGGGGAAAAGAAAAGAAAATCAATGGATGGAATAAACCATGTTTGTTATGCAAATACTATAGAAAGGAAAAGAAAATGGAAATGAAATGTGTTTATTCATGTTTTTCTTTTTCATTTCACGTTTTTTATTCGAAAACTAAAGAAAGAAAAGTCTTTCTTCTCAAATCCGTGGGTTGACCCTTGGAATCAAAAAACCTTTCCATTCTATAGTTTTGTTTCCACAGGAGAAAGACTATTTCCCTTTCCATGGCAAACAAACGCACCAAACTTATGGAAAGAGTGGACCACCTCATACTTTTCCTTTCCTTTCCTTTCCATTAGTTTTTGTTAAAAAAACGCAGCCTTAAGTATAAGGTGATTCCACCGGGAACTCATCAAATTGGATTGGGCAACCCCTAAAAAAAAAGAAATTTTACAAGTTTGCCATCAAAGCCCAGGCCCAGCAACCAATTCAACCGGTCTCGCCAAAACGAACCTTCCGGGCCGTTTCTGTATACACTCAAATGACTTGGCAATATCGTTTTTGTATACACTCAAACGATATGGCCACGACATTTTGGTATTCACTCAAACGATATGGCCAAGTCGTTTGAGTGTATACACAAACGAAATGGCCACGTCGTATTGGTATACACTCAAACGACTTGGACATATCATTTGAGTGTTAGTTTGAGTATACACTCAAACGACTTGGCCATATCGTTTGAGTGTTACTCAAACTAACACTTAAACGATGTGACCATGAGTGTATACTCAAACGATATGGCCAAGTCGTTTGAGTGTATACCAAAACGATGTGGCCATATCGTTTGAGTGTATACGAAAACTATATGGCCAAGTCCTTTGAGTGTTAGTTTGAGTATACACTCAAACGATGTAGCCAAGTCGTTTGAGTGTACACTCAAACGACTTGGCCACATCGTTTGTGTGTGCCATTTGGTATCACATGCAAGCGGTATGGCTGGGTCGTTTAAGACTTCTATGGGGCGATATGGTGAAATCGTTTGGACATAAACACCAATTACACTTTTCTTATACATAAACACCAACACTTTTCTTATAATACAAATAATTAATCGATCATAAATGTATAATAATTTATTTAAACAATTATGTGCAAAATTGAATTAGTAATGATCAATTATCAACACATCCCAATTAAATTAGGAAAATTGAAATCCAATTTAAAAATTTGGGTTAGGAACAACACAATTAGTTACACCAACACAATTACATGCACTCTGCACTCTTTATATGTTATGATATAGTATCTATATAACCAAGTTAAAACATATAATCAAACATACTAAAATCTAAAATAATAATTTGTTTTATATCTAAACTTGTTATTATTATTATTTTTTCAATTGTGAATCATAAACTAGTTTGCGATTTGGGGTTTGTGGTTTGTGGTTCAGGATTTAGAAATTTCGTACCAACATATTTCAATTAATTATTCAAAATAATAATTTGTTTTATATCTAAACTTGTTATTTTTTATTTTATTTTTAAAATTGTGAATCATAATTAAACTAGGTTGGTGGTTTGGGGTTTGGGGTTTAGGGTTTAAGGTTTACAAATTTCGTACCAACATATTTTACTTAATTATTCAAAATAATAATTTGTTTTATATCTAAACTTATTATTTATTATTTTGTTTTACAAATTTTGAATCATAAACTAGTTTGGAGGTTTGGGGTTTGGGTTTAGGGTTTACAAATTTCGTACCGACATAAAAAAATTTTAATTTCAAACATATTTCACTCAATTATCCAAATCTAAAATAATAATTTGTTTTATATCTAAACTTGTTATTTTCCATTTTTTTTTATTCAATTGTGAATAATAAAATAGTTTGGGGTTTAGGGTTTACAAACATATTTCACTCAATTATTCGAAATATATCAAAATTTCAAATATATATAGAATACTCCTTACTCCTTACATTGAATACTCAAGTTTCTCTACTTACTCAAGTTTTTGTACATATTAGAATACTCAAGTTTCTCTAAATGGAACATGAAGATGAAGAAGAGGCATTTGAGGTAATGTTTAAGGTGCAACAACAAATTAGAGAAGGAGAAAATAGAAGACATGTTGAAAGTGAAGAAGTGGAAGAAAATGTTGAAGGTCAAGGTGAAGAATTTGAAGATGCGACTAGTCGAGCAAATGAGATGCCCGAGAAATCGTCGACAACAAAGTGCAAACCTAAATAATGAGATAACACTTGATTAGAATGAATACAAAACACTTGATTGATTGAATGAATGAATGAATGCAAAACACTTGAATGAATGCAAAACCTAAGCCCAAACGACATGGCTGGGTCGTTTGGGAACACTATAGAACGACATGGCTGGGTCATTTGGGGACACTATAGAACTACATGGCTGGGTCGTTTGGACCCTCTATGAAACTACATGGCTGGGTCGTTTGGACTAAATTTAGTTAAAAGTTCATTTCTTTTTTTGACTTTGAAACTAAATGCAAATTGTTTGAGACTCTTGTTTTACTCTTCTATATGTAGAATTCTTTGCCGCTATCCGGGAACCGATCCTCTGCAAACTCGAATGATGTGGATTGTCAACCGATTTTAAGTGATACAACATAAATTTTTATTACGGAAGAGGTATGATTTAGTAGGCATTGATTTCATTGTTTTTTTAAATTTTCTAAATGTAATTTTATTAGTGTATTAATAATAGTTGTTATTTTTTATGTGTTTAGGTCTTTCATACACGTAGCGAGGCAATCGGTTGGGCAACCGCTAAAGGAAGACAAGTTAATGTTGTTGTGGTCATTGAAAAGTAGGAGTGTACCAAGGGAAATCGAGTATCAAGATTGAATTTGGCTTGCGAGTGCTCGGGTGTGTATCGGTCACACAAGAAGAAAGGCGAAGGGAGGGCTAATAAGAGAAGGTCGAGAACCAAGAAATCGGGATGTCCATTTAAGTTAAAAGGTGTTTTCCAACGCGGCACTGTCGATAGTTAGAAAATAGAAGTTAGAAACGGTATTCACAACCATGTATTGGTGAAGGCCCTTGAAGGACATGCATTTGCTACTCGTCTGACCGTTCCAGAGTTCGAGTACTTGTCAGAGATGAGTAAGTATGGAATAAAGCCTAAACAAATTTTGGATTCCATCAAGAATAGGTATCATAAAAACATATCTAGTATATCCCAAGTCTACACTACTGATAAGTGCTCAAAAAGTGCATTTTAACCCTCGATTATACCTCTTGTTTAGCTATCTTAGTAGACTAATAGTGTTTGTAAGTTATGTTTTATGATTCTACAGGTGAAAAAGAGAGTTTTGTGGAATATTAGAGAAAAAGGGATAAAACGGAGCAATTCAGAGCATTAAGAATCACATGGGAAGCCCGTAGATAATCATGGAGAAGGCCAAGGAATTGAAGCTATTAAAGATGCGACTTGGACCTATTTTAAAGCCTATTTGGAAGCCCAAGGCCAAAGGATTCGTTGCTTGGACCAAAGCCCGCAAAAGATGATAAAAAGATAGAGCAGAAGAGACAAAATAGACTTCCGCGTCTGGGACGCATGGATCGCGCGTCCAAACGCATGAAACGACACTGTAGCCAATTCCTTCTCAGTTTTGGAGACGAATTGAAGTTGGACTCTAAAAGAAGTTGATTTTTATTAGGAAACAAATGGTAGTTTGGAATGCTTCTAGAACTCATTGTAACCACAATAAATAGAGGACCTAAATGCTTCATGTAATTTGCCAATTCACTTATACTCTTGTCTCCAAAACTTGAGGCAGAGAGAGATTAATAATAAAAGATTCGGTTTTAACTAGCCGAGTCTTAATAAGTTAGTCTTTCTAGTCTTATGTTATTCGAATCTTTTTCTTCTCGTTCTTCGTGTTCTTCCTTCTTTATGGAAGTCTAATCTTTTCCTTCAAGGGAGGAGATGAAGCCGGCGGTGCTTAGGGTTTGTTGATTCTTTTGGTTCATAGTGTTCTTCAATCAGGTTAGTTATTTATGTTTTCAGTTATTAGTTCCATTGCCCAAACCAGGGGATGGAAGTATAGATTAAGGTTTTTATTTATTACAATCGAATATCATGCTAGTTTAGGGTTTTATTTATTGCAATTGAATATTTCCTAGTGACATGCTTTTATTTATTGTAATTGAATATAATGCTAGAATAGGGTTTTATTTATTGTAATTGAATATTATACTATTATTCTCTACTTTTTTTCTAGTTGTGTAGTGTTTTAGAGTAAAGGAAGTATTCCTTGTGTTTGCCTTAGATGGTGATTCATTGAATAGCTGCCCAAGCTCACATAAAAGAAAAGAAGATATTAATAGCATAAACATAGGAACAACCTTAAGTAGAGTTATTCATTAATGATGTTTTGTCCAAGAGGGCATCGACACTCGCTCGATTGCCTAATTGTAGTCTACTTGTGAGAACAACCATGAAGCAAAAGGTCACAGATCAAAGGTATCGGTGGATTCTAATCTCTTGAATTCCCTCTCTTATAAATTCTCAATAGTTTAGTTATTTTAGTTAAGCAATTTATAATATCTATAATCATATTTTTTAATCCCTTAAACTCCCTTTTCAGTCCTGTCCTTCATATAAACATACACTTAAAAGTGGAACGATACCCTACTCATCCTTTACTTATTGAGGGATAATTAGGTTTTGATACACTTCTATTTTGTTCAATGACCATCATCTATCTACATCATCCACATACCATCCATCTCACACACAAAAAGGAGCGCGTGTCAAATGGCGTCACTGCCGTTTTAAGTTGTTTATGTTTAACGTTTTCTTTCAAGATTAGAACTTTGGATCTAGAGGTAATTTTAGCCGCATCATTCATCCTTTTGAGAAAGAGACAAGCTTGAAGGACATCTCGAAGACAAGATCTACCATCCAGGTTAGTCGAATCTTCATTCTTTTTATTTCATTCTTAGTATAGTTGCATCATAGTTTAGTTTTATTGCTTTCTAGTATAATTGCATTTAGGACCTTTTCAACAATTGAAGTTATAAGCCAACACAGCGAAACATCAAACTCTAGTTCTTTCTTGTCTGAATCTTGACAAATGTACTATCATCTGTAGGTCGTGGTACTTAAGCAATCCAAGTGATTCACCATAACCCTAGAAGAGATAGCTTTAGACAACGGACGAGATACTAGCTGCAAAACCTAACCCAGTTGAAGGAAAGTAGTTTTGCATATTAGTTTAATTGCATTCAAGCATAATAGGATAGTTTTTCGTCATTTTCGCATAAGCATTTTCTAGTGTATTCCCCGTCGTCCATATCGTCGTCTGGTAAGAACACAACAGTGGACAAGGTTCAACAACCGACTCACAAGAATACTATACGAGATTGATACAATGGCTGCACGCAATGATGGAGGTGTTATGGAACCAAATAATGGTGAAGCTATCCCACCCATGCAAGCACAACATAGGAAGAAGCTGAGCGATTTCTATTCGCCAATCATTGGAGACCCACCTAGCAGTATTGTTTTTCTAGAGATAGAAGCTAACCAGTTTGAGCTTAGAGCATCAATCATTTCTATGCTTCCAAAGTTCAACGGTTCAGACAATGTTCAGCCTTATGTTCACATGAACAAATTTCTATCAGTCCTCAGAACTTTCAAGAACCAGAATATCAGGGATGAGAGTATCAAGTTAATTCTTTTTCCACTCTCACTCAAAGGTAAAGCATCCAAATGGTTAACTGCATAGACGATCAATTCAATCAACAACTGGGAAAAGTTGAGAACAAAGTTTATGAACAGGTTCTACCCACCCCAGAAGATAGATGCCATGCAGCAAGCCATCAGCAATTTCAAAGGGAAAGTGACTGAAGAATATCATCAAAGCTGGGAGAAATTCAATAATCTGCTAGTCTCATGTCCACATCATGGATACGACAAGAGCACACTGGCTCATTTTTTCTACCGAGGACTCTCAATAATGAACAAGCAGATGATATAGTCAATGCACAAAGGCAAGTTTACATCAATGGATGGAGAGGAAGCTTACAACTTTCTCGAGAATTTAGTTGAAGAAACACAACAATGGACTACTAGCAACGAGGATGTCGCTAGCATGGAGGGGGAGCCAAAGCAATTTGGTTACTAAGCACATGAACAATCAGATCAAGAACTGAAGTCTACATTGGCCAGCCTAGCCATTAGCATTGAAACTTTGAGTAAGAAATTCAACCAGTTCTCTATGAATCCCTCCAAGATCAATAAGTCTCAAACTAAATCTCTCCCAGTCATGCAAGCTAGCCGATATTGCGAAGTCTGTTCGGACACTTCCCATGCAACTCTAGAATGTCTTGGTTACTATAAACATGCATCAGTTGGAGAGTACAATATGAACTGATTTAAGAGGCCCAACCAAGGTGGTAATAACTTTCAAGGCAATTATTGGAGACAGAACGCTGGACCCCCAAGTTCTCAAGATCAAAGTTATATTCCACAGACAAGTCAAGCTTCACAGTTGGTTCCTCAACAACAATTATACTCTCAGCAGAATTCCAATACAAGTGGAGACTTAGTGCCTGATCCTAGGAGAAATTATGCCGCACCTGCTAACCTAGAGAATGCTATTACTTTGCTATTACAGAAAAATTAGAAGTTTGAAAGTGTTCTAGAGCTTCTTGCACAATCTCAGCTCAATATCCAGCAATCTCAGGCAAGTCAATGTTCTAGAATGGAGTCTCTAGAGGCTAAGGTCAACCAACTCACTACTGCTTTGTCTGTAAAGACACAAGCCACTCAACTTAGCTTATTGGAACCAATATTGAGGAGTTAAGATGTATGCCACATTGGGACAACTTCTAGTACTGATCACCTCCATGATCATGTCAGCTCAGTTACTATTCTCATATTAGGATTGAAGATAGACAACAAGGTTGACTTACCTTCTCATGATGACATTGCTACAGAGCAATCGGTCAAGATTTTAAATGAAGTTCGAAAGGAAGTGGGAGAAATCCTTTCAACTCCCATTTGTCAAGATAACCAAGACAAGATATGCAAGAATGCCGAAGAGAAAGAAGAGTAGACACATGCTGATGTGTTTGTACTGAAGGAACCTTTTCCAATGTTTTTTGCTCAAAGCAAAAAGGACAAACAATTTTTAGAGATAAAGGAGGCATTTGAGAAAGATAACATCAATATCCCCTTTCTCTAAGCGATCAAGCAGTTGCCATCATATGCCAAATTCTTGAAGGATGCATGCAACATAAAGAGAAGTACTCATGTTCCAAAGCGAGCGCTTCTAGCTGCACAAACAACATCTATTATCCATCAGCAAGCTCCAGTTAAGCTCAAAGATCTAGGAAGTCCTACAATATCATGCAAGATAGGAGAAAAATTCACAGGAAATGCTCTTTTAGACCTTAGTGCTAGTGTTAATCTCTTGCCATATCATGTGTACCAAGCGTTGGGCTTGGAGAGCCTAAAGCCTACAAAAGTCAAATTAAAGTTGGCTGACCATTCTACCAAGATTCCCAGAGGCATAGTTGAGGATGTTCTTATTCAAATAGCTGGATTTCTACTATCTAGTGGATTTCACTGTGATAGACACCCAGGAGGCCTTTGATAAAATTCCAATTATTCTAGGCCGACCTTTCCTCGCTACCACAAAAGCTTTCATAAATTGTCACAACGGTGAAACGAAGATCAACTTTGGTAAGATGTCCATGGACATAAATATCTTTCAGCTATTATATAAGGATTGTGATGACTCGAAGGTGGAAAGGTGTACTTCCTTGATAGCATGATACAAGAATCATTCCTATTCGAAGATACAATTGAGAGTGCTCAATCTACAGAAAACTGTGATGAACTTGAGAACCCCACCACAGAGGGGTTGCTAGCCATGTTCTTGGAATCTCTACAGAAAATTCAAGATTTAAGTGAGCAGAATGGAAAATTGGCAGAGAGAGTATCATATCTTAAGAAGATGAACTCTACATTTAAGGATGAACAACAGAGTTATACCCAGAAAAATCAGTTGCTAGAGAATCAGCTTAAAGAAGTTTTGGAAAAACAACAAAATCTAGAAACTAAAATGAGTCTTCTGAAGCAGAAAGTGGACCATATTGATAAGAAGAATTGCACTGCTGAAGCTTTTTCTACACCATCATTATCTGAACGAGAGAAGTATGTGAACCAGTCTACTGCCCACCTTGAGCCAATACCAAAGATCCATTATCATTACTGTGGTGGTAAAGGGCACATCAGATACTATTGTCTTGTTAGAAAGAAAGATTTTTGTCAATCTTCTACACAGAGGAACCACAAGGCCTATTACACAATCATCAGACCTAAAATAGTTCAAGGTAGAAAAGCAACTTCACTAGCAATCTTTCAAGCATATCAAGGAGTATTTTTGACAACCCACAAGGTGAGACTGCCTCGTCCTCCAAACATTTGTCAGATTTAGGTAAGAAAATCTTATCTCCTCACTCAAAATTGATAATGCATGATATATAGTCTTAGGGATCTGACTTAAAAAGACCTAAAAAAAAAAAAAAAAAAAATCCTGGTAAAAGGAAATGTTCTTATTTTTGGAATTAATTTTTATATTCAGCATCAATGGTAACATCTTCCCTTTTTATCATTCATTTCATTTACTTAATTTCTATACATTCAGGACAATACATATGTTAAGTTGGGGGAGGGTGTACTTGAGAAATGAATTTCAAAAATTAGTTTTCAAAAACTAAAATATTTTTGTTTCTATATCAGTAGCATGAGAAAAATAAATTTTAATGATGAGTCTGGGATATAGATTCTATACTGCTTAGTGTTGAGTTTGATAGATAGTTGATATTATTGATTTCATTACCACTTAGACTATTTATTATGCTCGGACATAGTTCTTGTTGATAGAATTCTTTATCAAGGCACCACCATAGTACTTGGTCAGTTTCGTGTACTTTTGCTAGAAGAGAGATTTAAACCCCTAGTAAATTAGAAGTAGAATTTTTTAGACTTAGCCTATGAGACTTGAGCTTTATACCCATTCTTTGGAGAGTTCTTACGAAAAATCTGAGTCTGTGTGACTCAACCTCTTTCAATTCTTTATTTCGTTGTAATATAGTCTCATTATTTGTTGATTTGGTTAATCACGAAGTGATATCAACTGGGGAGATAGCCATTAGGTCTTGTAGTCTATTCGAAATAGAGTATCATACTGATAAGTCAAGTAATGAACCTATTCAGCCTTTATCCCACCTAGTAGGACCATCATGTTAAACCCTTTTGAGCCTTACAATAAGCCATTTTCTTTCATAAAACCCTTTACCCTTTATCCAACTCTAGACAAGGAGTATAGCCAAAAACCTTTATCAGCCATACCTATATATTTCTGAGAATACGAGGGGAACATGGAGGAAGAAAGAGCATAAAAGGAAGATTATAAGGAAATATCAGAGAGATACAATGAAGACCATCCATTTTGTTCTAAGTGAAAGAAGCTAGTGGAAAACAAGCATATCCAGTACTAATCAAGGATTAACCACTGAGCTAAAAACAAAAAAAAAAAAAAATAAAAAATAAAAAATAAAAATAAAAATAAAAATAAAAATTGAACAGAATGGATGGAAAAGCTAAGACAAAGGAAGAATTTTCTCGGCAATACAGAATTTGAAGAAGTCTTCCAAAGAAAGAAGCAAAACCCTTAATGTTTTTAGAAACAACATTAAAATCCTTTTTACCTTTCCTTCATAAACCAATACACAAGCCAAGTTACAACCCATAACTTATCACTACAGTATGGTACGAAGTCTAGAATAGGTGAGAGGATGCTAAAGTAAAGGACCCGACACTTCATATGTGATTGATATTCTTTCCATGGGACTACTGTCATCTAGAAGTTTGTTTTTCAAGGTAGTATGTGGGATGTTCGTATTCATTATTCTTTTCCCCACCTACATGAGGTAAAATAGTATACCATCTTCTAAGAGATTCTTTTATAAGAGTATGACCGGTGAGGATTGAAAGTCGAGATGATCTAATTATGGTAAACTAGGGAATCCGTTTCTTGGATAGGAGAGTATAATAAATTGACTAAGTACAAACATAAGCCTTGATTGAGAATTTTGTCAATTTTTACTATCTCCCAGCATAATCTATGAGTCTTTGCAACAATGTAGTTAGCAATGGAGACCGTCTATTGGAGTAAGCACTAACTGGGTAAGGAATTTCTCTCTCTGAAAAATACTATCATTCTTGAACATGCTATTGATTGATTTTATGGGTATATCACTTGAAAACCCTCACGAGACTATAACTCGTCCTTTTTAGGGAACTTAAAGGTTTAAATCCTTGTTGCATATGGTAAATGCAATCGCGATGCCTGCGAAAGTGAGTTAGGATTTTATTTTTGTTATTAGGATGTGATTTTGATCACTTATCTCTTTTTTTATCTTATTTGCTAAGAGACTAGCAAAAGGCTAGTTGGGAGTTGTGATAAGTCCTCAAAAAGTGTATTTTAACCCTCGATTATACCTCTTGTTTAGCCATTTTAGTGGACTAATAGTATTTGTAAGTTATGTTTTATGATTCTACAGGTGAAAAAGAGAGTTTTGTGGAATATTAGAGAAAAAGGGGTAAAACGGAGCAATTTAGAGCATTAAGGATTACATGGGAAGCCCGTGGACAATCATGGAGAAGGCCAAGGAATTGAAGCTATTAAAGATGCGACTTGGACCTATTTTAAAGCCTATTTGGAAGCCCAAGGCCAAAGGATTCGTTGCTTGGACCAAAGCCCGCAAAAGTGGATAGAAGGATAGAGCAGAAGAGACAAAATAGACTTTCGCGTCTGGGACGTATGGATCGCGCATCCAGATGCATTGCTCACGTGTCTGAGATGCATGGATCATGCATCCAGATACATGAAACGACACTGTAGCTAATTCCTTCTCAGTTTTGGAGACGAAGTTAGACTCTGAAAGAAGTTAATTTGTATTAGGAAACAAATGGCAGTTTGGAATGCTTCTAGAACTCATTGTAACCCCTATAAATAGAGGACCTAAGTGCCTCATATAATTTGCCAATTCACTTATACTCTTGTCTCCAGAGCTTGAGGCAGAGAGAGATTAATTATAAAAGATTCGGTTTTAACTAACCAAGTCTTAATAAGTTAGTCTTTCTAGTCTTATATTCTTCGACTCTTCTTCTTCTCGTTCTTCGTGTTCTTCCTTCTTTATAGAAGGCTAATCTTCTCCTTTAAGGGAGGAGATGAAGCCGGTGCTTAGGGTTTGTTGATTCTTTTGGTTCATGGTGTTCTTCAATCAGGTTAGTTATTTATGTTTTTAGTTATTAGTTCATTTGCCCAGATCAGGGGATGCAAGTATAGATTAAGGTTTTTATTTATTGCAATCGAATATCATGCTAGTTTAGGGTTTTATTTATTGCAATTGAATATTTGCTAGTGACATGCTTTTATTTATTGTAATTGAATATAATGCTAGAATAGTATTTTATTTATTGTAATTGAATATTATACTATTATTCTCTACTTTTCTTCTAGTTGTGTAGTGTTTTAGAGTAAAGGAAGTATTCCTTGTGTTTGCCTTAGATGGTGATTCATTGAATAGCTGCTCAAGCTCACATAAAAGGAAAGAATATATTAATAGCATAAACATAAGAACAACCTTAAGTAGAGTTATTCATTAACACTGTTTTGTCCAAAAGGGCATCGACACTCACTCGATTGCCTAATTGTAGTCTACTTGTGAGAACAACCATGAAGCAAAAGGTCACAGATCAAAGGTATCGGTGGATTCTAATCTCTTGAATTCTCTCTCTTATAAATTCTCAATAGTTTAGTTAGTTTAGTTAAGCAATTTATAATATCTATAATCATAGTTTTTAATCCCTTAAACCCCATTTCCAGTCATGTCCTTCATATAAACATACACTGAAAAGTGGAATGATATCTTACTCATCCTTTACTTATTGAGGGATAATTAGGTTTTGATACGCTTCTATTTTGTTCAACGACCATAATCCATATACCATCTCAAAACACAAAAGGAGCGAGTGTCAACTGCAAGGCAAAAGGGGAGGAAATTGGATATGAACGGTCTCACACAATTGCAGAGATTGCGTAAGTTGTTAGCAAAAGAACATTATTTTGAGGAGTTGAGACAGGATGAGAATACCGAGGAGATAACGGGGTTGTTATGGGCCCATCTAGAAGGTGTTAAGTTGGCTCGGACTTTTCCAACAGTTTTCATGTTAGAGGCTACCTACAAAACTAATAGGTATTGGTGGCTTTTCGTACAGTTTGTTGGGGTGAGTTCAACATGGAAGTCTTTCACCGTGTGTCAGGTGTTGCTTTAGTCTGAAATAACAGTCGACTATGAGTGGGCCCTGCATTATTTTAGTGGCTTGCTTGGTGACATAAGCCCATCTGTGATCGTGTCTGACAGGGAATTGGAATTGATGAGTGTCGCTGACAAAGTTTTTCCTAAGGCACACAAGCATCTATGTAGATGGCATATCGCTACGTGCGTCCTTTCAAAATATTACCATATTTTTCCAACTACAGAGCTTGTAGAGAAGGTCCAGTTCTCGTGGAACACTGTAGTCAAATCAAAGACAGAGGTTATTTTCCAGCGTAGATGGGATGCTTTGGAAAAATATTACAAGGTTGAGTACTCCAATTTTGTTAGTTATTTGCGAGAGACTTGGTTTCCTCACAGGGGTCGATTCATATGTTGTTGGACTGACCAACACATTCACTTTGGGAGTATAACGACCAATAGAGTTGAAGGGTCTCATGCTCAGGTGAAGTGTGTACTAGGAAATGCAAACTGTCATGATTTTTTTAGTATGTTTAGCTTAATCCACCCAATTCTAGAGATCCAGACGTCCGAGATTAGAGCTACCTTTGAGAGAAGTATGATTGTAACTCAGCATCACCACCGGATTCCTTTGTTTCGTGAACTCAGAGGCCTTGTCTCACGCAAGTGTTTGGACTTGCTATTTGAAGAAATAGATACCCGCGTAAAGCCTGTTAAAAATGGAAAGATCATGTGTTGGTGCTATTTGCACACGAGCCATGGACTGCCATGTGCCCATGAATTAATTAAGTTTGAAGAGCAAGAGCGGTCCATCCCTTTGACTACTATCGACCCCTTTTGGAAAACATTGTCTGCTTCTCCCAATGTGTCAGTGGGTGTTGGTCCCGATGTTACGCCTTCGATGGACTTGTTCATGAATAGGTTTGCAATGGTTTCTGAAGAAGAGCAAAGGGTTATGATTAGGAAGCTTATAGAGATTGTTGTACTATAAAGTACATGGCTAGTACCGCCTCGTGAGGAAGCAAAAACTAAAGGTCGGTTGAAAGGTAGCTACAGCATAAAGCTTCCAACTGGAGATGAGAACTCTTCAAAGTGAGATTCATCTCATTTTGAACATTCTCAACGTGACCATGAGGAGTGGTCTCATCACAACCAAATACTACGCCCACCCAAAACACCCACACCACACCAAGAAAGAAGCCTTCTCCAAAAATACCAACCCAAAACACCCACACCACACCAACAAATAAGCCTTCTCTAAAAACACCAAAAACAACCACAACAACAAATAAGCCTTCTCCAAAAACACCAAAAACAACCATACCAAGAAATAAGCCTTCTTCAAAAACAACCACACCACGAAATGTGAGAGATGGGTTAGACTTTGGAAAGACGAGCCTAAGGATTACTGGTTGGATATTCTTAAAGAAATACATAAATACATTGTTAGAGTCCATGACCCTGTTGGTGATGGCAACTGTGGTTATAGAGCTTTCTGCATTGCATTAGGAAGAAGTCAAGAAGAATGGCCGCAGATGAGAAGGGACTTGTACGAGGAGCTTACTGACAACCTCCCCCTTTATTGTACTTTGTACAATCAAAGTGAGGTTTTTTATGCGATGAAGGAAGTCCTACTTGAAGAAGGTTATGCACTATTACATAAGTGGATGAGCATGCCCTTTGCTGGATACCTATTTGCTTCAATATTTAATGTTATCCTCCTGTATTTAGGAGCTCGTCAGTGCTTTCTTATCATGCCGCTGAGAACCCAAGCAATCCTGAGAGAGTGAAAAAAGTGTTGGGTAGTGCACATGTTGGTGGAAATCATTTTATCAATGTTGAACTTGTTGAAAATTGTCTGATTCCTCAAGTAATGCGCCAATAACTTAGAGCTCGATATGATATTGCTAAAAGTTAGAATTTTCCCTTGACAACAAGGCAATTGCAATTTATGGCATTAAATATTCCCAATCTAATATGGGAAAGCAAGCCCGTTGAAGACCCAACCGTACATGTTATTGACTAAGTTGTTTGTATGTTATCAATATGATATTTTGATGTAATTTGGAACAAGTGTAATTTGATTTTATTTTAATGTTAGGGCTTTTATTTGATTTGATTTGGAAATCGAGTGACCGACTAAGTTGATTCACACGACAATCGAGTGATTTGGAAATAATGTTCGTATGTTGTCAATAATGACCAAAACGACATGGTCAAGTCGTTTGGCCTTTATACCAAACGATGTGGCTGGGTCGTTTGGGCTTGAAGGCAAACGATCTAACGAGGTCGTTTGGCCTTTATACCAAATGATGTGGCTGGGTCGTTTGGACAAATTTTTTTTGAAAGTTCATTTCGTTTTTACAACACTTTCATATTCATCAAATTCCACTTAATCAAACATCATTCAAAATCAAGATTCCACTTAATCAAACATCATATTCATAATCAAATATCAAATTCCACTTAATCAAAAATCATAAATAATTCAAATCCATTCATCCATTCTTTCCAAAGTTACAAATTACAAAGTTACAAACCCTAAACTGAAACAAATCATGAACTATAATGCCCACCACTGTACTTGCACCTAGTCAAGTTGTACGCTCGTTCGAAGGAGGACCTTGCTTCCTCTGGAATATTATTCCCAGCCAATTGCAGACCTCTCTCTAGGAAACAACTGGTTTCATCGATGACGTCGTTCTGTTGAAAAAGGGAAATCAAGATAAGTTACCAATCGAATGCAAAAAATCACAGTTAGAGAAACTCAATTAAAAATCACAATACTTACAATCGGTGAACAGTTAGGCAGTGTCTCTAGGGAGGGATGAATAGGAAGACGCTTAGGGTTCTCCAAAACTACATGAGAATTCCTCGCATACCAAGTCATGTAGTTTTGATGACACTCCCATGGATAAGACGAGATAGGTCATCGATTGCAGGGTTGGATCACGTGATTCTGTCATGACTCCTAGTAAAGTGGCCTAATATTGCTCCAGTTCACCTCATACCCGCGTCCTGCCTTAATTCTTGTTCTCCAATTTGGTGTTGGAGGATCTACAAGTACAAGCTGCATGTGACCCAACTGACGCACCACCCTTGTGACAGCGTAAAGCTCGACAATGTTGAAAAAACATAGTAATCCCTAAAAAAATGCAATGTCATTGATTGGGTTTGTATCTCTGACATTTTTGTAGGGATGCCAATCAACCTGAAACAAAATCAAATGTGTCATTAACAACTCCAATGATCAATTACTAAAAAAAATATATAAACAAACTTAAATACTTAAACTTAAATACTTACATTGAAATAATTTAAATCATCAAGTATTGCTCGATAATACTGCAATACATGCATTGTATCGTAATAGTGTGGAGCGACTACTGTGTGTCTATGAGCACGCGGCTGAGACGAGCTATAGTCGAAGTTTGGGACTGCTCTGAGTACCAGAAAATACTCATAGATCCACGCCTAGATATACACAAATAGTTAACATATTGATAGAGTAATAAAATTAACATTAAAAAATAAACTCTAAAATACTCAAGTTTTACCTGTAGAAGAGTCATATAGCCTGTAACCCCTTTCACCTTCGCACATGTGGCAGCCCCAAGACCTCTATACAAAAATGCCAAAATTGTTGCACCCCATGCATACTCTTCTATCTCACTGAATTTCAACAATGGCCTCAGATAATATATAGGCACTCCAGTCCTAGACTTGTTAGTAAAAATGGCACATCCAAAGAAAAATAGGATAAAAGCTCTGACAGCCCGTTGGACTTCTTGGAAACTCGAGGCCTTCTCCACCACCTTCCCAGCAACGTCACATATGGGGCTATCATGAACCTTGTTCGCAAAATGCTTCTGGATGAATTCTAGCCTTACTTTTGAAGTGAACCTGCTAGCTTCCATCTCCGCCATAATCAAATCAATAGGGAGACCCAGAGCAATATGTAGGATATTTATCGATTCGTTTAAGTTTAGCTCACTGTCCCCTTGCACCGCTCTTCCTCAAACTGTAACTCCACAGATTTGGACAATATTGTCCAAAGTCACAGTCATCTCTCCCCAACTGGCATATGGAAGGTGTTAGTCTTCGGATGCCATCTCTCCACAAACGCAGAGATCAATGGTGGATCCATATGCTCGTGATAACCTTCCATGAGATCAAACAACCTAGTCTTTCTCAACTGTTAAGCAAATCTCAGAGACCTTTGAAATTCATTCTTGAAATCCCATTGGGATAACTTCGCTAAGTGCGAAACACACTTCAATGTTCCGCGATCCTCTTGAAACAACCTAGTACTCATTAGATATATATGAACAGAAACAAAAGATTTTGTAAAAGAAAATCAAAGTAATACAGAAAAACAAAATATTACCCTTCTCTCCCAAACATCGCGAGCGACATGCACCGCATAGTCATACAACAACTCTGACTCATATGGGCCACCCCCATATACACCTCTTTTAAACTCCAAATCATCATTGGATTTTCTTATGAAATCCAATACCGGAGGTGCTTCTTCTACTGGTGGTACGTTTTCTACCACATATTCTTCCACATCATCATCCTGCTCACCCTCCTCATCCCCTTCCTCATCCCCTTCCTCATCACCCTCCTCATCACTCTCCTCACTCTCCTCTTCCACTATACTCTTCCCTTTGTCCATATTTACATCTAAACCTACATTGTTATCACTATCTACACTATCTTCACTCGATGAATCAACTTCAGGAACCTTTTTTTCCAAATGGTCCCCTCTACGCACTGATGCCGTTAAGCCCTCTGCCTTTTGTCTCTTTCTTCCAACTGTGTCACCACTAGAGGAATCGCCACTAAACAATTTCTTCATACTCTTGAATATAGTTTTCGCTACATTCTTCACATTCTTTGATCGAGGACCCATCGCTACAAAGAAAAATAAAACAAGTATTAGTAACTATAATAAGTTTAATCAAATCTACACCTATGATAGAAACAGTAAAATACAGCACTGGGAAGAACCGATAAGTCCATGGTAGCTATATAAATTAAATCGAGGCTGAACATATATAAAAGGGAAATCTCAATCCAGTAATCGTTAGCCTATAAGTCCATGGTAGCTATATCATATTATCTATCCGTCGTGTCTTGTCTTGTCTTTATCATATTAGTCGTGTTCTAATATGATACATATTAGTCGTGTCTTATCTATCATTCGTGGTATATATCAGTCATGTAGAAGTCCATGCATATCAAAAGGCTAAGTTAAGTAGTTGAGTAAAGATAATTAGCTCATAAGCACAAGTTGATGCTCTTTTAGAAAGAATTTCATAAAAGCAAACTTGTCTTCTAGTTATTGTTTATTCAACCTCATCGATAAGTTGATCGTACATCTTGATAGCCTGAATCATTTGATAGCAATCAAATCGTTGCATTCCTATTATATAAGGATAAACATAAGTCCCTATTAACCATATCTAAACTTGCCTGAATCTCTTCCACAAAATACTTCACTTGCAACTCTAGACTCCAAGTCAACTGGCTGTTTAACAGTTCCAAGAATGTAAGTTCTGGTCAATCACATGATTACTGGTGGATTTCACACCCGTCATGTTTATCAACTGTTTCCAGGCAAGAAAGTTTTTGTAAGATGATACTTCTTGTCATCCTTCACAGATATGCATCCTGAAATGTGGATAAAATGTCGGATGTCACTTGCCATCTCAAAGGTTTCAAGAATTCTCTCTTTATAATTGCTACTTGCAAACCAAGAACTCTGCCTTCTTTTCCTTTCATTTTCTAAAGTGTCTAAGTCAAGACTGTTAACAGTCCCAGTTAAAAATGTTGTAGAGATTCTAAAGGAGCAAGTTGAAGACTAAAAATCCTTAGAATTCTGATTATAGAATGAATTGCAGCATTACTACCAAAATCAGCTCCATCTCATTTTACCAGTACACATAGATTTACAAGCTTTACAACACTCTTCTAAAGAATTAAACTTAAACTCAGAACCCCAAAGTTCCAAATGCTCAATCCCTTTACATCAATATCTTTCTTCATTCCTCACCACCACCAAATTCCCACCCTTACTACTCTCTTCTAACAACCCTGAATCAAAACTAGACACTGTAACATTGCTTTTTGCTCTAAATGCTAACGATATAACCATGTATACCAATGAACATGAAACTACACCCATTAGTAATAGAATTAAAAACACACAACGGAACCAAAGTAGCAATCCCAGCAATGTCCACAAATAGACACACAAACTGCACTTAAAGAATTAGTAGTACTAGCAGCTCTCCAAATGTGTTTCATAAAGTCATCAGAAAAAATTCACATAAAAAGTTAAAACTGATAAATGATAACTCGCAACTTGCAACACACACTCAAACACACAAACTCGCCAATGTAACAACTAAATCTGCCAAAATCAATTATCTCATCAATATTCACTAAAACATATTCAATTTCCACAGTATCGCACTAGTTTACCTTGAAAATGTAGATCCAAATGTGGATTAAAATCGGTGCCACAGTCCAAATGCAGATCCAATATCCAAATGTTGTCCTTGAATCCAAATGAAACTCGAATTAAAACGACCCAGCCAAAGATCAAATGCAACGAAATGTACCAAAGATTTCATATTACAGCAACGAAATGCAACAAAGATAAAAAAAAAAGTTCTTACCTTCAAATTAGAAATGAATGCAAGATATCTCCAACTATCTAGTGAAGAATCTCAATTCAGGAAAGAAAAACTCGAATTGGTTAGGGTTTAAAAGGTTTGGTTTTGAGTTTTTTTGGTTAGATTTCGAAGGGTTTTTCGCGAGAGAGATGACCGGTTAGAATAGGTTTTTCCGGTTTCGCGATTTGGTGTGGGGGTGTACTGGGCTTTTGTTTGGGCTTTGTTGTTTGGGCTTGGGCTGGAGGCTGCCCAATCTAATTTTAGTGGCGCCCATTACAGGACTCAAGTATAATGATGAAGAAACAGTCCTCCCATCAATATAACAAGGGAGGGAAGTTTTACACTCAACGGCTGGGATTCCATCCAAAGGTGGGCTGAGTGGTGTCTGGGATTGAATATAATGTCTTGAACGCAATGTTGGTGTGTTGGAGAGAGCTGGGCTTTTTAGACGTGGGCTTATTTTAAATGGGGCAAGCGAAAAACGAAAAACCAAATTAATACCGACGTTTGGTTTCTCCAACGCCCTCTCTCCAACTTCCCACGCAAACCACTCCCTTCTATTTTCATCTTCTTCCTCTCCATTCACACAAGGCCTAGAAAAATTTCACTTCTAATCTCTATCACACCATGATTCTATTAAAAAAACCAAAACCAACTGCCAATTCCACTTATAAAAAAGACGTCTACCATGGTGTATTTAAGGGTCAGGATCCATACAATGCCATCTATTATATTTTTCCCTTTTACAACTGATTATGATTTTAAATTGTAAAATTGAAATTGTGCATACATTGCTACTGTGATTTATTTCTTATACTGATTAGTGTTCTAACAGGTATGCGTATTGATGAGTGCAGGGACTGTAAAAAATAATCACCCATTGTTATAATTAGTGCTTTGCAGGTCGTCAATGTGTCCAATTGGAGAAATGTTAAGTTGGCTCCCGTTTAGTATTTGCCTGAGTTTAAGGTAATCTTTTCATGGCCGGATTGATCTATTTTATTGAGTTGAAATATTGATAAATAAGTCATGCGTGTTTGGTTTTTCTTTCCCCGATTGTATTCCTATTTGTCATCTTTCGATTCATTTTAATTTTTGGTGGGTTGTTTAAAGCAACATACTTTCAAACAGTTGTTGTGTATTGCTGAGTTAATAATTTACCATAAGGAATTCACCCGATTTTGTTCAATGTTCTTTTTCTTGCACGCGTTGTCCAAATTTTGAGATGTACATGTACTCATCTTAATATTAAATAAATATAGAATAGTTGATGATCTTTGTTTTTGAGTTCCATTCGTTTCTAATTGTGTTGATTTTCATTTTTTTCCCCTCTTTTAACAACAGACCCAGATCACTTTTTATTTCATTATTATATTTCCTTCGCATAAACTTCACAAAATTCCTAAAGTGTGACTTAACTTTTCGTGGCTGTAGTTTTTGTGAGTACAAAACCAAAATTGGATGCCTGAAACTCTAGCTTAAGCTTGATTACCAAAATCCTACATAGTTTCAGTAAATAGTTTCCTCCTCATTTTACTAATGTCCGTGTAAAGTACTATTCACATTTTCTGCTTACATGGTTAAGTAGATATATTAGTGCACTTTACTCTAATACTACCATTTACTATCAGGAATCACAACATCAACTAACACTGAAAAGTTTGCTACATATCAATGTATGTGAATTGCCAATACAGGAACTTAGATGATTATGAGAAAAGTCAGGAGTTGTACACATTGGTTTGTTTCAAACATTTAATTGCTCATCTCTATGCTATGTGGGTGGGCTAATAGGTTCTGACAATAGATTAGTCTATACATATGTATTGGGTAGTATGTTATTTAATTATGCTAATTGACAGAAAGGGATCCAATATTGCAACAAGATCATATATCTAAGGGCCATAATACACCCTCACTTCTAATCGAGGAGCAACGGTAAGTTTTTCTAATTATTGATAGTATTTTTAATTTTTGGTCTGTGCACTTCAATTAAACAAACACTTTAATCAATTGAATTGATTGCCCCCCTTTTTTTTTTTTTAAGTATTTGTTTATTAATTTGTTGTATGGTGCTCAAATGTCTAACGTTAATTTTAATGCTTTATTTGTCTATCCTAGAATATGTGTGTGTGATCTAAACAACTAAACTAAGGCACGTGAAACGTCTTTGTGCTACATATTGGATGATTTGAACCTACTGTATTTCAATATATAGTAACTTTTGTTTATTTCATAGTAATTGCACATCACATAACTTCAAAATCCCCTTAAGTTTGTAATTTCGGATGATCTGTTAAAATATGAAATTATGAAATGTCAATATATTAGCGTGTTAAGTCCTAATCAATGCTAATTTTAACAAGGAAATTTTCTCCTCAGATAAAGATCTAAGGGATTTTTCTTAACTTTTATAAACATGATTTAAGAACCTTAACTTTATGGTTTAATTTAGTCCCATTAAAAGTACATTTCACTAATACAAGTTTATTGTTATCGTTTGAAGGAATTTCTCTCAAACAGCCAAAGGGTTGGTCATCACTCTTGGTAATAAAGTTTTCCTTTACATCTTCTTTTTTATTTTTATTATATTCTTTGAAAAGTAGAATGCTTTTGTGTAAAGTTTCTTTTACAGAGCAAATAGCGAGCTACTTGCTGGATGATTGCCATCTGCGCTCAGAGAAGTGGTGAATTGCCATCTTTGTGTTTCAGAGGTACACATTTATTCACTATTGAAGATATATTCTCAGTTATTTCTGGTTATCTGTGGGTTTGGATATTGATGAGCATAATTTTGTTATAATTAAGGTCTTAGAATCTATATACGGGAAATTGAGTAGTTTTTTTCCTTGATCATTTCACTCAGTTGAATGCATCTAGCTACGAGCGCTTTGTATATGGCGCTTGGTAAAGAAATTAATATCCATCTTATTTATTACAGTATATCATTTTTTTTTTCAGTATCATTACATTTTTTGATTTTTTAACTTTAGAGTATTCTCTTCTATTCAACCTTCGATTTTTGGTTGGAGGCGAGAGGTCTGTGGGGGACATATATTGTCATCAATATATTCGCAACACGTGTCATTGCCATTGATCATATCTTGAGACTAAATTATTGGATCATTACAATCAGTCATCTCAAGAGTCATGAGTTACCAAATGGTTACAAAATGAACATGAATACATGCATTAAATATCATCAATGAATGTAGCACCAAAGGTGGATCTCATTCAATTCATGGAGCACCAAAGGGGGGAGGGAATTCTATATATTTCCTCTCCACTCTCTAAAGGGGAGGAGAATTGAAGGCTTCTTCTCCACTCTCCATCTTCTCCGTTCACCATCGATCACTCTATCACTTGAATCCAAACAATGAACTACGTTCGACTTGATTCTAGTTCGTTAGCGAACTGGATACATAAGCAGTTCGATTCGTCGAACTCAGTCACAATATCATTCTACCCAAATCATCAACACATGTAAGGTTCGCCCAAAAAGAACCTTTACATTGGTGCCGTCTGTGGGGATTGAATTTCTTGGAAATTCATCTACTCACTCTATCAATCTTTCTAAAAATTCCAATTTCCAAGCTCACGAAACGTGTAATCAAAGCTAAAATCTGCCATAACTCTTAAGATTACAACATCAATCTATCACCAATTGGAGGAAAATAATCTGCCAAATCGATGAATGACAATCAGGTCATAAAGCTATCTTTCATTCTTGCTTTTGAGGGAAGAACCGGAGCCAACTCTAGTGCTTGTTAGTCACCAGCTCCAAAAAAGACCAAACCAGCATCATCAGAATCAACAGACAAAGCTTAATCAGTTTTTTTTTATTGAAATCTTACTGTGTTCAAAATAGAATATAATATAATCTTATATGCTCAAACATAAATGAGATCGATCTCACCTGTGTCATACTCTGGATCTTGGATCCACCAGCTATGAGAAATCTACCTATCCATTGCTGCTGACCAATCCGATAAGTCTATTTGCGTTTAGTACTTAAATAAGTCAATATGAGTCCAATTAGATAAGTCTGTTTGCGTTTACTATTGTGTGAAGCACTTTACGGTTACATACCTTGAGTTCGATATACTTTGATCTATTTCAAGTCTATTTGAATTCAATACAACAAGTTTACAAACCTTGATCAAACTCAGTAGGTCGCAAATTTGCTTGTAGCTTCCATTCTAAGAATGTTCAGACGATCCTTGCAAAGCCCTTTATAGCTTGAACATAGAACAATGTCCTATTACATCCAGAACAATTCAAAAGATTGTTGAGGCCATGATACCTAGGGTTAATGCTTGGGGGTACTAGTATTGGTGCTGATGGATCACTAAAGCTAACAAAAGAATTGTCTACTGGGCCTCAAGAGGTTATGAGACTTGACCTATCATATTGTGGACTTTCCTCTCACACTTTTGATAGACTTTCTGCTCATCTCACATGTATCTGTGGTATTCTTGAGCTGAACCTTGGTGATATAATTCAATATATTCATGCAAGTCCTTGCTCTCTATCATTGCAAGTTGCTTTCACAGTTGCGAGTGATCGAACTCATACGTAATTTATTGCATTCAAAATTTATGAATATAAGGACCATGTTTAATTTCTTGTATTTAAATTTGGTCACCCTCTTAAAATGGAGACAAACATGTCTACCATTACCAATTTAGCATTCTCAATTGTATGGCATCAGTGCGCACTCACACCAGTTGGGAGTCTGCTATTGTTGTTTCATGCATAGATCGATATGTTGGAGGTCGTTGTTGGTCACAATATCAACCCATTGCAGGTCGCTCGAACTTTAAATTAGAGGCCAACAAAAGCGTTTGGATTGACCTTGCCAGCTCAGAGATGGCGTTGGTCAGAATCTGACAAGGGCTACCACTCATCCGAATTTGATTCTCTTTTGAGCTTGAAGTTTTCGAAAAGTTTGGGTGCAACACCTTTACCACATGAAGTTTCAATACAACAAATTTATTTTTCAGCTCGCTCCTTCTTAGGTCGTTTTAGAACAAGAACTAGGGGCTAGCTACACGCCGAACTGGGGCTCACAACAGCCATATGCGTAATTCCATCTAGTGCAGGTCAATCAAGCTCCAATCCAAACGAGGGGCTAGCCAAAACCATCTCCGGACTGAGGCTCATTATTGTCATCTAAACATGTTCAATTATGTTATTATGCTCCATGCATCTCCAAAATTATTACTGTTAGTTCGTACTAACTCTTTGGTGCTAGCTCGCATTTTTTACAGGTCAATCAAGCTCCAACACTGGGGCTAACTATAGTCACGCCAATTCAAGACTAGCTATTAACTGCATCTCCAAAACAAAACGCTCACTCGAGCTCAGAGGCTACATAGCCCATTAATTCTCGCTAATTACGGACCTACACTTCTAGGATCAATTCAGTGCAGAACGCTCTCTAAGAGCACTAAAAGGTCCCTTTACCTACTAAAGCAGAACGCTTACATAATCGCTAAAAGGTCCCTGGACCTACACTCACTCGAGCTCAGAGGCTACATACCCCATCAATTCTCGCTAATTGAGGACCTACATTTCTAGGATCAATTCAGTGCAGAACGCTCTCTAAGAGCACTAAAAGGTCCCTTGACCTACTGGAGCAGAACGTTTACATAAGTGCTAAAAGGTCCCTAGACCTACATTCACTTGAGTTCAGAGGTTACATAGCCCATCAATTTTCGTTAATTGAGGACCTACACTTCTAGGATTAATTCAGTGCAGAATGCTCTCTAATAGCACTAAAAGGTCCCTTGACCTACTGGAGCAGAACGCTTACATAAGTACTAAAAGGTCCCTGGACCTATGCTCACTTGAGCTCAGAGGCTACATAGCCCATCAATTCTCGCTAATTGAGGACCTACATTTCTAGGATCAATTCAATGCAGAACACTCTCTAAGAGCACTAAAAGATCCCCTGACCTACTGGAGCAGAACGCTTACATAAGTGTTAAAAGGTCCCTGGACTTATGCTCACTCGAGCTCAGAGGCTACATTGCCCATTAATTCCCGCTAATTGAGGACCTACACTTCTAGGATCAATTCAGCAGAACGTGCTCTAAGAGAACTAAAAGATCCCTTGACTTACTGGAGCAGAACGCTTACATAAGTGCTAAAAGGTCCCTGGACCTATGCTCACTCAAGCTCAGAGGCTACATAGCCCATCAATTCTCACTAATTGAGGACCTACATTTCTAGGATCAACTCAGTGCAGAACGCTCTCTAAGAGCACTAAAAGATCCCTTGACCTACTGGAGCAGAACGCTTACATAAGTGCTAAAAGGTCCCTGGACCTATGCTCACTCGAGCTCAGAGGCTACATTGCCCATTAATTCTCGCTAATTGAGGACCTACACTTCTAGGATCAATTCAGTGCAGAACACTCTCTAAGAGCACTAAAAGGTCCCTTGACCTACTGGAGCAGAACGCTTACATAAGCGCTAAATGGTCCCTTGACCTACACTCACTCGAGCAGAATGATTTCATAAGCACTAAAAGGTCCCTTCACTTACTTGAGCAGAACGCTTACATAAGCGCTAAATGGTCTCTTGACCTACACTCACTCGAGCAAAACACTTCTATAAGCGCTAAAAGGTCCCTTGACCTACTGGAGCAGAACGCTTACATAAGCGCTACATGGTCCCTGGAACTACGGTCACTTGAGCATAACGCTTACTTAAGTACTAAAGGTCCTAGACCTACGCTCACTAGAGCATAACACTCACACACCCTCCAACACGCTCACTGTTCCACTTGGACATGTGTCAAATTATTTCTCTCATTAGATCGTTCTTAAGAAAGCACGACCAAACGAGAGGGGGTTGTGTGGGGGACATATATTGTCATCAATATATTCACAACACGTATCATTGCCATTGATCATATCTTGAGACTAACTTATTGGATCATTACAATTAGTTATCTCAAGAGTCATGAGTTACCAAATGGTTACAAAATGAACGTACATGAATACATGCATTAAATATCATCAATGAATGGAGCACCAAAGGTGGATCTCATTCAATTCATGGAGCACCAAAGGGGGGAGGGAATTATATATATTTCCTCTCCACTCTCTAAAGGGGGAGGAGAATTGGAGGCTTCTTCTCTACTCTCCATCTTCTCCGTTCACCATCGATCACTCTATCACTCAAATCCAAACAATGAACTACGTTCGACTTGATTCCAGTTCGTCAACAAACTGGATACATAGGTAGTTCGATCCGTCAAACTCAGTCACAATATCATTCTACCCAAATCATCAACACATGTAAGGTTCACCCAAAAAGAACCTTTACAAGGTCCATGTTGAGTTTGTTGAACCCCCATTCGTACACCTTGAATCTATACCTCAAAGAGTTGTGCTATGTTAAACCTCTTGAAAATTTGTTTTGGTTCCAATATATAATAGAGTCTGAACAGTGAAAGGTGTTTCTTCTTTAGAACTCCACATCCAATCTCTGGCAACCTCTGAACTAACTGTTTTTGTACTTTTTTTTTCCTTTTATAAATGAATTTACTCTGTAACTGTTATTTTTTTTTTCCAAGAAACATAAAGACTTAAAACCAAAAAAGACCAACAAAACTGATTCTGCAAGAACAAAAACAAATAATGGTTAGCTTTGGGAATATATTGTAATGGAAACGGCAAGTGGACTCGCAAATGATTAATACTTATTAATTAAAAAAATTTGTTTTGCTAAAGATATATAATAATAACAGACAATGAATGCATAAATTACTATAAGACATCACATCCGACAATCACATTAGTTAGAGCCTAATTAAATATTTGTTCTAGGATTGGGATTAGAACAAATTCGAATGAAGACATACCTCTTGCAGCTTAAATATTTTCCATAAAATATAAAGACTTGGAACAAAAAAACTGCACCTACAAGGACATAAAAGATAATATAATCTTTAGCTCCATAATAAACTCTTTAAGGGAAACACGTAATCAACATAATCTTTAGCTCCATAATGAACTCTTTATTGGGACATGACATGGTAGAATATGGACGAATGATATATAAAAAAGTTAACACAAAAAAGTATAGAGAAAGTGCCACATAATTTAGAAAGGAACAATACAAACAGTCAATGCATGTTAGATACCACAATTATGAATATAAAAAATACTTCGTAAAATGAACAATTAAAGAAAATGAATGTATACTTTAAAAAGACATAACATATAATGTCAATGTTTCTCATTGTAGTAATTGGAAATCTCTAAAATATCAACATTGTAGTGAATATTTTTTTAAAGATCTTATATGCCTTCATAGAGACTATAGAAGTTCCCAAGAATCTGGTTGTTGTCCTTACTATGAAGTTCACAATCCACTCCACCCAACCCGCAACATTGTCGAAAAATAATCAATAGCTTTAGAAACTGATGTTTCTGAATTAGCCAACACCCGAATCGTAGAATTGCTAGAAATCATATCTTACTCCGTTTTAAGAGAAAAATAGGAATTTGAGACAGAAACATCGGAATGAAGACCCAATATGAGCACTTACGAATGCACTTGTGATCCTAGTTTAATACAGGACAACCTTGCACATGAACTTAACATGCTAAGTAATGTAAACTTTGACGGGATTAAGTCATCACTTTTCCTCATACTACCAAAGTTTACCAATGCTCCCTCGTAGCATCCATTCTGGTCAAAACCAGATTTCATTCTAGGAGATTAAATCTTTCACACTTACATGTTAACAATTCATTCTTTTGTGTAGCGCCTGGGGCCATGTCTCCCGAATGATCATAGTATGACCAGTCATTTAATATCAAATCAATCGGTAGATCTCACTTCCCTTCCCCCATACCATAGCCAGAAAGGATAGCGTATCTACAGAAGAGAGAGTACGGGCCCTTACCCTTAATTTTGTTTAGACGCGGCTCGAATGACAGCCTGTGTTAAGCATGCTTATTTGACAGACTATAGATTCACGTCTATAGTCCTTGCCGCATTGACAAAGATTGATTCTAGAGTCGGTTACGTTACCTTTGTTGGTCAAACAGCTTACTTGTTGTTGACTTTGTCAGAATAGAAAGTAGGTGGTTTCGGTTCGATCCACTATCAGAACCTAGTAAGAAACCTGTAGTCAATGAAATGAAATATATTTTTTTTCTATATCTATTAAATTAAATCTTTTGAGACTGAGGCAGGCAGCCTTAGTTCAATCAATTCATCTATTTATGATTACTGAAAAAAAGAAAAAGGTAGCTCAACGGGGACCAAACTAAGTTGAGCTGACCTCACCTTTTGATGGACTAGGTCTAGCAATCCGACCAACACATTTTCCAATGCCTAGTCCTTGGGTATCCCTACCCCTGTCCTCTTCATCGGTCCATTTGATTATGTTTTCAGGCCCACCAAGGCCTGCATCTTAAACATTCTTGCTCAGCACATCAGATATAAACCCCTAACCCATTTCGCCACCATCAGTGAGCATGTTCCCACTCATTCCGGATCTGGCCACACTTTCATCCATGGATTTTTTACCCACATCCGAACTTATAAATCAGACTTGCAAGCATGACTTAGAGAAAACAAAGGGAAATGGGTGTAATGTATAGAGAATGAACTACTGAAGGAACAGGAGGGGAGGAAAGAAGTACGGGTCACGGTGTCGGTTCCAATGTCAGCAACCCTTTGGGTAACAGGGGTGGTGATATGGATTTCATTGGAAACACAAGTCGCCATGGGTGAATGAAGTCTTTATTAAGATCTTTGTATTCCTCGTGGAACCAAAAATGAGACCTTGCGTTATGAACCAAACAACCTTGTTTGTAAATGAGGTCCAAGTGATGGACAACTTTGTTGGAGATCAAGGAGCTAGTCTTTGAAGGCTTCTTAGTTCAGTTTCTTCCATGGACGATTGGATGTAACATCATTCTAGAAGAGTGGTACAAGTGTAAAAAAATATGAGTGTATGTTTTGGGGATGCCATTTATCTTTTGGGGTACAAGCCATTTCAAATATGGCGGAAAAGCTTGGAACGGTGATAAAAATCCACCCCTCCACTCGGTTATTTGAGAGCTTGGAAGCTGTGAAAGTGTTAATCGACTTTGATAGACCTATCACACATTTTGAGCCAATAACAGTTAACATGAATTCTCTTAAGCGGACAATCCGTTAGCGGACATGTTGAAAGTCAAAGTTCCTCACGTGTTTCTCTCAAGACATTAATTATCTCTAATATAAAATCAATATATGTTGGGTCCCACAAAATAAGATTCCTGAAAGTTTAATAAATCCCTCTCACGTGTTTCTCTCTCTCTTTCCTCAACATTTATTATATTTTTATTACTAAGTATAAGAAAAACTTGGCCCCACCAACATATCAATTACTTAACTATATTTTTATTTTCTCTCCTCATATTTGTAAAAAAACAATTCCTCCAACGTTAATGAAGATTGATTACATAATGTATTAAAGGTTTCAAATTCTAATGAAGAGCATAGTGATTTTACATTGGTCTTCATTGCTTTTTAGTTGTTAAGACATTTCTGACATACTACACAGTGTCTTGAAGCTTTAAACACATCAATACAACAACACCAGTAAATTGTCGTAATAGTGTTATATAAAGTCGTATTAGAAAATTCTAATATAATCTTGACCAGATAAATAATTACGTTTAAATTGAATTAAGCAGGTCTGATTTTTGTCTGATTATTTACTAATAAAATCCCATTTAGCAACTAAAATCGAGCATACAACGATTCTGCCCGTCATTTTGTAGGTTTTGTAGACATTCTTAATGCCTATAATGATTTAGTTTCAAGGGGGAGGCATACGAGAAGACTGGTTTGGGCCAACCTATGGTGTTTCGGTTGTTATGTGCCTTATTTGATTAAGGGGTTCTAAGTTACGTTGATGCTTGAAAGTGGACTTGATTGTCTTTCTCGATTTTTCACATGTAGTGCTTTGAAGCTTTAAAAAGAGCAATACAAGAACACCATGCATGTAAAATGTCGTAATAGTGTTGTATAATGTCGTATTAAAAACTCATAGTATAATCTTGGATATATGAATAATTACGTTTAAATTGAATTAAGTGTGCAAGGGTAGCGGTTCGGATATTTATTTGGTTATTTACTAATAAAATCCCTTTTAGCAACTAAAGTTGAGCATACAATGATCCTATATATTTTCAATTCGTAGATTTTGCAGACATTCTTAATGTCTATAATAATTTAGTTTCAAGAGCGAGGTGTACAAGCGGACTAGTTTGAGCTAACTTATGGTGTACCGATTGTTATACACCCTATTTGAGTAAGGGGTCTCAAATCTAAGTTGATGCTTGGAAATGGATTTGTTTGTCTTTCATGATTTTTCATATGAGATGGATGGGTATGTACAAAAACATATTGGCGACTATGGACTTCAATCGAGGCTAGTTATATATACACACTACACAGTACCTTAAAGGTTTAAAATAGTAATACAAAAGCACCACTAAAATGTCTTTTTTGACCCCCACCTACGTGGCAAACGTCCATTAGTAGGGGTCTTCATTTTTATTCATTTAATCGACAGGGCTAAACCCAATTTACAATACCATGGATCAATGTACAGGCCCATTAACTCATGTATTTAAGGCTGAACTTTAGCCACATGACTTGCCACTAACGTACAATAATTTATGTCCAAATTCGTTTCTTATCAAAGAGATAATTATCAGTTGAGAGTTATATTCAATTACAATTACTTTAGCTACAAGAATACCTGAGCTACAAGGAGTCTCTACTCTACTTATATAAATATCAAACTATTTTTCATATAGAACTACGTTCTTAAAACTTGATCCCATCGATAATTTGGGTACGTAGGCAACCGAAAGGTACAATTTCATCATTCTCTCGTCACCATCACATTTGTCACTACTTTTCTACATTATTAATCTCTTTTGTCGCCACTTAGTGTTTTGATCATATTTGGTCGAAACATAATTGGCGCCATTTGCAGTTCTTATTCAACACCCCCGATCACGTTTTGCAAAAGTTATGACGAATACTAGAAGAGCTCAAGGTCCCGATGCAATTACTGACGATCATCGCGAATATGATGTTGTCATCTCATATTATTTGTTTGTAAGACTCTTATATCTGAATGGAGACATTCTTGCTTTGAGAAAATTGCATTGGCTTTATTTGACGTCTTAAGCTTATTTCAAGGACGGAATAGTCAAAGTTTATACTGATCGAATATCCACTGCGCAAGTTTTTTCGCAATGTCTACGGATCGAATCGCATAATAGAAAATTTACCTTAGCTCTTACAATATTGTCTCTGCCACTCATACAGTTAAAAAGAGACAAACTTTGGTTTCGCTAGTAGCTGATTTTTTTATTGATGATATTCCTATGTCGAACGTATTACTCGATGAGGAACGCGTCTACCTCCCGGGGGCGATGACTTGAAATACTTATCGGATATATCAGCTGATTATTAGATTTACACCGATAGTTTGCATAATAAGTCTGGCTCCGGTATTGGTTTTGTCAACTTGAAACTGAATGAAGACATAATTGAGAATGTCTTTACGTTTGGGTTTTGATGCTTCAAATAATATGGCCGGGTACGACACTGTCATTTGCGGTATACGCACAGCTTTTCAGTTAGGGCGACTAAATTATGATTAATTATTCTAAGTTAGTCGCTAGCCACTTTGAATGATAATATGCGGCTCATGATGATAGAATTGTCGTTCATCTTAACTTAATTCAACAAATTGCATGAAATTTTGCATCTATCAGTATTGTGCCATATCAGCGTTATGATGTAAGACATCCTGATTCTATCGCATACTTATCCGTGGACAATCAAGTCATCGTTGTCAAGACTACACTAGATCAACAACTTATGCTGTCAGATGATTCCAATGAGCTTGGCACTGATACTGTCTCGGTATCTACCGACGATCATCATGCAGCTGACGATGCTCCGGAATTCCTGATGACCAAAAACTCTATCGCAGCGGCATTGGATTAACCACTTATGTTATCAGATGATTCCAACGAGCTTGGCACTGATAATGTCTCGGTATCTACTGACGATACTCCGGAATTCCTGATGACCAAAAACTCTATCGCAGCGACACAAGTCTCAATCATCTCCTTCATTGTTTGAGCAGAATGAACGATTTACTGGGCCTTGAAGAAATTCATTCAGGACTATGTGAGCACCACTCTAAGGAGGCGAAGTCTCGCTCACAGAGTAGTGACCCAATGGTATTGGTGGGCACACATGCCAAAGGATGTTAAGCGTTTGTCTGAGAAGTGTGTGCCTTGTCAAAAACAAGATATATGATATGAGTCAAACTTCCCGCGATGAAACGTCATCCAATCCATAAACCTTGGTCATTTGCGAAATGGGGCCTTGACATTGTTGGTCTATTTCCGGCAGCCCCTGGCAGTGTTCGTTTCTAGCTCGTCGCAACAACTTATTTTACTAAGTGAGCAGAAGGCATGATCTATGCTTTAGAAGTTAAAAATTTCTTATAGCATGACATTATTTGCTGTTTTAGTATTCCATCATCGTTGACTTCTGACAATGACAAATAATACGTCTTCGAAGAAATTTGACAATTTTGTTTTGACTTTAAGATTTATCACAATTTCTCGTCACCATACTATCCTTTATTTAATAGACAAGCTGAAAGAATAAACGGACAAAACTTCGTTCGTTTGTTTCTAGTTCAGTAGTTTATTTTCTAGTTCGTTCGTTCGTTTTTTTGTAGCAATAGTAACATACTAAGCGAGCGTAAAAGCGTTCAAACTTAGACTGACGAAGCTAAACGTGAGAACTTCATCAGATTTTGTCATAGCGATAATAAGGTTGTGATAGAAACATAATTATACCATTGGAACTGAAGTAAAAAAAAATAAATAAATAAATAAATAAATAAATAAATATATATATATATATATATATATATTGTCATAGCAATAATAAGGTTGCGATGGAAACATAATTATACCATTGGAACTGAAGTATATATATATTTTTTTACTTCAGTTCCAATGGTATAATTATGTTTCCATCACAATCTTATTATCGCTATGGCAAAATTTGATGAAGTTCCCACGTTTAGCTTCGTCAGTCTAAGTTTGAACGCTTTTACGCTCGCTTAGTACGTTACTATTGTTACAAAAAAAATCTGATGAAGTTACCATGTTTAGCTTTGTCAGTCTAAGTTTGAACGCTTTTATGCTCGCTTAATATGTTACTGTCGCTACGAAAAAAAATCTGATGAAGTTACCACGTTTAGCTTCGTCAGTCTAAGTTTGAACGCTTTTATGCTCGCTCAGTACGTTACTATCGCTACGACAAAATCTGACGAAGTTACCATGTTTAACTTCATCAGTTTAAGTTTGAACGATTTTACGCTCGCTCAGTACGTTACTATTGCTACGACAAAATCTGACGAAGTTACAATGTTTAGCTTCGTCAATCTAAGTTTGAACGCTTTTACGCTCGCTTAATTTGTTACTATCGCTATGATAAAATTTGACCAAGTTACCATGTTCAGCTTCATAAGTCTAAGTTTGAACGCTTTTACGCTCGCTTAGTTCGTTACTATCGCTACGACAAAATCTGACGAAGTTACAACGTTTAACTTCGTCAGTCTAAGTTTGAACGCTTTTACGCTCACTTAGTACGTTACTATTGCTACGTCAAAATCTGATGAAGTTACTATGTTTAGCTTCGTCAGTCTCAGTTTGAACGTTTTACGATCGCGTAGTCCGTTACTATCGCTACGACAAATTCTATCTAAGTTACTACGTTTAGCTTCGTCAGTTTAAGTTTGAACGTTTTTACGATCGCTGAGTCTAATTTTGCCAAGTTAAGTTAGCATTGGGGGCATTTTTCTCTACATGGGGGCGTCTCGTTCTATTTCATTTCAACTACATAAATCAACAACATTGTCAGTTTTCCGCAGGTACGTTATCTGTCACTACAATAATATTCTATAGCAAACCCATACTTTATTTTTTTTTTCATCAAAAGAATTTTTAGCTCTATAGTATTACATTTACACAATTACCTAATCAATTGTCTCTGTAAATTATCTTACGGTCACTCGATTAAATCTTCGTTTTCTTCTTCGAATTCTGCATTTGCTTCGCTTAGCACTTTGGGTTACATATTTTCCAACAGTTTCATTATTTTTTCTAAGGCATTGTGCCGATCTTTCTTCGAGAAATTTTCCAAGCGAAATTTTTTGACAGCTTTATTATTTTTTCGAAGGCATTGTGCCGATCTTTCTACGAGATATTTTCCGAGCAAATTTTTTTGACAGTTTCATTATTTTTTCCAAGGCATTATGCCGATCTTTCTCTGAGAAATTTTCCAAGCGAATTTTTTTGACATCTTTATTTTTTCTTAGGCATGGAGCCGATTTTTCCGAGCGAATTGAAACTTTCTGACAGCTTCATTATTTTTTCTAAGGCATTGAGCCGATCTTTCTCAATAAAACTTCTGTCAGCTTCTTTAAGTCTTCCACGGCATTAATTGACACCTTTCTGCACGAAACTTTTCTCCATCGACTCTTTGTGAATATATTTTGCTCGTAAAACCGCCGTTTCTCCATGCGGCGAAAATTCACATTACGTCAAATTTCTGAGCAAAAATTCTCTTCACCTTCTTTATTTCTTCTAAGGCATTGAGATCATACGGAGCGAAACTTTTTTTTCACGGCCTTTTCGTGAATTTCTTTCGCCCGTCATACTGCTGTTTCTACCTACGATGACAAGAATAAACTTTTCGTCAATCTTTCTGACTTAACCAAATTTTAAAATAACTAATAGCAAATATTGACATACTCCTTATATGGTTATCAGAAGTCATTGACACCACTTTGTCATAATCTCCGCGATTTTTCGTAGTTTGGGCGTCGCACTTACAAAAAATATTTTGCATTCATCCACGAATTTCTTTCACTGTTTTTGTTAATATGCTCGACAGCTTACAAATTAACATTAATTCCTTCCTTTTAACATGTTTCATGGTTTCCCTCCGTGCATGGTGTTACATGAGATGGTACTTATCAATTTTCGGTGGTTACTTCGTTCTTGCAACTTGCTTGGCAGCGTGTTTTCCATCAACATCTTCGAATTCCTCATTGGCTCATCTTGTGTCAATACTGTCATCTTCCCAGATCCTCTTTTCCTGCAAGTACAATTCCGATGACAGACTTGTAAATTTCTAATGATCAGACCCACCCAGTGTTTTACAAACACACATACAATTCCTAGATTAGTTTCCCTCATACATAAAGTTCATTGATATTGAGTTAAGCTCCTGTTCGATATTTGTATGCCTTCCCACTTTACTTTGTCTTTATCTCTTTGGTTCCTTAGTTAATAGATTTCCTTTTGTCTGATATGACTCTCTTCAACAGTAGCAATATATACTCCACTTGCCACAAATTTTTGCGCCAATTATCCCACTTACATTTCCAGCAAGTTATCTCATAACCCCACTATTCAATTTTTAAGGTCAGTGTGGGTTGTGCTTTGATAATTATATTAATCGATGGGGTTCATATGGTTGAATGGCATGCCTATAGTTTTGAGAAGAGGCAGGAACGCCTATAGTTTTGAGAAGAGGCAAACAAAGTAACAATGAGATCAAAAGAGAATCTTGATGATGCATATCTCATTAGTGTACTAAGGCAGCTTCATGCCATAACATAAATATGAGAATGTCACGTGAATTAAGAGTGAGGTCCCCAATGCAAAACTAACTATGTAATTGAAGTTATCCAAGTGCATTGGACAAAAAAACTAGAAAAGAGCATCACGTGATTATACTGGATGAACTGGAAGTGAAAACCTCCGGTGTTGAGCAGACGCCTAAGTGAAACCAGTGAAGGGTGCTTTATTGTAACTTCAGTTCTATAATTGGAATTGATTACCAAATTTTGGAGCAAGTAAAGGAGACGATAAATAAAGATGTCAAATATGAACGGGAGAAGAAGAGAATACCATGCATGCATCGACTTCACCTTTTCTTTTTCGTTGTATGCGCATAAACGTCTCCACCGATTCGAAACTTGATTTTCGATTCCTCATCATCACCTGCTGTCTTGCCACGCCATATCACTCACCTTTGTATATCTTTCTCTACTTAGTTTTTTTTCCCGTCTACTGTTTTGTATATAGAGCTTTGCCCGTACTTATATAATATTTCGTCGATCTAGTTTTACATTGCTGGTTAAACTCTTATCTAATCCGAATTCTTATTTAATCCAAATTCTTATCTAATCCGAATTCTTATCTAATCCAAACTCTTATCTAATCCGAATTCTTATTTAATCCAAATTCTTATATATTCTGAATTCTTATCTAATCTGAAGTTGGCATTCAGTTTTAGTTGCTAAAGTCTTCACCTTCAAATCCAATTTGTATTTAACTTCCTTTTCTTCCTATTATTACTAAAATGCCCATACATTTAATTTAACTGTCTAATCCTAATATAAATCTTCTACTGGCATGAGTAATCATAATCAATTTTATTATTATTACATAATTATTTCGGCACAGTTTTTGCCATCAATTTCTTTTGCAATTTTTTCTGTGCCACCCATTTCAATTCTCACTTCAACCATCTTTCATTTAACTACATTGCATCCCATATACGTTAATTTGACATTATTTCGTTCACAATAATTCACGACTTTTTCCCGACAGTCCATTTTCCTATCGTTTACATTCACATGACACTTTGTTATACATTCTGCTCACTCTTTTCTTACTCCATTTTTTCCTTATTTTTTCTTCTCTTCTTTGCCATATGAACTTTGGTCGCATGCCAAAGAAGGGGCGGTGTTTCGACCCCCACCTACGTGGCAAACGTCCATTAGTAGGGGTCTCCATTTTTATTCATTTAATTGACAGGGCTAAAGCCCAATTTACAATACCATGGATCAATGTACAGACCCATTAACTCATGTGTATAAGGTTGAACCTTAGCCACATGGCTTGCCACTAACGTACATTAATTTATGTCCAAATTCGTTTCTTATCAAAGAGATAATTATCAGTTGAGAGTTATATTCAATTTCAATTACAATTACTTAAGCTACAAGAATACCTGAGCTACAAGGAGTCTCTACTCTACCTATATAAATATCAAACTATTTTTTATACAGAACTACGTTCTTGAGACTTGATCCGATCGATAATTTGGGTACGTAGGCAACCGAAAGGTACAGTCTTATCATTCTCTCGATCACCATCACATTTATTACTACTTTTCTACGTTATTAATCTCTTTCGTTACCACTTAATGTTTTGATCATATTTGGTCGAAACAATGTCGTAATAGTGTTATATAATGTCGTATTAGAAAATCATAGTATAATCTTGGTAGTATAATCTGGATTATACTATAGAGTTATAGTGTCGTATTGAACTTCTATAGTGTCATACAGTGTTGTTGGGATATCCTTATAGAGTTATAGTGTCGTATTAAACTTCTATAGTGTCGTATAGTGTTGTTGGAATACCCTTATAGAGTTATAGTGTCGTATTGAACTGTTATAGTGTCTTGTAGATGCTACATTCTCATACACATCCAAAACCTAGAATATGACATTTTATAGACGATATACAAAGAATTAATAAGTATCTATTCAAGAATAATTGAGTGAGGTGTACAAGAGGACTAGTTTGAGCTAACTTATGGTACCACCATCATCATTCTAAGTATCTCTTAGACCAACTGCGGATGCTAAACCCAGTTTGTTTCGCATATGCATTATAAAAGTGTCTGACATCATGCAGTGACTCAAATTATTGACCGTTTTTAGGCTTGGTGTTGCATGATAATTGAAGATTGTTAAGCTCAGTACGCTCTTCTCCTTCAATCCCACTTTCTACTTCTAATTCCTCGTCTTCCATTTGAAAATAACCTGAAATGTATGTAAAATATATCAAACAAGCAGTATAAATGCAATATTCAAAAAAAAACCAACGATAAAATTTAATGATTTTCCAAGCAATATAAGAGAGATTGGGTAACAACAAAAACATATATATACTTAACCAACATGAAACAATTCTTGACTCAAACAGTCAAAAAATATGAGAAAACAAATTAAAATGAAGCAAAACCCATACCAAATAACTGCAAAAATATAACATAATTCAAACAAAGATACACCATTAGAAAAGAAAATTAGTAACTAGCTAAAATGAAGTTGAACATTATTACCCTCCTCCTGTTTCAATTCTTTTCAAAGAAATTTCGTTCAGGTGTTGTTGTTCAGCTAATTTAAGAGGCAAGAGAAGAATTTGAGGAACTCATAAGGTGAAAGTGTGAGGAGAGAGAGAGAAGAGAGAGTGGAAAAAAACACGTGAGGGGAGTTATTAAGTTCTGTATTAAGTTTTTCTGAAATGTTTTTATGTAGGACCACTAATATTCATTTAATATTGGAGAGCAAAGTGAGATGAGAGAGAAAACACGTGAGGAGCTTTGACTCTCAAGATGTCCGCTAACGGATTATCCGTCTAAGAGAAGGCCTGGTTAACAGTTAAAGCGGAAGGGAAAGAATTCAAGTTTAATATGCTGGCAGAGATTAAGCCATTGGATATAGGGAATTCTGAACCAGTCAAGACTGCTTCAGTGGTGAGAGGGGACAACCTAAAAGGAAATGACATGGCAAATAAGGGTACAGATGAAGTTCTAATGTTGGAAGGACCACCACCTTCTTATGGTATTGGGTCATTGAGCTATTGTCAGTCAGGCATTAGGTCAGGCCTGGTGGGTGAGCAAAAGAGACTCTCCCATCCCACTGAAGTGTCTTTCATTGATCAGCTAAGTACAATTTGTGCTTCTACGTTCACTTTCGTCCCTACACTTGCTCCTACCTCTAACCCTCCTACAACTCAAGTCAGTAAAATCTCTAAGACTTAGGGAAAAGATCTTCCTCCCTTCTTCTTACAATAAACAAATAGTCTCAGCCCTATTACCCTCTATCCTGGAGTAATATTTAGTCTAAGATACCTGCCTTGATGATTCTAGACAAGAGATAAATCTACCAAGGACAAAGAATCTCTCCACCATTACTTTTCTTCACTATGGACACCCACACAATTAAGGGTACAAAACAAGTAGATCTATCCAAGAACCAAGTAGATATGGGCGCAAAATAATATATCTGCCCCACAAGTAGATAGATCTAATAGTGAAGCACCAACACTCCCTCAAGAGGCAGAGTATCGATGTCTGACATGTATCCGACACTGACACGCAATTTGGAGTGTTGGATTTAATAATTAATTTTTGGAATTTTCGACACGTTGGGGACACTTACAAAGGTTTTTTTTTGGGAATAAAGACTTTAAAAAGAAACATGATTTAGTATGGGTTTTACTTCACTTGCGTGATTAAGAGAAAGGAGGCATGATTGCACCAACACCTCTCCTTGTTCTTCTCCTTCATCTGGTTCATCTCCATCACTATCACCTCTTCTAGTTCTTTGTCTGCATCAGGTTGGTCTTTGCTTATCTCTCTCCTTTCTCTGTAGTCTCTCATTACCCTCTCTCTTGAACTTTTGTCTCATCACTAAGCCTTAATTCCTTTTTCTTCTATTTCGTTTGAACTTCTTATGAATTTTCCATTGCTTATTCCACCTCTTATTGCACACTTAACTTCTGAAAATTATCCAAAAATTATTGGGTTGTTAGAAATGTAAGTTGCTATTTAATGTGTTAGAATTGGCCATGTTATATGCTATGAACTAGAGTTGGCATTTAATTTGAATTTGGTGGAGAATGCTCAATTTCAAATTATATATATTTAACATGTCCGTGACATATCCATGTCCCATATTTTTTAGAAATGCCATGTCGGCATGTCAATGTCATATCCGTGTCATGTGTCAGTGTCTATGCTTCATAGTCTACTACCACTTGACTGAAAATGACCAAAAGGTGTTTGTGTAGGTATTTGTTTTTTTTCATCATAGTGTTTGTCATTGTTGAAGCGTCCGCCAACAAGATCCATTAGAGAAGCTAAGGAGCAATAAAAGGATTTGGCCGGGAATCTCCTATTCTTGCCTATAGCCCAAATCCGAAAATCTCTTCCCGATATGTACAGTTGAAATTGCCTCCAACCCCAATATGAGGACGACAGAGCTCGTAGTGTCACTATTTGTCATGGCAACCTAAATGCCCAAGTCCCAACTAAGATTACCATTATTTAACCGCATGAATTCACAAATATGGCGCTTTTTCAAAATTTGAGACGGCATAGATCTTGGAAAAGTCCAAGAACAATAGTCTCTATGCTATCGAATTATCGTCCCAAAATATGATTCCAACTTGGTCTCCTAGATCATACCTAATCTCTCCTCGAGACCGCTCTGGATACCCTAACATCCAACCCCCGTAAGGACCTGAACTATGACCAGCGTAGCATCCTACGTTAGTCTCACCATATCTAAATTTGACCCTTCGCCTCCACAACCTATCACACTTCTCCAATAGTAGGGTTTAACTATATTTGATAGCATATGAAATGTCTTAAAAGACTGGCATAGAATGCATAACAGGAGAGCATATCTAATCAATATAAAATTATGAAAAAAAAAAGCTCTAATGATTGTAAGTATTCTTCTAGTTGCATCTTATGATGAGTAAGCCTGGGCACAAAATGATGGCGTCGTTGTGTCAAGGTGAGACCAAATTTGGAGTCACTCTGAATGAAACCCTATGATATCTACTCTCATAAACACAAGATGGGTGAGCATAGGATTTAAAGTGTAATTTCCACCTTAAGTTAAAGAAAATACTTACTAAGATAGATACAACATATTGCTATCCACTCAAAAGAAGAAATGAGGTGACATTCTAACAGTACAAGGACTATCAAAACACTAGAAGGATAACAAAAAGTAAATAAAATAAAACTTAAAAGATAAAGACAAAGAGCGCACCACAATAATAACACAACGAAAACACAAGTGGTCCATACAAAAAGGTATCCCAACTCCACTCAAAATGCCCAAAATAGGTAGTCCACATCTTGTTGTGCACCATAGGCCAAAAGAATAAAAGGCCTTTAACGGACATAATGACCACCTCCAAAGATGCCACCTCACCTATAAAATGTTTTCCTTTTCTCTCCATCACACCACACACAAGAGCAAAAGGAATTATACACCAAACCATCATACATACGTAATCCTCTGCTCGAATGCACCTAAAGCTCCATAAGGCTAGTAAACTTTTCATCAAACCAGGACAAACCCAATATATCTCAGAGAAACAAAGTAGAAAACTCCAAACCCGCGAAGAGAAAGGATAACAAAGGATGATATGATAGTATGATTCACTTACTCACCGCTAGTTCCAACAAAGGGTCGTAATTAGTAATAAACTCCTTGAAATTCTTTTCTTAAGGTCATCAATGGTTAACGCCCAGCTTAACAATGCATACCACACTAAAAATTGAACTTAGTTAGAGCGGAGTTTACATACAATCGTCAGATAGCGACCCCATATAATCGTTTGTTATAGGAATCGGGTATTCAAGCCTTACTCTTATTAAGACTCCACTATTTCATTCATTCATTCTCGGTGCAAAACCATCCAGCTACTCCACTCTTCATCAGCTGCTAATTGCTAAATCCTGATAGCCCCCCGATTAAATGTTGAATCCCGATAGCGACAGTTCGTATAAAGTCTTACATTGTTGCATGGGTGGTAGTGGGGCACTCCCCCTACGCCGATTGTCGGTAACAAATCAAGAAATAAGCGGGGGTCGGGCTTCCCTTGGTGGACAAACCCAACCGGTTCTTTCTGGCAAGTCTTTCTGCAGCTACAAGCCCATCCAACTACTCCACTCTTCATCAGCCGCTGATTGTTGAATCCCGATAGCCCGTCAATTAAATGCTGATGAATCCCAATAGCAACAGTTCGTATAAAGTCTTACATTGTTGCATGGGGGGTAGTGGGGCTCTCCCCCTACGCCGATTGCCGATAATTGATCAGCTCTCAAATGTGTGGTTTATTTCTTTTACATTACTGCATTACAACCCTTCTTACGCTTAATGAAAAGACAACTCATAGTTTTTATTGCCTTTTTCAGGTTACAGAGTAATTCATACCACTTTATCATAAAAGTTGCATCCTAGCACCAAAAGGAGTCTTAATCATGCTTATTATGAAGACCCGAAATTGCGATAAAAAATGCTGAAAAAGTCAAAGTCAAAGGTCAAAGGTCAAGGACTCATAACCAAAGAGCTGGAAGTCAATGTCCTCAACTCAGAAGACCAGAGATAGATGTCCTCAACTCAAAAATGGATTTCTCTAAAACCTATCTTGATCAAGAAGAAAAGAAAAAAGCAAAAGCAAAAGCATAAAGTAAAAGCAAGTTGTGACGTGTCATGAATCTATAGGAGAGGGGTAGTTTTGTAATTGTGTCATATATAAATTTAAAAAATGTAAAGAATTAGGTATCCATTGCATTTAGGGTCCAAACCATTTGGTTTATAGGAGTAGAATGCACCTAGACTTAATTTAGTGTCATGTAGGATTTATTTTTCTAGTTTTTTTTTATTCAAGTCATTTTACTTTATTGTTCTTTATTTCAATCTTGTTATTTTGCTTTGTTATTCAATCAATCAATCTTCTTTTTGTTATTCTTTGTTCCAATCTTTCATTTCAATATTTTCTTTCAAATTTATGTTATTTTAATCTTCAAAACAACTTAAGCTTTCAATGTTCTTCATTCAACTAGAAACTAAATAAGTCCTAAAAAGAAACTACATTCCTTTCTTCTAACATTCCTAGTCATTTAACTCCAAACAATCTATGGTGAACCTCACTTCAATCACTTTTGAAGCTACTCCACACACAACTACAACTTCAAATGGCACCGCCGTCATAGATTGAAGGAGCAAAGATGAGCGGTTGAGCATCTAAGAAGTGAAGCATCTTTCTCATCCTTTTCACTTCTTATTTTTTTTTTATTTTTGTTGATTTATTTCATTATTTTTCATTACTGACTTATTTTTTTGCAATACCAAGTTCAGCAATCAACAGATGGATAAGAGCTGAACCTATCGATGGAAGACGTCAACTTAACTTAGTCGGAGCCGGTGATGACAGCCAGCGTCGACCTACCATTGTCTTGGCGACCGCTCATTCACATCAAAACACACCAAATATTCAGCTTTTTTTTTTTCCAGTTTCATATGATTTTTCATGTTGAGTTGATCTAAGAGCCTGGATTTTGTAATAAAGTAGGATAAATCAATGGAACTTGTTTGTAATAGTTAGAGATAAAAAGAAAAACGAAAAAAAATAGAAAAAATGAGTTTTGATTGATTATGTGGATGAACTTGGGTGAACACTTGGTTGAAGTTCTAAACTTACCAAGAGATTAGAGTTTTCATTGCCTTGAGAAGTTCAAGTGTGCGAGGCAAGTCGTAAATCATCACTGGCACACTTTGGATCAACTTGGTAATCAAAACTCTAACTAAGTTTAGCTCTAGTTAATCTAGATAATATTTCTAAACTAGTTAATCTATTAGATTAGTTTAGTATTAGTTTAATTTTATGTTTTAGGCCCTTGAAGGCAAAGTTGTTTAATTATCAAAAACCCAACTTGTGAGCTTTTTAAGTGGACACCTTTATTGTAACTTAAAACAGGGTAAAGCTCGAAAGGTTGGGCCTGATTCTTAGATCACGCGCCAACCGACGTCGCCTTCTCCTCAAGTAGCGTGTAAGCACAGCTTGAGAGGTAACTTCTAAACCTCCTCGAAGCCCACGTAAGAGGATACCTTGTGTGTTCAAGCATACTTACATGATTGTTTGAAATTTAATTTCCGCACTATAATTTACATTCACGCATAAGGCTAAACCCGAGCCACATAACAACCATTGGGAAGTCGTTCCCCAATGTAGGTAAATCGAACGTTGCTTGATTCTTGAAGCCCTAGACAAAAAAAAAATTAATTAAAATCAATCAACTAGAGCCTAAAGTAGTCACGCTCCCCCAGAAAAGGACAAAAATATAGCCACAAGGATTTAGAGTAATAAGTTACCAAATTCCGGTGGACCAACTACCTTTCTCACTCCCCTCCCCCAGATTCATTGTGAGTGAGATTCTTGGTGGCACACCACTTGGTGAAGTGACTGCCTACTCTTCTGAGACATGTATTAGAGTCATCCTAGTCTCGCACCCAATTGTTCCCTTGAACAGGGCATAGTAAATCATAGACCAAAGCAAAGTTTTCAAAACTCCATACTTGCAAAAATGAATTTCGTTTGCTTGAGCATACTTTGCATCGTTTGCGCATGTTAGGATAGTTTTACTGTCTTGCTAAAAGTGCATGATACTGCGATCAGGCACTACAAGTATTAGCAAGAATAAAACTTACTCACGTAGGAGAGCACGTCGTCCTAGACAATCTCCTATTTCTAGTCCTCCATCTACTAAGATGGTAGACGAAGTAGTGCAAGCTAAAGAGCCTCTCTCCAACTTCTACACACCGTTGCAAAATGGGCCTCCATTTTGTATACGAATCACACTGCTCATGAGCGATTTTCACATTCCACCGAACGTGTTCAATCTTCTATCTATCTTTCACGGGTTTGAACACGAGTTACCGTACGAGCATCTACACCGAATACATTAAGTATGCAATACTTTCCACCATCCGGGCGTCACCGACGATTAGGTTAAGCTATGAGTGTTTCCTTTCACTCTAGCTGGTAAGTGTCACACTTGGCTTCTTTCTCAGAAGCCCAATTTTTTCGATACATGGGAAAAGGTTGTGTTCTCCTTCATGAAGAGGTACTTTCTGCCGAAGAAAATAGAAGAGATAAGAAGTAAGATACAGTTCTTCAGACAGAGTCCAAGTAAGACATTTTTCGAAGCATGGGATAGATTCTCTAACCTACTCCATTCATGTCCTCACCATAAACTAGAAAAATCCACTTTTGTCCAATGTTTCTTCAAAGGTCTTCTCCAAGAACACAAAGTAACCCTTGACATCATGAGTAATGGTAATTTTTTGGATAGAGGTGCAATTGAAGCCTTAACCTTTCTTGAAAACCAAGCTGAAAAGAGTACCCATTGGGGCGACATAAACAATTCCAGAACAGCCTAACCCGGTACATCTAAGGCCAGTGGTATTTTTTAGGTGAAATCAGATCCAGAAATCAAAACTTTAATCGAAACCCTCACAAGAAAGATAGATTCCCTCACAACCAAACAAAAAGACCAAACCCCTCATCCTGTCATGAACATAAATACCTCACCATGCAATTTTTGTCTAAGCTTAAATCATATAGATGTCACATGTCCCTTGATCACAAACCTATCATCATTTCAACCAGAATATGTACTTTCAATGTACTAAATGCACCGTGGAGACAACATCCAAACTTCGCATGGACTAACATTCCACAAAACCAACCACCTCCAAGTTTCAACAAACCACTAAATAGATTTAGACAAGGACAATGTACCTATAACAATCAGAACAAAGCATTGGTTCTATACCAGTGTAACCTATCAACAACCAAAGAGACCTAGTTCCTATTACATCATCAACTAGTGTCCAAACAGATAAGCCCACCCAAATAATGTTATCTGCCATGCAACAACAAACCCAAATCCTTGCATCCATACAACAATCTTTGAACTTGTTAGCCCAAGACAAAACCCAAAAAGGTGTGTTCCCAGGACAAGTTATTCCAAACCCTAAACCAACAAACACAGCCTTTGAAGCAACAAGTGACGTGAACAAAGCTGGAGCACTAAAAACTATTTCTTAATAATCCCATCTACGAGGATTAAATCCTCTTTTCCGATGTATTCCTTCTCCATTCCATTCCACTTTTTCCTTTAAGGAAATACATCAATAAGGTAACCAGACCCTCCATTTGGTGTGTGTGGTTTAAGTGTCGGAACCTTACTCCATGTATATCTCGCATATTCTTTTTAAAACATTTTTTACTCGTCATTTGAGTAAATGTGAACCTGTGGAGCGAGTATACAATTTTCTCTTTTTTTTATTTTACATTTCTTTTTAAAAATCAGTTGTTTTCTTTGTTATGTTAATGCTAGATTCTCAATACATCAATAGTTATGTGATTTTTCCGAAAACAAAATGGGCAATGGATTTTACAAAGGCCAACCTGAAATTGTGTATTGATGTGTAGTCTTCAAAACATTAGAAGTGAGGTTCATCCTAAATTGTTTAGAGTTTGAATGTGGGAGTTAAAGAAGAAGGAAGGTAGACTCTTAGTGTAGAACTTGTGAAGTTTAAGCTAATGAAGAACATGAAAACTTATGTTGTTTAAGATGGAAATGACATGAACACATTGAAAGAAAGCATTGCAATGAAGATTGAAACAAAGAACAATAAGATAAGATTGATTGATTGATTGAAATAAGCAAAAATAACAAGATTAAAAAGAAGGAAATGAAGAACAATAAAATAAAAGACTTGAATTGAAAAACAAGAACTAAATCCTACAAACCAAATGGTTTTGACCCTAAAATAATGGATACCTTCTCTCTCCCTAACTTTTAGATTATATACCCCTACTTTATGCCTTTTACAGATTTGCCCTTCTCTATTACAATTGAGACACCTAACACTTCACTTTAAGCTTTTGCTTTTGCTTTTCCTTTTACTTTTTGATTTCTTCTTGACCAAGATAGGTTTTGGTGAATGCCATATTTTGAGATAAAGGCCTCCATCTCTGGTCTTCTAAATTAAGAGCTTTGACCTTTGACTTTGACCGTTGACTTTGACTTTTTCAGCACTTTTTCATAGCAGCTTTTGGTCTTCATAATAAGCGTGATTAAGGCTCCTTATGGTGCTAAAACACAGCTTTTATGATAAGTGGTCTGAAATACTCTGTAACCTGAAAAAGACAATAAAAACTATGAGTTGTCTTTTCATTAAACGTAAGAAGGGCTATAATGCAGTAATATAAGGGTAATAAAACGAACATTTGGGAGCTGATCACCACCCCCAAATAGTATATTGCTTGTCCTCAAATGCAAGCAAGGATGAGAGAAAATAACTAAGATCACAAATGAGTGATTTATTATAAGTTATACTAATCTTGTTTCGCAGAGTGCGATTGCATTGACCATGTGCAACAAAGCCTTAAACCACTAAGAATTCCCTATTAGACGAGCTTTAAGCCTCATGTGAGATTTCTAGTGAAGGTACTCACAAAGTTCTTCTATTTAGTACAAAGGGTTTTGTTTCCTTATTTATTCTCAGAAGTCCATACATCTCATTAACGGGGAATAAGGACAAGCTCCTTTGAACTTAGAATAACATATGTACAATAATTTAATCATCTAAAGATAAATGTGCAAAACATGAGCAATGAAATACAAAAGTAGAGTTGTTTCCGAGACTTTTGGAGAGCGTCCTTAAGGTGGATTCTCACACGGGTGTGTTGCAATCATAACTCTCTGATAGTTCACTCAAGGTTCGTTTTCTCAAGTGCAGCGGGCACTTATATTCCTCGCATACTTAAATGACGTCCAAAGAAATCGGAGTCGATTAATCATGATTGCCACTTACTATCACACCATCCTATTCCTAATCGAGCTAGAGGTCTTTTATTAGGAGTTACGGAGCTAGGGTGATGGTTTAGAAAGAAAAAGGAAGGGAAAAACAAAAATTTGTTAAATTGAGAAACTGGGTCTTCAAGATATGTCTAACTAGAGAAGAACCTCGTTTTGTTCTTTTGCTTCCGAATTGTGATACATTCTTTAGCCTTTTGGCTTTGTGACTCCATATGATTTTGAATTTTTAGGAGTTATAACTTTTCTTTTGTTTCTTTTTGTTTCTGATATCGTCTCCTTTTGATTTTGAAATTTTGGGAGATTCAATTTTTGACTCCTTTGATTTTTTTAGAGTTTTGGTTTTTGATGGGTCTTTCTTTTCTTTTCTATTTGAAGTAACTAACTATTCTGTTTTTGTACAAGGTCTTCTCTTCTCTTTTTCTGATATCCATCCAGTTCTCAACTTGTTAGCTGGGTAAGCTTTTTATTGTGTGTTGTAACGAGTTAGGAATTTTTGGTGAAGAATAAAAAGTCTTTTAGAAAAGGGTGAAGGCTCAAGAGGGGTAACTAGAGGAAAACTATCTTTTTGGGGTTTTAACGTTTATTTGGCTATATCGATCCAAAAATGGCCTAAATTCTCTCTTAGAATATGGCGTGGTAATCAAGCAAGTGGACGTGTGGTCTTTCTATTCGAACATCCTTTGTGTCATCACTCAATAATCATTTAGATGAGGTTTTTGGCTAGATTCTTACAGGATATGAAACTTAATTGTTCTAACCTTGGCTTCGGAAACTCATTGCTATATACAAACAAATGCTGATGCATGTCATTCATGAAAAGATGCAGAAACTATTGTACGTATATTAATCTACGTACGAATAACAAGTCCTTCCTCTATTGTTATAATGAGACTTATAAACTTTTTATTCATCATAGAAAAAGGAAATAAGAATTTTTAATACTAAATGGAAAAACATTTCTGTTCTTTTTCAAAAAAAAATTAGAAAGGAAGAAATATACTATTATATCTACTATATAGAAAATGCCTAGTTTTTGCAAAATGTTACTATACCACCCCCAAATAGAACTATGCTTTGTCATCAAAGTATAAAGAGATAAAGAAAGAGATTACCATAGAAACATGAGCAAAAATGGAGATACATCTGTATTCTATTCTTCATGATGAAAATACGCCACCCCCAAATAAGTTTGGGGCGTAGGTTGTTTGATATAAAACGAGAAATATATTGTTTATTATACTAGGGATAATTATTCTACTACGAAATCTTTTTGGGTTTTTGTATTTTTGAAAACATATATGAAATGCATGAAAGAAAAATGGAAAATTTTGACATGATGTATCTGTTTTACCTTCTACTCATATACCAAATTCCACAAATAAAACAAACATAATATTAAACTTATAATTAAACGTCAAAATAAAGAAAAATAAAACAACAATAAAACATTATAACTATTTATACGAACAGTAGGGAGCTGCTTAGTTAGAATCCGTGCGTGACTCGTCTCGACATCTAGAAGATCCTTCTCCTTGATGACGTCGGGTCCTAGCGTGTCTATCACTATGCGGGAGCGTAAATAGAGAGGTGGAGGCAAAAGATAGAATTAAATAGAGAATAGTATCACTTTTGGTTACCCTATTTTGTTTAATTCTCGTTTGGAGACGTCTCATTTTTTTTTTTATTATTATTATTATTTTTTAGTTGGTTTTCTCAAGCAAAAGATATCTCTAACCATATAGAGGTTTTAACAAGAAGAGAAAATTATACGTGAATCCGGTATCATTTTGGTTACTCCGGGGCACATAAATTTCATTTTTATATCCGCTAGTTTTGAAACTATGGAGAGATGTTTTAAGATACTCGTACTCAAAAGCCGTGATTCATAATGCTAGTTTTTGAAAACAAACCATAATTGGTAATCTCAAGCAACTTTCATGTCGGCTCTTTATTGAACCCAATCCAGTCAGACTGTGGCTTCAGTTATGTGTGTTGGGGGATTTATTGCGCAAGACATAATGGAAGGGTTTAGCTAATTGGACACTAGTGGGTGGTGGAACTAGGTCTCTTTTGTGGATTTTGGTAGTTCTGGTTAAAATGGGATGGGAACCAATGCTATGTTCTGACTGTTGTAGGTACATTGTCCTTGTCTGAATATATTTGATGGTTGTCGTGATGATATGGTGGTGAGCAAGGGACAATTGGCATCTATATGGTTTAAGCTGAGATAGAAATGTATAGTGATATGGGTGACCCTTAGTAACACATAACTGATCCTCAAACCGCCCTTAGAATAATGGAGATTGTGTACTTCTAAGAGTTGGTCTATGTGTAATCCATTGCCTGTTTTGTTTTTTTGGAAAAATCACATAACTATTGATGTATCGAGAAACTTCTATTATGAGAACGGAGAAAACAACTGTTTTGAAAAAGAAATGTAAAATAAAAATTGTATACTCGCTCCATAAGATCATACTTACTCAAACAACGAGTAAAAAGTGTTTTACAAAGAATATGCGAGATATACGTGGACTAAGGTTCCAGAACTTACAACCACACACTCCAAGAGGAGGGCCCTGTTACCTTAATAATGCACTCCCATGGAATGTATTGAGAAAACATAATATGAATATTTTATAGTCAGATATTCAAGACTATATGTGGGGTCGTTTTAAGTTAGATTTTCCAAGACTATGCATAAGATGGATGATATGCTGTTAACTATATACTAATAATCTAAACAGTTGGGGATCTTTATAGAAAAATATATGAAAGCATACACCCCCAAACAGAATGAAATGATGTATTTGGAGTATAAGATGCAGAATGATAAGAGACAAGCTATGAGAGAAGGCTGGTGCTTGAACTGTCAAACACCAACTTGTCCCAATCTTCAGCCTCATAGTGAAAATTCAGTTTTCAAGATTTTCATATGCCATCCACCTGCTCATCGAGCACAGCTGAGGAGAGTAATCCAGCCATCTGGTTGGGATTGACTCAAGTTTTCAAAAACTTCTAAGTCTTGCGAATCTAACTTAAAACGACCCACCTTTTTAAAATTTCAGTCAAACTTATTCAAAACCCAAAAAAATTAATTAAAAATTTTCCTTCTTTCGTTTGTACATATTTCCCTAAAGTTCCTTTTTGTTTCTTTCCTTAACTAATTTTTTTTCCACTATTGTATATGAGGGTACCCTATATCTTTGCGTGACATTTTTATGTTGATCGTTTTGGTACCTCACGGGTCGAGATCGGACGAGTAACGATGCGCGGATCGGCTCTTGAAGTTGGCAAGGCACTGAGGACAAGATCGAAATTTCCTGATTTCATTTGGGCTTGGGCCAAAATTTCATTTTCACTAAAAAGGCATGTGCGAGGCACGTGCCATCAAATCAATTTTAGCCCACACGACAGCCCCACATTCATCTTCTTCCTCACAAAAATCCCAAACCCTAGCCCCCCAAGCCAGCTCACGACCGCCCGCTCACCCATAGACATCACCACCTAATTTTTTCACAGCCTGCCCTATTTTCAAACCCCATTCCAACTCAAAACTCCAATTTTATCAATCCCTACTCTAAATGGCTAGAGTTCTTAAAATCCTGCCGGAGCAAAATTTTCAAAACCTCTTCAATTCCGATCTATTTGAAGTGCACTTCAAGGCTTAGATTAGAAAAAGAGGATGGGAACCCTTGGTTTTGTTGGAAGGTGCGAGTTATTCTCCCTCTCTTACTCTTTCATTTTATAATCATATGCTTAAATGGGAGGATGACCGCATCATAGTTGTCAAGGATGGTCGCTCGCTTGAGCTCACCAAGGAGGTGATGAGTGAAGTTCTGGGGGGATTCCCCTGAAGGCTTATGTTCAAACGGAACAGTCCCCAAACAACAAGACCATCGATGTGATGATGTTAGAGACACTTCTCGAGGGGGTGAAAAACCTAGAGTCTCACTCACGCGTTCTGAGTTCATTTGCGAAGGAATCGGTTAAGCAAGATCTCTTGGATGGACCTACAACCTGCTAGGCTAAGCCAAGCCTTCTGATATCGGAAAAGCGATGCTCCACATTCTGTAGATTCTTCAAGAGTAGAAGAAAAGCTTCTGCATCGTCACCATCATTTGGGAGCAACTCTGTAATCCCAACAAGTCAACCACCCCTCTACCAGTGTAGGTTACTAGGATCATGCAACATTAGGGGTTTGAGGCTACATACGCCCTAGTGGAGGTCAAGGACGCTACCACAGGTCCTATCTATGCCCATTGTATCCAGAAATTCTAGCTTCCACCTGCAGCCAGAGTCGCCGAGCAAGCGCGCCCTACTGAGAAAGTGGATTACTTCGCTAAAGACGCCACTCGCCAGTTCACTCAGCCCATGGACGGAATTCACTTCCCCCATGGAGGCAAGAGGATTCTGCATTCGTACCTCTACTAGCTCAGGCAAATACAGTGAGTTATCATAGCGGAATAACAAACCCTCATAGAGGAACAGTGGTCCTTCCAGCAGGAGTAGCGACGTTTTCAGCACAGTGTCACTAGAACACTACAGAACATTAAAGACGCGCTCCCGCGTAGTGATAGACACTCTAGGACCCGACATCATCAAGGAGAAGGATCTTCTAGACATCAAGGAGAGCCACACACGGATTCTGACTAGGCATTTTCCTAGTGTCCGTATAGTTGGATATTTTTCTTTTTCTTTTTCTTTCTTACGTATATGACGTTTAGTATAAGTTTAATTATATGTTTAATATTATCTGCTTATTTTATTTGTTTTCTTGTGGAATTTCATATATGAGTAGAAGGTAATACAGATACTGCTAAAAGTAAAAATGATAGTTTTATCTACGAATAAGTAACGAGACTCAAACTCAAGTAAAGCTAAAACTAATCTTTACGAGTGTTATCAAAGTTTTCTACTCTCAATGCTATCGCAATAGAGTTGGAGTAAAAGATTCGTTCCACTTCTAGTTCTTTAGTATTAGCTTTTTCTATTATTATCGGTCCTATCCAAAGTTAATGAGAGTATGATGAGAATTATACTACAATGCAAATTATGCTAACAAGATACGAATAACTCAACTACGAAAATACTAAGGTTTGAATCTAGATAAAGAATTAGGGGGGATTGATTCCACCTTGAATCCAACTTAATAAACTAGCATAGATTGTTGTAATCCAATTCTTTCGTTCTTACGATAAGAATTGGTTGTTCTAATCCCTAATCATTCATGACAATCTCTACCAACTAATGACTAGCATGTGAGGAAGTTCAACCCATTCTCATGGCGAATCAACTACCTTCTAGAGTGGAATAGACTCTTACAACTAGTTCTACACTACACAATCAAGTTTTCATCAAGGCTTCATCAAACCCCTCTAATGGAGGTTTAGCCTTGATTCATCAAACTGTCATTTCCAATTGAATTTAAACAAGACATGATATAAAGATTCTAAATTTATTTATTTCAATTCAAATGGAAATCTAATCATGCCTGATTTAATTGAACTAATAATGATAAATAACTAAATCTATGAATTGAAACTACAATGATTTAATGAAAATAAAACTAGATTATGAAGAGCTAGTTAACTTTATTGATCTAATAAATAGCAATAACAATAATTCAATAACTGAATTTAAAACAAGATAGTAAAACTAATTAATTAATGGAGTCTAAATCTAGATCTAAAACTATTCTCTAATGGCTACCTAATTTTCTACTTTCATAAGAGTTAAGTCTTGTGTGTTGAAATGGAGGAGACAAGATCTACATTTTCATGCATGGGCTAAGGAGCCATGTTTTGGGTCGGAAAATCGAACCCAAAACCCAATTTCTTCAGTCTATAGAGACCTTTTCAGCTAGGATTTTGCTTCAACAGAATTTTTGTCTACTTATACTCTATTGATTGGGTCAAGGTTTAGACCATTGGAAAGCTCTTTCCGAGACGGTCATTTTGACATGAGGTAGGCCCAATTCCGAGGTCTGAGTCCAAAGATACGGCCTTCGGAAGTTCTGCTGACTTTATGCGATGTTTCCGCCCGCGTTGACTTTGACTTTTCAGCTTTGACCGGGATTTAAAAAAACTTTTTCTTCTTGAATCTTGGCCTTTAATCACAGAACTTCTTCACAACCAACCCTTGCTCCTTTATCTCGCAAAAGTGATGCATTTCTGCACATAATCGACTCCAATGCCTGAAATACATAATAGCACGTAATCAGCATTAACTCTTATTTATTACTCGCATAATTGGTCTAAAAGTATTATTGTTAGAGGGTTAAAACTATAGTTTTGGGCTCTTATCAAACCAAACAACATTTTGCTTGTCTTCAAGCAAATATGAGAAATTAGAATAAGCGACCAAAAATGGAGTTCTAACTACTCTCGTTTCGCCGAGTGCGATTGCATTGACCATATGCAACAAGGCTTTAAACCACTAGGAATTTCCTAGTGGACAAGTTATAGCCTCGTGAGAGTTTTCCAGTGAAGGTACTCACAAGCTTCATCTATACTACAACGACTAAGAAATAAAACTATTGTTTCCTTATTTATGTCTCAATTATCTATATATCTAACTAGCAATGAATACAGAATAATCAAGTCGAAACCTAAGCTAATATATGCATAATAATCAATCATTTACGAATAAGCATATATACAATGAGTAATACTATGAAATGCACTAGCAGGTCTGCTTCTGAAAACTCAGAATAGCGTCCTTAAATAGGTCCTCACATAAATGTCAAGACAAAAATACTCTGATTTTTCCGCTCAAGTTTCACTACTCCAGTGTGCAGTGGGCACACTTTACCTTACAATCTCAATGACACACAAGGAAGCCGGAGTCGATCAAACACATCTGCCACTTACTATCACGCTAACCTATTCCTAATTGAGCTAGAGGTCTTTATTAGGTGTTGCAGGGATTATGAGATGGTTTAAGAAGGAAGGAAATGGATATTCAAAAAGCACAAGTCTGAGTTAATAGGGTCTTCATATTACATAACTAGAGAAACCCTTGTTCTTTTGCTTCTACACTTTGTTTCCATCCTTACACTTTTTATTTTGGAGTTTTATTTAGTTTCTATTTTTATTTTTCTTTTCTTTTCTTTGGATGGAAACTTTTTTTTTTTTTGAAGCAACTAACTAATTTTTGTTTACACAAGTTTTTCTCTTCTCTTTGCTTCACTCATCCTATTCTCAGACTCATTCTATAATGGGTAGGTTGATTTTTATTTTGTTTTGTTTTTGTAAAAGGTTAAAGGATTTGCGGTTTATGGAAGGATAAAGAAAGGCTCAGAGGGACGACTAGCGGAAAATAATTCATAGGTTTGAATTTCTGGCTATATCGATCCAAAGAGGGCCTAAATTCTCGCTTAGGATATGGTATAGTGATCAAGCAAGTGGACGTGTGATTTCTCTATCCGGATTTTACTTCTCCCTTGTGTCATTTCTCAAACGTTTCACTCATATAAGGCTTTAGGCTATATTCTCATAGGATTTGTAGAATAAGTACTCTAGCCTAGATTCCATAAACTTACTGCCAAACAATCATAGATACTCATGCAATATATTTATAGAAAGATGCAAAGATTATTATCTACATATTAACCTAAGTTTCTAAAAACTATTCTAATGCAACGCTACGTGAGATTTCTAGATTATCAAGGGCATAGAGAAAGAAAACAATACCAATATTCCTAAATATATAGCATAAACTTTTTATTTATATTTTTCAAATTTTTCAATTTTTATTAGAAAATAAGTGCATATTGTACATATCTATATCCTAACAGATGCCTTAATTACACGTGTTTCTATGCCCCCAAACACCACGAATCATACTTTGTCCTCAAAGTATTTAAATAAAAAGGGTAGAGAAATACCATGGAAACATGTGAAATCCTAGAACATTTGCAAAACAAGGTTAAAACATACTAATATAGAAAAAGAATCAAATTGCTTGGGACATAAGCAGACACTAACTGAAACTAAAAACTTACCTTAACTCCCGTTTAATCATCCTCCTCCTCATAAAAAAGATGAGGTTCCTTCGCGTCCTGCCATGCCATGATAACTTGCCACGCACGTCGCCGTGTGTCATCAACTCGTGCTAACCTGTCGAGTGTTACTATGTTTAATGGGGTATAAGGGGCAACCAAATGAGGTTGCACCTGCCAACCCGGCCAAGTCATAACTTGAAATGAACGAACCACCCAATTAGTGGGTCTCATGACTTCAACCTTTTTCTAATCCGTGAATTGGGTACAGAATACAGGTAAACAACCACACATGATGCGGCAAACCAAAACAGGCATAAGAAGATACTTATGCCTCATACTTTGGGCTCTCTTAATACTAGCCACTAATACTTGGGGAATGTCATATCGGCGACGTCCCTCAGCTAAAGCAAGGAAAATATCACCAGCGGTACTATTTGCAAAAGTAAACTGTCACTCCCCCAAAATATTCATCATGATGAATAACATGGTGGTTTCTGCATTCAGGGACAGGCTACCAAGGGCTATGTTATAACGCCCTTGGTCCATTATACGAAACACCCCTCCCCCATAATACTCATGGAAATATGTATAGTCATAGAGGTATGCATTATCGGTCATATATCCCCACGTGTGAATAGGATCAGGTATTGGTAATCCCGAAACTAACGCTACCAAATACTTATTGAATTCTAGTAGCATGTCATCAACTATGATGGAGAATTCTTGTTCTCCATCTTGGTTACAATAGAAATTAACATGGTCGTAGAAATAAGCAGTAAGCTGAGGTGAATACGAGTCGTCATCACTTACCAATAGATGCCTCCATCCTAACTACAAGATCCTGTCGTGGAACCAACCCCTATAAGTCTTGCTTCCCAACAAGTCTCCGAAAGACTACTCCGGTATGACTATAGGTGATGTCATCATAAAACTACTCTCTAGAACAGCTGCAAACGATCCTGGAACAACCCACAAAAAATTGGAATTTTTCGTGCCTACGGATGTCAGAGCGCAGGGGGTGCTCAAACTATGCCTGGGTAAGGCGCAGGGTGAGCTCAGGCTATGTTCGAGTTCCAAGCACTTAGGCACAGGGCGCGCTCACTTTTAGCTTAGGACGGGTGCGGGGTGTGCCCTGGTCTAAATTTAGTGACAGGCACTTAGGTGCATGGCGCTCTCACTTTTTGCCTGGGATGGGCGCGGGTCGCGCTCAGGTGAATTTCGAGTTACAGGTGGGCAAGCGCAAGTGGCGCTCAACTGAGGCGCAGGCGCGCTCCTTGCAGCTGAAGTGTTGAAGTGAAGAAGAAAATAGGGAAACTTGGGAGTGAAAGGTGAGAGATGAAAGTGAGATGTAGTATGGGTTGTGAGTGTAGAATGAATGAAGTTTATATAGGTTTTGAGTTTCCAAAATGAATCGGCAAGTTGCCAAAAAATTTTAAGGAAATTTCTGGAAACAAAATATTTCCAAAACCGAAAACGGAAACAACCCATATTCTCTATTCCAAAACAAACCTAATATCTGTTAGGTGGAATTTAGAATAGTAACTTCTAAATTCTTTTAGATTTCATCCTACCACCATATCTACTCATAGTCTACCAATATCAGCAATATTCCCAACAATCACTCCAAAACAACTTCTAACATTGAGGATCATATAAAAATCATGCTAGAATAAATAATACCACCCCCAAAACAATTCGGGAAGGTGGGATTACAATAAAATCAATGCACAATTTGAAAAGAACCAAATTAGATTAAAATTCAAATTCAAATACAATTAACTACCGAATTCAAATTTAACTACAGAATTCAAAAATTAACATCCGAACTAATAAAAACAAATAAAAAACAACATCAACTCATAATATCCCTAAACCACGCGCTGCTGGTAGAAGATGGAGCATGAGATTAAGATGGGCCTGTGCCATCCGTCCTTCGCCGACGACACTCGTGCCTGACAGACGCCTCCTCAGTAGAAGAACCCCCATGGGGTGGGTAGTGTTCCAGCATATCTTCTCGAAACTTTTCTGAGCTTCCATCCCGGCATTCATCTCTTCCCAACGTTAATCCTCGCGCAGGGCACGAGTCTCGAAGTTATGATGTATGGTAGCCTACCGAGTCTGGAGATCTTCACAAATAGTATTGAGAGAACGCATGCCACGATGAAGTACCGACATGCGTTCTGCATCAGACGTACACCTCTCCAAGGCATCGACATCAAAACATGTCGTGTCCTCCTCATCCTCTGAGTCAGTCTCTTCCCCTACCTTCTCTCCAGGCAACCTCCAAACCTTCTGAACACAGTCCGTATACGCTATGACATTTGTATGCAACTTAATCATAGTACGCTTAGTTTTCGGAGTTGCTCTCAAACTTATCATGATCTTTGTTATCAAAACGGGGAGAGGTGCAATACTCTTCCCAACTCCCCTAATCATATTAATCAAAAACTCGAGAATACATAATTCATACTTCTGCTCCTGGAGTATCCATAGAACGTGAAGATAGTTCAGACTGATGTCATTAACCTTCTCCTTCCCGATGACATTCCTACCAATCCACTGAGCTATAGCCAGCTGGTTGGTTCGCAGAGACGACTGACGAACACAATGTGAGCTCGCATTGTAGTTCTCCTCCAAAACCGTCGCGTTCATCAAAGGCTCGATCCCACCAAATTGGAATTCCTGCAATATGGCATCGAGATGGCTTCTAGGCGGAATGCCTAAAATCTCAGCCAGCAACCTTCTAGATACTTCTCTCCTCGTCCCAGCCACCTTAACAAAAATTCGATTCCCATCCAACTCCCTCGTCCTATAAAATTGTCGGACCAAATCTTCATGATAAAAATTGTTCGTCAAATACCACAAATGCCTCAAATCCCTCCTAATCATCTCGTCACCGTAAAACGGCGCGAAGCGATCGGCCGTAAAAGCTTGTTTCGGTAAAATTCTCCATCTTTGCGCCATTGAAGTTTTGAAACTATTTGTGGATTTGAATAAGGTAGGGAAAGAGTTTGAAACCAAACTCACTAGAAATACTAGGAAGAGGCACGGTGGTGGCGGTGGCAATTCTAAATTTTTGAATATTTTTATGTTTTTGGTGGTGTAAAAGGATGGAAATGGTGTGGGAGAGGTTGTAGAGAAGATTTGGAGTGGGTTTGAACTTTGTGTGTGTGTGTGTGTGTGTGTGTGTGTGTGTGTGTGTGTGTGTGTGTGTGTGTGTGTTTTTTTTTTTAAACTTTTGGTTAGGGTTTGAAGCTTTGTTAATGGCGGAAGTGAAAAGGAAAACTCGCGATCTGTTTTGGCTTGAAGGAAGGGGACGCATGTTCGTGGCACGTGCATGCGAGATTTAGGCCTAAGCCCAATTCGATTTTTCGAAATGTGTCGATTTTTCATGCAACTTCAAACTAAAATTGTCACTTCGTTACCGGTCCGTTTTATATAAATGAGCTATGAAAATAATCAGGAGAGAATTTCCAATCCAATGATCTATAAAACACTCTATTCCAACTGTGGGTGTCATATAAGAAGATGGAAAATGTCTCGAAGTGCGTGCGTGACGTAAGTTATGCGAACGAATGAAATCTAAATTTATAGATAATGTCAATCCGAATTGAAATACAATTAAACGGCCTAAGCAACACAAATCGAAAGTTGAACAATCAAGGACCGAAAAACGAACACCCCACCCCCAAACAAATTTTAAACAACAGAGTTGAGAAAATTTGTTTTAAATGTGGGTCTTTTAAAGTCAGATTCCTAAGACTTCCTAGATTACTATTTTTATGGTTTTGATATTTTTTTACTTTTTATGAATAAGATTTAATATAAGAAAAATGAAAAACAATAAAGACATAATTCACACCATAAAGAAACATGACTCAAAAACTGAGAAAACATGCAAGAGTGGAAAACGTGAATTATGTTAACCGTGGACTTAGGATCCGGTACTTACAACCACACACTCTATAGGGAGGGCCCGGTTATCCGAACGGTGCACTAACCAATATATAGAATTGTAAGGAAGTACACCAAATAACAAAATGAGCCGTTTATAGTCAGATACTCGAGACGTTAACAAATAACTGGATATATATATATATATATATACCTGCATTTTTCCATAAATCAACAACCTAAAGAGTTGTGGGTCTTTCCATAAATAAATAACATGGAATGCACCCCCAAACAGAATCAAACACCAATATTTTCTACGACGCAACTTAGTGAAATGGAAGTGAAGTCTGATAGATCTAGAACATAACCGCGCATGCACCTTCTTTTTCACCTTTGAACGAGAGGGTATCCAAGTGAATGAGCGTGAGAAAATGGATGTTTGTGGAAGATATGTTGGAACATAAAAGGGCAGTACCCATGGCACACAAGGAAGCTAATCCGGAGCATTGAAGAGCTGGTGAGACACTTGGAGCAGTTTAATATAATTCATGTGTATAGGGAAGCGAATAAATTGGCTGATGCATTAGCTGATAATGTACCCAATGTGAGGAGTGTTGACATAATCCCTAACTCATTTTCAAAGGATATTAGGAAGATTGTATATGAGGATGCCATTGGCATAGAGTACGTGAGATTGTAAACAGCTCAGTTACTATTTATTTCTTTAATGAAGGGGGAGGGGACCTCTTTAAAAACCTCACTTGCCTACCAAAAAAAAAATGTTGGATATGGATAAGTTTTAGAAGGAAAGAATGGAAGAAATGAGAATGTGGGTTTAGCACAAAACTCATTCATGGTGTAGGTGGGAACTGTCTCAATTCGGAAAATGAAGGTGTCAAGTGCCTTTCCCTTGGGAATTATTTCCGTATTAGGAGGATTTAGAAAACATTAAGCACAGAAAAAGCAAGAGGGTCAAACGCAAACTCAAGGTTTTGTTGAAAAGGTGACGGGCGGGGAACATTGATGGAAGGTGAATAAGGAACAGGATGATATGAGGTAGGTAAATGGCGCTCACCTAATGCTCTCAGTTCTAGATCATCGAAATCTTTTAAATATGCAAGACATTCATCAATAGGTGGGTTGGAAGAATCACTGGGATAGAGTTTGAAAAATTCTTCTTCTGTCATGGCGTAGAGGGATGAATGGGTGTTGATAAGTGGGGACTTGCGAGGTGGCAAAGAAGAGTTGCAAAAGAGTTGAAGGAAATCTTCTTCAATTTCATTTATGTCCAAGGAGTCATTGTCGAAATTAGAACTTCCAAAGGAAAGAAATTTGTGCATCTGATCATCCGGAAACATGGTTTTGAAATAATCATGAGTTAAGCTCTCGATCATGCTAACCTCTCAATCGATATTCGTGTTAGGAAACTGTTTCCTCGTTTTAAAAACATTAACCTCAATAGAAAGATGGCCAAAGGACAAGGACATCGAACCATCGTGGCAGTTTATAAGCGCGTTGGCAGTTGCCAAGAAAGGGCGCCCTAAAATGATCAGAACAGAGTCATTAGCGACTTCTGTATTGAGGATAACAACATCCACAGGATAGTAGAAATCTTGAACCTTAACCAGCACGTTTTCCACTACACCCTTAGGATACTTGATAGACCTATCAGCTAATTGCAATGTCATTGTTGTAGGTTGCATCTCCTGTAGACCTATTTGTTTATATAAATAATAAGAGAGTAAGTTAACACTCACCCCCAGGTCTAATAAAGCAGTGGTCATGTGAGTATCCCCTAAGGTGCATTGTACAGTAGGACGGTCCTTGTACTTAACGATTCTATTGTATTCCGTTAAAGTTGGAAATTGTTCAGTTAAAAAGGCGTCTTTAGGAATCTTTGTCTTACGCCTAGTAGTGCACAACTCTTTGAGAAACTTAGCATGGTGAGGTAACTTTTTAATTGCTTCAAGAAAAGGTAAGTTTATCGTTAGATTTTTAAAAACTTCTATAATCTTGTCAAAATTTGTATCCTTGTTTAACATAGCTAATCTCTGAAGAAATGGTTGTTTCTCTCTATATTTAGCAAATGGATCAACATGATGTTTAACCTTGGCTTTCTGTTTCTTAGGTTGTGGTTTAACTGGTACCTCTACAGGGGTAGGATCTTTAGTTATCATTTTGGTATCTAGTTTGATATCCGGTGTAGGGACTACTGGTGGGGTAACTATAGGCATAGTTACGGCGTTATCAACCACTCTGCCAGAATGGAGAGTGGTGATGGCATTTAGCTCACCTACATTTTCATTTTCAGTACTAGTATTATCGTTTACCTCAAAGGCTGTGTTTGTTATTTTAGGATTAGGTATCGCTTGACCTGGAAACACACCTTTGGGTTGCACTTTCTCTTGTGCTAACTGCTGTAAGGAAAGTTGGATGGCTTGTAAAATCTGTTGTTGGGTTTGCATAAAGGCATCAAAATGATCCTGTTGTGGAGGAGTGTTAGCTATAGGTTGTGTGACAGGAACTATGTCACGTTGATTATTAATGGGTGAATTTTGATAGTTATTATTTACCGGAACGATACCTCTATTAGCATTATAATTATTATTATTATAATTATTATAATTCCCTTGTCCTTGTCCTTGTCCTTGCCTCGGTGGAGCTTGGTTATAATTGTTTGTTAGCCTAACATTTTGATTATTATACCCTGGAGGTGTTACTTGTTGATTATTTCTCCAACTGAAGTTGGGATGTTGTCTCCAAGGGGCGTTAGGAATAGGATAACTATTTATTGAGCAAACGTTATCATGTTGTGATGTTTGTTGTTCATAAGCGAGAGGACAATAGGAGTCAGGATGCTCAGGACTCAAATAGAAATTACATGGATTGGTGTTGACATTCATGACGGGAATAGGCTTTTGTTGAACAGAAATAGCCTCTACCTTTTTAGTGAGAGATTCGATTAAATTTTTAAGTTCAGGATCGGGTTTCATCTCAAACATAGCGTGCCTTAAGCTGTTGTAGAAGAACCAGCGGAGCGGGAGATATCGTCACTACCCCAAGTTATTATTACGCTTTGTTTGATCTTCTAAAATTTGTAAGCCTCGAGGCTCCCTTTACCGAGGAAACTACCCCATTCATTATGTCAAGCACCTCTTTGTGGTGGTCTAACAAATCCTTGAAAAGGCACAAACTAACGTGTCTTTCTCGAGGTTATGATGTGGACACTCTATAAGAAGATCGGTGAAACGATTCCAAGCCTCTGAAAATGATTCATGAGGATTCTGTCAAAATAAATGAATCTTGGAAAGCATTTCATCGATCTTCAGTGGTGGGTAAAAATGTTCCATAAATAGTTGAACAAGTTTAGCCCACGAGTCCACAAAATTAGGCGCTTGGGCAGTTAACCAAGACGCCGCCTTATCGGCTAAGGTGAAAGGAAACACCCTCAGTTTAATTTGTTCAGCACCAACTGTAGGATGGTGGAATGTAGTAAGGACTTGGTCAATCCTATACATATGCTGATAAGGTTTTTCATGGTCTAACCCATGAAAAATGGGTAACAAATTAAATATATTTGGGGGGATTCGGAAATCTCCCACTGGGTCTGATATAACGATACAAGATTTTGGGCTATCGTTCAAGGCATTGTAAAAGTCAGAGAGAGGAGACTCTCTTTCTTCAGCCATTATTTCAGGTGGAGTGTGTGATATATTAGCTAGAGATGTAGTGAGTGGTATACTAGAAAGGAGTGTTTGTTGACGTTGCCGGTTTATTAAGTTAGGCGTTTTTCTTCTGCCTGACCTTAATCTCATGCAAGGTTAAGACCAATCTTAACTAAACACGACAATACTCAAAACAATCCTGATATGCTAGTATAAACCTCTAACAGGAGATGCGATGAGCGGAAGAAAGAAGTACCTGAATGCCTCCTTGCTTCTCTTATGAATAACGTCTTGTATACGCGAGCTCAGTGTATTTAACAAGTTAGAACACTTAATAACTTGAAGAAATGGTAGTTTGAACTAACCTATGGAAATCGGGCGGTTCAGAGAGAGGCGCTTCGAGAATCACCCTAGGTAGGGCGAAGAAGTCGTATTTCGCCAGTCCAACTTCGAGCTCCAGCGCTTCAAATAAGCAGGGGCTTCGAAGTTTTGCCTTTTAGTAGGGCTGGTCGCGACTTAGGTAAAACTCAAGTTCCAGGCGCTTAAGCGTGGGGGGAATTCGAGTTTTGCCTTAGTAAGGCGCAGGTTGCGCTCCGTGTATTCTTGAGGAAAAATTCAGTTATGAAACAAACAACCACAGTTAGAATCAAACAAGGGTGGGTGGGTTATGGGACTTTGGAAGAGTAATAATACTAAAGAAAACAATACTAACGTGAACTAAGATGGCAGCGATGCCATTTGCTAAAAGTAAAAACAATAGTTTTACCTACGAATAAGTAACGAGACTCAAACGTAAGTAAAACTAAAACTAATATTTATGAGTGTTATCAAAGTTTTCTACTCTCAATGCTATCGCAATAGAGTTAGAGTAAAAGATTCGTTCCACTCCTAGTTCTTTAGTATTAGCGTTTTCTATTATTATCGGTCATATCCAAAGTTAATGAGAGTATGATGGGAATTATACTACGATGCAAATTATGCTAACAAGATACGAATAACTCAACTATGAAAATACTATGGTTTGAATCTAGATAAAGAATTAGGGGGGATTGATTCCACCATGAATCCAACTTAATAAACTAGCATAGATTGTTGTAATCCAATTCTTACATTCTTACGATAAGAATTGGTCGTTCTAATCCCTAATCATTCATGGCAATCTCTACCAACTAATGACTAGCATGTGAGGAAGTTCAACCCATTCTCATAGCGAATCAACTACCTTCTAGAGTGGAATAGACTCTTACAACTAGTTCTACACTACATAATCAAGTTTTCATCAAGGCTTCATCAAACCCCTCTAATTGAGGTTTAACCTTGGTTCATCAAACTATCATTTCCAATTGAATTTAAATAAGACATGATATAAAGATTCTAAATTTACTTATTTCAATTCAAATGGAAATCTAATCATGCAAGATTTAATTGAACTAATAATGATAAATAACTAAATCTATGAATTGAAACTACAATGATTTAATGAAAATGAAACTAGATCATGATGAACTAATTAACTTTATTGATCTAATGAATAGCAATAACAATAATTCAATAACTGAATTTAAAACAAGATAGTAAAACTAATTAATTAATGGAGTCTAAATCTAGATCTAAAACTATTCTCTAATGGCTACCTAATTTTCTACTTTCTTAAGAGTTAAGTCTTGTGTGTTGAAATGGAGGAGACAAGATCCACATTTTCGTGCATGGGTTGAGGAGCCATGTTTTGTGCTGGAAAATCGAGCCCAAAACCTAATTTCTTCAGTCCATAGAGGCCTTTCCAGCTAGATTTTGCTTCAACAGATTTTTCATCTACTTTTGCTCCTCTGATTGGGTCAAGGTTTAGACCATTGGAAAGATCTTTCCGAGCTGGTCGTTTTGACATAAGGTAAGCCCAATGCCGAGGTCTGAGTCCAAAGATACGGCCTTCAGAAGTTCTGCTGACTTTGTACGCTGTTTCTGCCCGCGTTGACTTTGACTTTTCAGCTTTGACCGGGCTTTAAAAAGACTTTTTCTCCTTGAATCGTAGCCTTTAATCACAGAACTTCTTAGCAACCAACCCTTGTTCCTTTATCTCGCAAAAGAGACACATTTCTACACATAATCGACTCCAATGCCTGAAATACAGTAAAGCACATAATCAGCATTAACTCTTATTTATTACTCGCATAATTGGTCTAAAAATATTATTGTTAGGGGGTTAAAACTACAGTTTTGGGCTCTTATCAAATACATCATGCCAAATTTTTCCATTTTTCTTTCATGCATTTCATATATGTTTTCAAAAATACAAAAACCCAAAAAGATTTCATAGTAGAATAATAATCCCTAGTATAATAAACTATGTATTTCTCATTCTATATCAAACAAACCATGCCCCAAACTTATTTAGGGGTGGCATATTTTCATCATGAAGAACATAATACAGGTGTATCGTCATTTTTGCTCATATTTCTATGGTAATCTCTTTCCTTATCTCTTCATACTTTAAGGACAAATCATATTTCTATTTGGGGGCGGTATAGTAACATTTTGCAAAAACTAGGCATTTTCTATAGCAAATATAATAGTATATTTCTTCTTTTCTAAAACTTTTTCTAAAAAGACCAAAAATATTTTTCTGTTTAGTATTAAAAAGTCTTATTTCCTTTTTCTAGGATGAATAAAAAGTTTAGAAGTCTCATTATAGCAATAGAGTAAGGATTCATTATTCGAACTTAGACTAAAATATGTACAATAGTTTCTGCATCTTTTCATGAATGACATGCATCAACATTTGTTTAGTGAGTTTCTGAGACCAAGGTTATAACAATTAAGTTCCATATCCTATGAGAATTTAGCCAAAAGCCTTATTTGAATGATTATTAAGTGATGACACAAAGGATATCCGGATAGAAAGACCACACGTCCACTTGCTTGATCACCACGCCATATCCTATGAGAGAATTTAGGCCCTTTTTGGATCGATACAGCCAAATAAACGTTAAAAACCCAAAAAGATATTTTTCGTCTAGTTACCCCCTTTGAGCATTCACTATTTTCTAAAAAAAAACCTTTTAATTCTTCACCATAATTCCTGACCCGTTACAACACACAATAAAAAGCTTATCTAGCTGATAAGTTGAGAATTGGATGGATATCAGAAAAAGAGAAGAGAAGACCTTGTACAAAAATAGATCAATTAGTAGCTTTGAAAAGAAAAGAAAAGAAAAGAAAGAACCATCAAAAACCAAAAACTCCAAAAAAATCAAATGAGTCAAAAATTGAATCTCCCAAAAGTTCAAAATTGATAAGAGCCCAAAACTATAGTTTTAACCCCTTAATAATATTACATTTAGACTAATTATGTGTATAATAAATAAGAGTTAGTACTGTTTACATACTTTTGTGTATTTCAAGTCTTGGAGTCAACTATATAAAGAAATATGTCACTTTTGCAAGAGAAAAGAGCAAATGTTGGTTGCTAAGAAGTTTTATGGTGAAAGCCCAAGTTTCAAGAGAAAAAGCCTTTTTAAAGCCCAGTCATAGCTGAAAAGTCAAAGTCAATGCGGGCAGAAATAGAGTATAAAAGTCTACATAACTTCCGCAGGCCGTATCTTTGGACTCAGACATCGGAATTGGGCCTACTATATGTCAAAACGACCAACTCGGAAAGAGATTTCTAATGGTCTAGGCTTTGATCCAATTAGAAGAGTAAAAGTGGATGAAAAGACTGTTGCGGTAATTTCCAGCAGAGAAACCCTTTTTGGACTTAAGTAATTAGGTTTTGAGCTTGATTTAATGGCCCAAAACATAGCTCCAAAGCCCATGCACGAAATTGTAAACCTAGCCCTCTCCTATATAAAGAGGACTAAGGTAAAACTCACTCCTACCTCTTCTCTTTAGTTTAACCTAGTTTATATTTTATTCGCCTAGCCACCATTAATACAATCAAAGTTATTTTCAATACGAGTATTCCTTTAATTATGTCTTCTTCTTCTTATTTTTTATTCCATGATAGTCTAATGAACCATAGCTAAATCTCCATTAGAGGGGTTTGATTGAAGCTTTGATGAAGACTTGATGTATTAGTATAAAATAGTTGTATTAAAGAGCTTCAAGTCTAGGATTTTCTATTTAGCAATAAGTAAAATAAACCTAGACTATAAGGTAGTTCATTCACCATGAGAATGGATTTCAACTTCCTCTCATGCTAATTATTAGTTGGCTAGATGAATAATTAGGGATAAAAAGACCTAACATTTATGTTAAACCGTGTGTGAAAACATAAAGATTAGGGCAACAAACTCTATACTAGCATGTTAAGGATTAATTAAGGTGGATTTCAAATCTCCCTAATTCTTTCTTCATATTCACATCTTATTATTTAATTGTCATAGTTTAATTTAGAATATATTCAATCATGCATAGTTTTCACCATATTAGTTATATTTAGAATCATTACTCTCATGCTGTTTAATTGTTAATCATTAATGGAATTAGTTATGTTCTAAGCAATTGGGAGTGAAACAAATTTTTACTCTAGTTTTATTTCATGATAATCAAGAGTAGAACTTTGATCACAAGTATGAAATTATAGTTTACTTCTTCCTAGTATAATTAGCGTAAGATAGAGTAAAAGGTAATTTTCATTCTATGAAATTAGGAGTAAAAGCTTTAATTTTAATACTATCAAATGTTGTTGCTTTAATTTTAATTTGATGAAACATTCTATCAAATCCTAGTTTAATTAGTTAAGTAGTAGTCAAGCATAATTTATATTATATCAAATGGCGCCGCTGCCATCTTAGTTGTCTTCAGAATTTAATTCTCTTAGTTTTTTCAATTATACAAATAGCCCAATTCACCCACCCACCCTATTGTTCGAAAGTGTTTGTGTTTCTAACCGTGTTTTTTCTATCTTGAAAAAAGGATTTTGCTCCTGGAAGTCTATTGGAAATTTTTGAAGTTGTACTCGGAGCGCGCACGCGCCCTATTTACACTATATCTGAGCGCGCACGCGCCCTTCCTTCCAATAAGCTTATTTTGTGTTTTCTTTCCAATTTTAAGGCCTAGCCCATTAAGAAACCGCGCACAAGCCTATTTCTAAAAAAATTAATAGAGCGCGCACACACCTTTGTTACCTTATAATTGAGCGCTCCCGCGCCCCTCTGAAGAAAGCCATATTTACACAGGTTAGTTACAGGTCATCTTTTCATTGGAAATAATTGCTTATTCAATGTTCCAAGCTTCCACAGGACAAGTAGGTTCGTATTAAAGACGTTATTTATAAGCGTAGCAAAGAGGCATTCAGATTCTCCTCGTTTCTTCTGTCAGGGGAGTTTAATTCTAGTATATCAGGTTTTCGTTTGACTACTGTTAGTGTTTCTTTCATATTGGACTTAGCCTTGCATGAGATTAAGGTCTAGTAAGAAAAAACCATCTACCCTCTATCGTAAACATCAACGCACACGCCTATCTAGAATATCACAGACTACACCTGCATCAATGGCTGAAGAATCATAGACTCCTCTCTCTGATTTTTACAAATCCCTAAACGATGGCCCTAAGTCATGCTTATGTCCCAAGCAAGTTAATTCTTGTTATTCCAATAACGGGTGGAACTCATATAGGAGTTGCATCTGTTTTTCTTTACATATATTAGTATGTTCTGAATTTATTTTGCAAGTGCTCTAAAATTTTCACACGTTTCCATGGTATTTTCTATTCTTCTTATTTCTATACTTTGAGGACAAAACATGTTTTTGTTTGTGGGTGGCATAGAAACACGCGTAAATTAAGGCACCTATATGCACTTTGCTTTCTAGTAAAAAAATTTAAAAATAATAAAAATATAAATAAAAAGTATTTATACTATGCACTTAGGAATATTGGTATTGTTTCTTTTTCTGTGATGATAGTAGTCTAGAAGTTTCACTTTAAGCTCTTAAATTAGAATAGTTTTTAGAAACTTAGGTTAATATGTATGTAATAGTCATTGCATCTTTCCATAAATATATTGCATGAGTATCTATGTTTGTATTGGCAGTAAGTTTTTGAAATCTAGGCTAGAATACTTATTCTACAAATCCTATGAGAATATAGCCTAAAAGCTTATATGAGTGAAATATCTAAGTAATGACACAAGGGAGAAGTAAATTTCGAATAGAGAAATCACACGTCCACTTGCTTGATCACTATATTATATCCTAAGCGAGAATTTAGGCCCTTTTTGGATCGATACAATCAGAAATTCAAAGCTATATTAAATTATTTTTCGCTAGTCGCCCCTCTGAGGCTTTCTTTAGACTTTTCATAAACCACAAATCCTTTACCCTTTTATAAAAACAAAATAAAAATAAAATCAGCCTACCCGCTTTTTAATGAGTCTGAGAAGTAGGATGAAATGAAGAAAAGGAAAGAGAAAGACCTGTGAAAACCCAATAATTTGTTAGTTGCTTCAAATAAGAAAGAAAAGAAAGTTTCTATCCAAATAAAAAGTTAGAACTCCAAAAATAGAATCAAATGAGTCAAAAGCAAAAAAAGAAAGAAAAAAATGGCTAATGATGGAAACAAAGTGTAGAAGCAAAGTAAGAACAAGGTTTTCTGTAGTTACATATTTTGAAGATCCTATTATCTCAGATTTGTCCTTTTGAATATCAATTTCCTTTCTTCTTAAATCATCACCTAATCCCCGCAACACCTAATAAAGACCTCTAGCTCAATTAAGAATAGGTTGGTGTGATAGTAACTGACAGATGTGTTTGATCGACCTCGGCCCCCTTGTACGTCATTGAGATTTGTGAGGAAAAAAGTGTGCCCATTGCACACTGGAGTAAGCGAAACTTGAGTGGAAAAATCAGAGTATTTTTGTCTTGACATATCTGTGAGGACCTACTTAAGGACGCTATTCCAAAGTTTCAGAAACGGATCTATTATTGCATTTCATAGCATAGTTATATATATGTATGTGTGTTTATCCGTAGATGATTTGATTATTATGCACATATTAGCTTAGGTTTCGAATTGATTATTATATATTCATTGCTAGTGAGATGTATAGATATCTGAGAACAAATAAGGAAACATTAATTTTATTTCTTAGTCGTTGTAGTATAAATGAAGTTTGTGAGTATCTTCTCTGTAAAACTCTCACGAGGCTATAACTCGTCCACTAGGAAATTTCTAGTGGTTTAAGGCTTTATTACATATGGTCAATGTAATCGCACTCGGCGAAACGAGATTATTTAGAACTCCATTTTTGGTCACTTATTTTAATTTCTCATCTTTGCTTGAGGACAAGCAAAATACTGTTTGGGGGTGGTTTGATAAGAGCCAAAAACTGTAGTTTTAACCCCTTAATAATATTACATTTAGACCAATTATGTTTATAATAAATAAGAGTTAGTACTGTTTACGTACTTTTGTGTATTTCAGGTCTTGGAGTCTACTATGTGAAGAAATATGTCACTTTTGTAAGAGAAATGAGCAAAGGTTGGTTGCTAAGAAGTTCTATGGTTAAAGCCCAAGTTTCAAGGAGAAAAAGCCTTTTTAAAGCTCAGTCAAAGCTGAAAAGTCAAAGTTAACGTGGGCAGAACTAGAGCATAAAAGTCAACAGAACTTCCGCAGGCCGTATCTTTAGACTCAGAGCTTGGAATTGGGCCTACTATATGTCAAAACGACTGACTCGGAAAGAACTTTCTAATGGTCCAGGTTTTGGTCCAATCAGAGGAGTAAAAATGGACGAAAATGTTATTGTAGTAATTTCCAGCAAAGAAACCCTTTTTGGACTTAAGTAATTAGGTTTTGGGCTTGATTTAATGGCCCAAAACATAGCTCCAAAGCCCATGCATGAAATTGTAAGCCTAGCCCTCTCCTATATAAAGAAGACTAAGGCAAAACTCTAACTCTCTCTCTCTCTCTCTCATTAGTTATAATTTAAACTCATACCTCTTCTCTGTAGTTTTTAACCTAGTTTATATTTTATTAGCCTAGCCACCATTAATATAAGTCAAGTTATTTTCAATACAAGTATTCTTTTAATTATGTCTTCTTCTTCTTCATATTTATTCTAGGATAGTCTAATGAACCAAAGCTAAACCTCCATTAGAGGGGTTTGATTGAAGCTTTGATGAAGACTAGATGTGTTAGTATATAATAGTTGTATTAAAGAGCTTCAGGTTTAGGGTTTTCTATTTAGCAATAAGTAAAATAAACCTAGACTAGAGGGTAGTTCATTCACCATGAGAATGGGTTTTAACTTCCTCTCATATTAATTATTAGTTGGCTAGAGATACCATGAATAATTAGGGATAAAAAGACCTAACCTTTAAGTTGAACCTTGTGTGAAAACATAAAGATTAGGATTGTAACAAACTCTATACTAGCATGTTAGGGATTAATCAAGGTGGATTTCAAATCTCCTAATTCCTTCTTCATATTCACATCTTATTATTTAATTGTCATAGTTTAATGTAGAATATATTTAATCATAGTTTTCACCATATTAGTTATATTTAGAATCATTACTCTCATGCTGTTTAATTGTTAATCATTAGTGAAATTAGTTATGTTCTAAGCAATTAGGAGTGGAACGAATTCTTACTCTAGTTTTATTACATGATAATCGAGAATAGAACTTTGATCAAAAGTATGAAATTATAGTTTACTTTTTCCTAGTATAATTAGCGTAAGATAGAGTAAAAGATAATTTTCATTCCATCAAATTAGGAGTAAAAGATTTAATTTTAATACTATCAAAAATAAAAGGACGACAAGAAGATGGACTTTTGGCCACGGCTACCCGGTATTTTTTGCCACGGTCATGAACCCTTGCTACTTTGCCCACGATTATTGACCGTAGGGAATAGTTTTTAGCTCGTAAGCATACTTAAATACCATTACCCACGGTTTACCGGTTACTTGGGCCGTGGGTGGCAGCCACGAGTTAAACCGTCGGGTAAGACTTTTTTTTTTGCTGTAGATTCATATCCACGAGTTTTGACCGTGGGCTTATGGTCGGGTAGAACAAGAAAAGAAAATTCGAAGATATGCACTCGCTCGATCAGTTATTCTTCATCTTCTCCACCGCTTACCTTCGCCTCCCACCCCCCACTTACATTTTTTGTTTCTCTCTCTCTCTCATCTCGACAAGGTAAGGAAAACAAAATTAGGGTTTTATTTGACAAAATTAGGAGAACAAAAGGTGAGTGCTTATCATTATTGTACGACATCTCGCTAAACATGATTATCTTATCACATTGGTTTTTCATCAACAGTTGGGATGAATGGGTCGAAATAGACCGTTTATTGAAAATCTCTTTATAGAAAAGCTAAAGATGGGAGGATTTTTAGCTGGATGGTTGAGAATGATGATTCTCATTGTACCCTACAAGAAGCATTTCAAAAGGTCGATTCTTCATTAGGCTTCAACATTGAATTGAAGTTTGATGATTACATTGAATATCAGGAACACGAGTTTATCCATGTTCTTCAAGTGATATTGGGGGTATGCCTTGTTAAGCATTTGATCATTTAGATCTCTGAATTGTGTGTCAAGTTTTGTGATTGTTAATTTGTTATATACTTACCTGAAAATATTCTGTGCAGGTGGTGTTTGAGTATGCAAAGGGAAGGCCAATAATCTTTTCTACATTTCAACCTGATGCGGCACAAGTAATCAGAAAACTACAGAGTAGTTATCCTGTAAGTCTGAAATCCATTTTGCCTTTGATGCATTGTATGCTCACATTATAGATTTAACACATGCCAAGTGATTGTTGTTAATGTTGGTGCATTGTAGTAGCCATATTCAGGGATGTATCACATAAGTACTGGGCCAAGAGATAAGGCCCAGACCATAGTGTGCATTGGGCCCAGAAAATAGGCCCAGGACCAAACTATGTCCGATGAGTAACCCTAAGAGAGGGATATAAAAAGGAAGAGGAGGGGACATAGAGAGGGGGCTGAGAATGGAGGCAGAGAGGGGTGAGGAGTGAGAGGTGAACTACTGGGCTTGATCCCGAAGGCGGTAGAGGGCAACCTAATTGGTGCAGCCGATCTAAAAGAGAGCGAGGTCGCGGTATTGTGGTGCGACAAATGGCGCCGTCTGTGGGGACTCGATGAGTAGAGAGATGGGGGTGAGAAAAAATGTGGTCGCGATTGCTATTTGGGGTTTGGGGTTTAGAAAAACCGGAGAAAGGTGGGACCTTTCCGCAGAAGCGAATGAGAGAAGGCGGAAGTTAACGGGGAGTACATTGAAGACACTCGTCAGAGAAAAATGTCTTGCTTATCATCTCCACCAATTCCAACACTATCATCTCTCCAACCCCAAAACCCAAACCCAACCAAGAAGAACGGCTATACACTTCGGCTCAAATCATCAAAATTGGTTTAACACAAAACGACCTTGTCTTCGGTCAACTCTTCTTATGTCGCTCTGTTTCCAATACCATGAACTATGCTCGTCACCTTTTCGATAAACTCCATCACCCCAAACTCTTCTTTTACAATGCGACGATTAAAGGCTACTCACTACACGACTTCCATCAAGATGCATTGACTTTATACACTAATGAGATATCGTTTTGTTACTTGTGATTCTTTTTACTTTTTCGGTTGTTTTAAGATCGGTTTCTACTTTTGGAAAGATCCACATTGGCAAAAGAGTTGCATGGACTTGTTTTAAAATGGGTTGTCTTTGAAAGACCGATTGTTCGACCGCTTTGATAGATATGTATCAGGCTTGTGATTTGTCGAGTTATGGGCGTTGGGTGTTTGATAAGATTGTTGATAAAGATGTTATTTGTTGGAATACTATGATATTTGGATTTATAAAATGTGGGTAGTATGGGTAGCGAAAAGAGGTTTTTGAACTGATGCACGTTAGGAATGTTTCGAGTTGGAATACTATTGTGGATATTGTAAATGTGGGCGACCTTGTTCTTGATTCAGTTAATGCCGCAACCAAAATGATTGAGGATCCGGCAGTTAGAAACTTGGAACAAAGCGTCAAAGGTCTCATGAAGATGCCAGTTCTTTCAAATCACTAAATGAGAAATTCTCCGACTTGCATGTAAGGAATGGACTAGCTTTGGAAATACTTGGACTGATTTATAGTGAGCTTAAACAGTTAACACTTAGCGTATGTGAAGATGCCCAAGTGAATGGGTTGGATCGAAAAGAAGAAAATTTGTTTGATCTCCTACATCCCTGGTAAGTTCATATACCTCTTGAATCGAATGAGAGAGTTTGCTTGGCGCAGAGCTTGCTAATTAAATTCGGCAAATGCCGTTTGGAGTTCAAGTTGATTGATATAACACAAGATGTTGCGTAATTGAGGAAGAATAGTGTTGATTCAAAATCCTTCCTTAAGTTGGTGGAAGATGTCGTCATGATGCGGTTGAATGACATGGGCGCCGACTCGATAATCCGTCGGGCCTCATATCCGGAATCTTTGATTGCTTTCTCTTGTTCGAAATACACGAAGCTAGTGAACAAGTCGGCTTTTGTAGGGAAGAGTTTGATTTGAAGGAGATGGAAAATAGTGAATTACAAGCGAAGGTGCACCGGTTAAGTTCCTTGAGTTCTCAACAGAAGCTGAAAATCACATCTTCGAGAGAAAGTTTGGGAAAGATGGAGCATCTTGTAGAAGCTCTTCGTTCGAAGTTCTGCACCAAAGGAGTTGAACTTGAGCAACCGAGAAGAGGTATCTTCTCGTCGGGGAGAAGCTTAGCATTGCCGTTGAAAAAAGAAAAGGCTTGGTTGTGGTGAGATAATCTAAAGCGATCTCTACCGGAGATGTCATCCGAACTCGAGAGGTGCTCTGGGGAGGTGCACTTTTAAAGACACTAGACTTCGGGATGTTGAAACCAAACTAAAAGCCTATTGAGGCGGGTGAAGCGTGTTGAAGCTTTGGAATCGAGCTTTCATACATTCGAACTCGCCAATCGCATTACGAGCAGATTCGTTTCTTCTTAAAGATTCTATTCTTCGAGGATTGAGGAGGTTTTGGAACAAATAGAATTGCACGAGCATTTTCATTCGGAGATATAATTGAAAAGATTGAGTGGCGGGCGAGGTCGGTTCCTTAGGAGTTCCTTCCCCGACGATTGGGATTGGGATCGAAAAATTCTCTTTGGGGAATTTGTATTCCGAGACTGGTTTTGTGGTTAATGATGGCCGGAAAGATGATGTCTACCCTATCTCAAATCACGGGTTAGAGGACTTGAAAAGAAAAATGGAGGAGCTCCAAAAGGTGGGAGGAGGTCTTGGACGGGATGGACATGCCTTTGCAATTGCGGTCCATGGAGACGTAAGAAAGGTACAATGGTTGGGAAGTGCACTTTTCGAGGCTCATAATGATATAGATTCTCTTAGAAAAAGATTGAGAATTTTGAAAGTTATTGTGGATCACTAACTGCGGACTTGGAGCGGTCATATACGAAAGTATCGATCTTGAGGTGGCTCTTCAAGGTGTAACAAATGAAAGGGAGCTTCTCTCTTGCAACTAGGAGAAATCCTTGGAGAAAGTTACACAAGATGAGCTTGAGAAATTTAACTTGCAAAATGAAGTTGCTCGCGTTTGCGGGGAGAATCTTGAAAATGATAATCAACTCCATCTTCGTGTTGAAGGCGAGATTAGGAGATTGCGGGTTTGGTTAGTGATGCATTCGGGACCAAAGCCGCAGAGAACATAGCTTGTGGTGGCGGTGATATGAAGAGGATGTCGAGGAGAAGCTTGAGTCTTAATTGGACACCGATAGTTTATTCCATCGCAATGATTGGGCTGCGATGTTGAAGAGGTCATTCTGGCCGCTAGTATTGTGGAGAAAGAAAGGTCGAAGACCAAGTCTGACTATTTTGAATCGGGTAGTGCGCGGGGAAGCATTAGCTTTCATATCACCTCCAAGGACCGGAGGTGGAAAAAGAGGACGCGTCTTTATTATTGCACGAGTGTAGGATCGTTAAAGCGGGCTGTTATTATGTGATCGGAGAAGACGAGGCGAGATGAATTGTTGGTGTACTGTCATCGATTATGATGAGCGGTGCTTCGGTTTGGGTGCATGGTGTTTGTTCGATTGGTGTGTTTCGTATATGATCGGTTGTGGAGGTTAATTGCTTTCGGCATTGGTGATGCTTGTAGTGAATGCTCATGTCGGATTATGATGGTGGCTATGAGTGGTGGACCGACCGGTAGTGTTATGCAGTAATGATGATTACAAAAAGCGTAGAGGCATACACATGGAAAGTTCTTAAGAAAGAGAAAGATCCGCATGCATCGGAACGAGTGGAGATTGAGCTAGTATTGAGAGATGGACCCATCTCACCTATAAAAAGCCAGGGAATGGGGCCTCCGCGGCGAGTTCCGGATGCACATTCCAAAGGAGAAGCGAGGGGTCCGAGAAGACCCTTCGCGGATATGTCGGGGCATTCGGGCGAGAGCGGAGGGTTCGAGAAGACCCTTCGCGGATATGTCGTGGGGCTATCCGAATGAGTGCGGGGGGATGAGCCGTCTGCGGACCCTCGCGGTCCAAACAATAGCGTGTGTGGGGGGCAAAGTCGTCCCGGACCGGCGTGTCCGCCTCGCGGGATAGGATATGCGGACAGAGATCCGAATCAAACATGGGGGCAAGGCCGAGTTGCCCTCATCGACTCCACTCTGGCGGAAGAGATAACGGGGATGAGCCCCTTGAGAGATGACATCCGAATCAAACATGGGGGCAAGCTGAGTTGCCCCTCACTGGAGACTCCACTCATCGAAAGCGAGAATGGCGGGGGATGAGCCCTCCGCAACAACCCGAGCAAACCCGGGGAGTGGGATGAGCCCTCCGCGGATCAGTGATGCTAGAGATACACAGGGCAATAAGAGAGCCCCAACAGGCAAGAGCTCGGGGAGTGGGATGAGCCCTCCGCGGATCAGAGATGCTAGAGATACATGGGGCAATGAGAGAGCCCTAACCGGCGACAACCCGGTCGAGCCCGTGGAGTGGGATGAGCCCTCCGCGGATCAGAGACGCTAGAGATACATGGGGCAATGGGAGAGCCCCAACCGGCGGCAACCCGGTCGAGACCGCGGAGTGGGATGAGCCCTCCGCGGATCAGAGACGCTAGAGATACATGGGGCAATGAGAGAGCCCTAACCGGCGACAACCCGGTCGAGACCGCGGAGTGGGATGGGCCCTCCGCGTATTAGAGATGTTAGAGATACATGGGGCAATGAGAGAGCCCCAACCGGCGACATCCCGGTCGAGCCCGCGGAGTGGGATGAGCCCTCCGCGGATCAGAGATGTTAGAGATACATGGGGCAATGAGAGAGCCCCAACTGGCGACAACCCGGTCGAGCCCGCGGAGTGGGATGAGCCCTTCACGGGACAGAAAGGCAAGAGACAGGCAGGTCAAAGAGAGTAGCCCCAGAGCCTGGTTGAGCCGCAGGTCGGAGTTACAAGAGATATGCGGACATGAGATCCGAATCAAACATGGGGGCAAATTTGGGTTGGCCCCCATCAGCTTCTTCTTTCGCAGCGAGAGGCGGTGGGGTGATGAGTCTTCCATGCAGCCGGAGTTCCAAACTGCAATTGTAAGGGGACGGAGTCCCACTGCGGACGGGATATTGAGGTCCATGAGTAAGGGCAAAGGGATGAGCCCTTTGGCGGATACAATGTTGAGTTCTGTGAAAGGGTGAGACACTCCGTGCACATAGTAGTAAATTATGTGGAGGAGAGTTTATGGCCCGGACAAGACACTCCACGGGTACGGTAGTGAATTTTGTAGATGAGAGTGGATAGCTGGGGTGAGACACTTCGCAGGCATGAGGATTGAGTTTGAAGAGTGAGAGCGAAGGGGATAAGACCCTTCGTGGATACGCTAATGAGTTATATGAATGAGAACCGATAGAGTGAGACACTTCACAGACATACGGTCCAGTAGCAGAGTACATGGATATGAGATGTCCTGAGGAGAAGAAGACTACGTACAGTCACAGGACAATGTGGATATCTAGAGTTCAGAGAAAGAGACAAGGAAGTTTGAGGACTTCTCGGGTCCGCCGTCGTCATCGCCGCCGAACCCGAGAAGGGGGCAATTGTAGTAGCCATATTCAGGGATGTATCACATAAGTATTGGGCCAAGAGATAAGGCCCAGACCATAGTGTGCATTGGGCCCAGAAAATAGGCCCAGGACCAAACTATGTCCGATGAGTAACCCTAAGAGAGGGATATAAAAAGGAAGAGGAGGGGAGATAGAGCGGGGGCTGAGAATGGAGGTAGAGAGGGGTGAGGAGTGAGAGGTGAACTACGGCGGCTTGATCCCGAAAGGGTACGTAGGCAACCTAATTGGTGCAGCCGATCTAAAAGAGAGCGAGAGTACGAGTAAATTAGGAGGTCGCGGTATTTTGGTGCGACATGCATCATGCCACAATCTGTAGTTCTGATATGGAATACTCGTCCAGTCATTTGCTTGATGTAAGTGTACCAAGTCTTCGTAATATATCTTTGTGAACTGACGTGAAGAGATAGCCGGTTGACGTGTACTGTTCGGAAATATTTCATTGTTTGATCTGTACCTCAGTGTTCTGGGGTTCATGTTTAACTTTTTAATGTGTCAGATGCTATTGGGACTTTTGTAACCCACTGATTATCAGCTTTCTGCACTTTCATGTACCATCATCCCTAATCAATCTTACCTATGAAAATGAGGTAAAAGGAAGACTGCTGTGATGGGACTGGTATTAATATGGTATTGATGATATTTTACATCCAGAGAGATGCTTTATTAGCTTTAAAAGCTTCATCAGAGCCCGCTTCAGTTTATGGAAAGCAGGAAGCCTGCTTCAGTTTATGCTTGAACTTCTTCCATATGACGCCATTTTGATTGGCGTCAACTTACCGGGATGTGGCTCTGTGCTCTCTATTTTCCAGGACCTGTATATTCTGGGTTCTCTGCTGATGCTGCTCTGGTGTTGTTGCTTTGCAGTCCTTCTTCAAGTCATCTGGCTTTCCACCCTTCATGATTGAATGTCCTCTTATTAGATGGTTCTGTCTAGTGTCTACGCTTAAGGTACCCTTCTTTTATTTCTTCCATGAGGAATACAAGTATACAACAGTACATTCACTCACTATTTGTTGTCTACTAGAGGTTTATGCAGAATTAATTACTAAATACAGAAGAATTCGTTAGTTGGACACATCGTATATCTCACATGTCAGTTACATGTCAACACTTTTGTTTCTAATCAATGGAGTCCATCATGCACTGCTCTTAATACCCATGTAAGGCATGCATATACATCCTCGTGTCTGTACAATCTACATTAGATCCAAGTGTGTTACAACTTAAATGTGCTTTCACGAATAAGTCTGTAGATAGTCACAATATTCACAGTCGACAAATGAGAACTAGATGATCAAGTTATTTCGTAATTCTTTTCAATATATTACATAATATATCTTAAGGAGATCCTGATAAGGTGGATGGTCGTCATGAGATGAGTTGCAACACTATTGTTCACATTGCTGTCATTTTGGGCCTTGTATGTTCTTGCTTGTATCGCCTATTACGTGAGCAGGTCCCCACTCACTTTGTTGGGCTCCCCTTTGTCATGGGCTTATAGCAAGTGAAAGGATACAAAATTAGGCCATAATCTGGTTGTCGTGTGGGTAGGTTTCATGAGGCGATGGGCACTGGTGAGTGCATTTGTTCAAGGCTACAAGCTTACTTGCATTTGTATCTCTTTTAGCTACTCCATATATCCTATATAAGATTTTTCCACCTGAAACTGAAGAAACTCTAAATGCCCCTGCTGTAGCAGCTTTGAAACTAGAGCAGATGGGTCCTGCGACAAAGAATGAATGGGTGATGGTGGGTACAATGCTTCTTGCAGTTTCATTGTGGATCTCTGGGTGAGTTTTTAGCTCATTACTTTATGATTATGTTACTCGTCGTGACAAAATCTTTATAAACATGCATGGTTTACAATCGGATTAGTGAAGTATTTGACTTTTTAAGCAATACAAGCGAGAAGCAAAAATAAGGAAGGAAGTGTCAGCTGCTGACATGTATATTTGGACCCTGTTATGTGCATGAACTTAGTGTAGACTCCCCCTAGAATTGAGTGTCCTTGTTATTTAGATTTTGTGCTCCTGAAACTTAATGGTTATTTAGCTTTGGCTTGGAAGTAGCCTGAGGGAATATATGAATCATAAGCCATTGCATTTAGAGTCAAACACATACTCATTATGTAATTATATTTCCTCGTTCGTAGTCTTTTGTTTTTGTTCCAGTTTCTTACAAGCAACAATCAATGGCTACATTTGCTAAGCTTAGTTCTAGGATGTTTTTTCCCTTGGAATTTAAAGGTTATACCAAATCACACAATGTCCGGCCGATACTGAGTTCGGACACATGTAAATTGTTGTTCCAATGAGTAACTAGAAGCAGCTACAATTGTATTTTTTTTCCCTGCTGTCTTGTAGTTTCCCTTTTCCTTCTGTCTTGTAGTTTCCTCTTCATTGATTTAATAAAATCCCCTAGGGTTGCATTAAAAAAGTTAATTAGAAGCAGCTGAAAGACAGATAACCACACTGACACATGCCAGCAGTTTGCACATGTTTGAACTTTAAGCAAGTAGCGTAGTTGCGTAATGAAATTGAATGTGTAAGGTTGTGAGTTAATTAGGAACTCTCAAGTGAAAAATTGTTTGAGTATTAGCTTAGCAACTCATATTTGTAACTCTAATTCACTTCTTTCCATATTTGATATTTTAGGTCCAAGAAACTGACAATTTCTCCCTTTTTCCTATTATTAGCCGGTTATGTAGATGTACCCAATTGCTTTGGGTTTTATAATGTACATGATCAATGCTGTGATCTGGGGAGGAGTTGGTACACTTTGGTGGAAGTTTATGGGGCTTTTTTGAGTTCTAGTAATCCGGTAAGTATTTTCCATTCCTACCATTATAAGCCGTTCCTTGTTAATGATTCAGTTTTCGTAGACTTTAATTTAGTTGCACTAATCTGATTATGCATGGCATCATCTTAACGAATAACGATTTAACAAACTTTCAAACTTTAAACTAGTTACTGGGGTTAGCAACTAGTTTCATGAGTATAAAGCAAGTTTTGACGTTGATTAATATGAAAACTCAGGGTAGCCATATTGCAGGATTTGCAGCACGTCTTGGCAAACATGAAGTGCGCAAAGTATATAAAAGGTTAGACTTGGATTAACGGTATCATGAAGGCTGGATGATGAAGATGGGCTTGTTCAAGTCCATGTTCTTATTTTAGAGTAGAACATAACTTATGATTTCCTTGTAATGACTTGTATTTAAGTTGTTCCGTGTTTACTTTTTCATTTGTTATGTTTGCTTTTTATTTGCACTTGAAATTCTATCTTTTGATAATTATAGAAAGTTTTGTGGGTATGATTGGAGATTGTGTAATTGGAAAGAATGTGTAGAAACAGATTGATATGTGAAAATAGTGAGCTATTTGTTTTTTTAATAGAAAAAAGGGTTTTGCCATGGTCCAAACCGTGGCTAATATAGTATATAACCCACAAGGAAAAACTGATCTTATCCCACGGATTACAACCGTAGGAAAAACTGACCTTTTGCTACGGACTATCCCACGGTTTTTGCCATGGCCATACTGACGGCAATAAGTGACACAACGACTGTAGCTATTGGTAGGCTTTACCGACGGTCATAACTGTGGGCATACCATTTTCGACGCACAAAAAGCCCACGGTTCAAAACCATGGGAAAATGGACCGTGGGCTAAAACCTATTTTTTTGTAGCGAGTTGATATCAGAAACAAAAATAATTAGAAACAAAAAATAATTAGAAACAAAAGCAAAGTTAGAACTCTTAAAATTTAAAATCATATGGAGTCACAAAGCCAAAAGGCTAAAAGAATCACAATTCGGAAGCAAAGAACAAAACGATGATCTTCTCTAGTTACAAATATCTTGAAACCCAATTTCTCAACTTATCAAATTTTGTTTTTCCCTTCTTTTTCTTTCTAAACCATCACTCTAGCCCCGTAGCTCCTAATAAAAGACATCTAGTTTAATTAGGAATAGGCTGGTGTGATAGTAAGTGGCAAACGTGATCAATCGACCGGTTTCTTTGGACGTCATTTGAGTATATGAGGAATATAAGTGCCCACTGCACTTGAGAGAATGAAACTTGAGTGAATCTATCGAGAGTTGTGATTGCAACACACCCCTGTGAGAACCCACCTTAAGGACGCTCTCCAAAAGTCTCGGAAACGACTCTACTTTTGCATTTCATTGCTCATGTTTTACGCATTTATCTTTAAGTGATTAAATTATTGTACATATGTTATTCTAAGTTCAAAGGAGCTTGTCCTTATTCCCTGCTAATGAGATGTATAGACTTCTGAGAATAAATAAGGAAACAAGACCTTTTGTACTAAATAGAAGAAGTTTGTGAGTACCTTCACTGGAAAACTCTCATGAGGCTTAAAGCTCGTCCACTAGGGAATTCCTAGTGGCTTAAGGCCTTGTTGCATATGGTCAATGCAATCACACTCCGCGAATCTAGATAAGTATAACTTATAGTAAATCACTCATTTGTCATCTTAATTTTTTTTTTCTCTCATCCTTGCTTGAGGACAAGCAAGATGCTATTTGGGGGGTGGTGATCAGCTCCCAAATGTGCATTTTATTATCCTTACATTACTGCATTACAGCCCTTCTTACGCTTAATGAAAAGACAACTCATAGCTTTTATTGTATTTTTTAGGTTATAGAGAAATTCATACCACTTATCATAAAAGCTGTGTCTTAGTACCAAAAGGAGCCTTAATCATACTTGTTATGAAGACCCAAAGCTGCTATCAAAAAGTGTTGAAAAAGTCAAAGTCAAAGTCAAAGTCAAAGGTCAAGGATCGGACTCATAACTAAAGAGTTGGAAGTCAAAGTCCTCAACTTAGAATACCAGAGATAGATGTTCTTAACTCAAAAGATAGCTTTCTCTAAAACCTATCTTGATCAAGAAGAAAAGGAAAAAGCAAAAGCATAAAGTAAAAGCAAGTTGTGAGGTGTCATGAATCTATTGGAGAGGGGTAGTTTTGTAATGGTGTCATATAGAAGCCAAAAAAATGTAGAGAATTAGGTATCCATTGTATTTAGGGTCCAAACCATTTGGTTTGTAGGAGTAGAATGCACCTAGACTTAGTCGAGTGTCATGTAGGATTTATTTTTCTAGTCTTTTTTTCATTCAAGTCATTTTACTTTATTGTTCTTCATTTCAATCTTGTTATTTTGCTTTGTTATTCAATCAATCAATCTTCTTTTTGTTGTTCTTTGTTCCAATCCTTCATTTCAATCCTTTCTTTCAAGTTCATCTTATTTTGATCTTCAAAACAACTTAAGCTTTCAATGTTCTTTGTTCAACTAGAAACTAAACAAGTCCTAAAAAGAAACTGTACCTTCCTTTCTTCTAAAACTCTCAATCATTTAACTCCAAACAATCTATGGTGAACCTCACTTCAATCACTTTTGAAGCTACTCAACACACAACTACAACTTCAGTAACAGATCAAGAAATAAGCGGGGGTCGGGCTTCCCTTGGTGGGACAAACCTAACCGGTTCTTTCCGGCAAGTTTTTTCTACTGTAGCAACAAGCTCGACTTATATCGTATAGAAACTCTAGCTTCGAAAACCTTAACATCATTTAACCAATTTCTAACTACTGAATCTCCCTCCCTTCTTCTGAATCATAATTTAAAAAACCACATAAGAATCATAATGCATCCTAACCAAGTCCCTTGTCTCTCGACAAATTTATGTTGCTTCTACTCATCCATTCATTTCCCCCCACCTTTCTAAAAATAATATTTGCCGTCTTGAGCAATCCAAACTTAGAAAATGCATCAACCAATGCACCAACAACATAGAAGTCACTCAGAAGACCCCTAATTGCCTCACCTAAAACTTGGCGAGTGCAATTTCAGCATATTCCACAAAAGCGAAGGAAAAAAAAAAAGACTATTCAAATACTAAAAAGAGTAACGACGCATTTCTTTTTTTGATAGCAACCAGGGTAAAGGGGGGACCAATTTGTGCTGAATAAACAATTAGGGGGTAAAAGGGGACCCCAAGAACGAAAAAGAAAAAGACAGTTGAGTACCTTTTGTGAGCAGACGGTGGGTTGCGAGACAATAAAATAGCCAATGTGTAAAGCAAGAACCTGTAACAATAATCAAGTCGCAAAAGTCGTTGAGATGAGAAGTGAGTGGAGTTGAGATGAGAAAATCGAAAACTTAATCAAGGCAGATAGTGAGAAATAAAAAAAAGGTGTGTACCTGTATCTGAGTTGAAAGAGAGGAGTTATCGAGTGAGGAGAAAGAGAATAGGGCACAAGTTCCTGGCACGAGAGAAAGAGAAAGAGGGAACGAGTTCCTGGCGCGAGAGAACGAGTGAGGAGCAATTAGCAAAGTTTGTGTGAAAAATGAGGACAGACCGACATAAACCATCCAAATGAAATTTTGGGCCACATAACCCCGGCCCGAGCGTTAAGCTCTGCTCATTTGATTATATTTGCCAATATTTTCTCACTAGAGCTTTGTCAAGCTAATTTGTAGTGGAAAATTTTCAGTTTGCGAGTGTTTGTTTGCAAAAATTTCTAGTGGGAAAATATGGGATTTGCCAGTTTTGCCAGTGTTTGTTTACATGGTTTTTTTCCCATAGCAAATAATATTTCAACTTTTTGGAAATATATTTTTTTGATTTCAAACTCAATGAAGTCTATAAAAAGCTAAAAATAAGATACAAAATAAAGAAAATTAAAGATAATACAACTCAACATTAATAGTAATAGTGTGTCTTTTGAAACAACTATAAAATAGAGTCAAAGTGCAATAGACCTTAACAACCATTGTTATCCAAACACATATAAAATGTCATTGTGCCTTGGATAAATTTTATTTCTATACTTTTCCATACTCGGATCACGTGCTATGGCTTGATCCCAAACCTCGTTGCTAGTTATGACCTTTTGTTCTTCATAACTCCATTCAAACCCCTGTTGCATAGTTACACTAGCAATATCGGGTGTTATCCATCGTAAGGTCTTCACTGGCTGAGTTACATGACTAATAGTCAAGTCGATACCAAATGTAGATTTGTTTTGGAGTGTTTCTCTTGCACGCTCTTTTGATATTGGAAGAAATCCGTTCTCATTCTTATGACCTAGAAGTAGCTCGTTATGGAATGTATCGATAAGAACATTGTCCATCTCATTTGTCCATCGCATTGCCATATCTAATTAATAAACATACAAATTAAGTTAATATACTTAAAATAATGACAAGTTAAGAAAGTGCATTAGGATAATTAGTAAAACAAACTTGGTCCAAATGTCGTTACAACCACATAAACATAAATTTAATTAGAAGACTACACAAACATATCAGACTAGTACAACTACAAGATGAATAGTAATTTGATCATTACAGCAATTAAAATAACTAAAAACACCATGACCAAGTAGTGGACGTAGACCCAATCGTCGCATTGCTCGGCCACATTTAGCAAGTGCCCTTAGGTAAAGTTCCGGATTCATATCCGGAAGATAATGCAAAGCATCCTTCAACACTTCTATTGGCTTTGGGGCAACTACTACTGGTACGGGTTTTGGTGGTTTCAAGGCCTTGGCTAATTCAACTACCACATCAGTGAACACCTTAAACGAAGGGGGTGGGTTCGGGTATATCCTCAAAGAACTGAGACTTCCTAGATTTATTGGAAGTAGGTGTAGTGGTATTTTGAGCACTCTCAGTTTGAGAAGTAGGAGCACTACCAGCTTCGCTCTCAGCAACTTCAGAATAATCACCCCCACCTCCTTAGATTTCCTCAATATTATCTAAACAAGTTATAGAAACAAAAAGTTAATTTCATGACAAGTTAGACACACAAAATTCAACTCTATTTATTTCAAAATCAACTAACCTCTCATATCTGTGTCCATATCATCGAACCAAGTATTGCCCCCTTCTCCAGTTGCATGGTCATTCCCAAAAAGAATACAACATTCATCATAGAAGGGAAACATTTTCTGCTTAAGACTACTTGCCCCAGGATGAGCCTATATCCCATAATATATCAATCAATATGACACCCCAAAAAATTACAAAGAAAATATATATAGAATATTTTATTACCTTTATGTAACTCTTCCATGCATTATCATCCACATCAATTTTTTTGGTCTCTTTGTTCAAAGCTAAACCAAACAAACTAGCATCGATTGCATGTTTGGCAACTAACCAAGCAACCTTCATTGTTTTCAACCTTGATCTTACATTGTCAGATACAAGATTCATGCCAAGTCGTGAATTGATTTCATCAGCAGTACGCTTCAAGCTTTCTTTCCTCCACCCATTATCAGCCCTCTTGCCCCTGCTAGCTAACTGCTCCAACAATACCTTTACCAATGTCGGGAAACCATCTAATTTGGGCTGATCTCTTCCATTTTCTATTGTCAACAACACTCAAAGGAGTACTCACACCACCTACCATACCTAGTTTGAAGCAATGAACCAACGATGAACATAGCAAACAAACATATCAAATAGCAAACAAACATAACCAGTAAGTAATATTACATGCATATCAATAAAACTACATAACTATAGAAGAAGGCCGAGACAATAAAATATTATAAGTAGTTAAACCATTATCCAACAAAACAAGAACACCATAATAAAATCATAATGTCTATTACAAAAACACCCTACTAAAATCATAATGTTTATTACACAATCATAGCAACGATTACTCCACATCGTTATCTTCCCACATTGTAATTGACAACTCATCCCTAAAATTAGTCCACCAATGGCTGGTTGCATATCAATATTCATATTTGGAGCATTAAGAGAGTTGTCATCCTCTTCCTCCTCATCATTGAGCTCCTCATCACTCAAAGTATTGTTAGGATCTTCTTCTCACAAGAAATTGTGTAATGCACAACATGAAAGGATTACCTTTGTGTGTGTTGTAGGGTCGTGGAAAGCTGAATACCTTAGATAAGCAAATCACTTCTTCAAGATACTGATTGTCTTTTCAACAACAATTCGCAAGGACGAATGGCGAAAGTTATATTGTTCTTTATGATTTTTAGGTTGAACTTCACCTATCTCTCTAAGACAATACCACACACCACAGTATGGTGTGAGAAACCCTGGCACTAAAGCGAACCCAGCATCTGCAAGATAGTACTTACCATTTGGAATAGTAAGCTTATGCCTTGGATGAGACACGACACTCCTCAATAACCTTCCATCATGGCAGGATCCCTCCCACCCTGCAAGCATGTATGTGAATCTCATGTCAAATGTGAAAGCTATCAACACATTTTGGGTGACTTGACCTTTCCTATCACGATACCTAGCCTGTTACGTCAATGGTAAATTAATTTGAAAGTGTGTACCATCAACCGCACCCACCACATCCTAACATAAAAAACTTGATTAAGATTGACTAAACTACCAAACCTTGTAATCAAAATGATCCTAACCAATTTTCCAAAAGTTGACTCACCTTAAAATAGCAATGCTAATGATGTGTGTTAGAACACTCGCGAGGAGAGTTCTCAGCGGTAGCATTTCTTACTAACTCTCTGAATAAACGAAGGATTGCAGCCAACACAACATGGAAATAGCGGTGTACTATTTCTCCTGAACGGAAGAATTGAAATGTTTCATTCCGATTGTGCATATCATGCCCAACTCTGTTGAGAAATAGGGCCACTTGCTCTTCCACCGTAACATGTCTGCTATCGGCTAGGTCATGACCATGCAAACGAGTGCATAATCAACAAAACACTGACCGTCTCATTCTCAACTGCTCATGGCAGAATCGGTCAGTGGTTGTATACATCCTACACAATACAATTCTCTGCACTTGATCACAATTCGTACGAGGAGCTCTAGTAAGAGTTGGTGGAGCCCTACGCCTAGGCATATACCTCCCCATATACCTTATCCTATACCACCATGTCATCATCATATGGGCACCCATAATTATAAGTAGAAATGTCATTAGCCTACTGAAGTTTTAGATAGTGGTGGTAACTTCAAAAGAGTTTGTTTAGAAGTGAGGTTCATCCTAAATTGTTTAGAGTTTAAGTGTGGGAGTTGTGAAGAAGAAAGGTAGACTCTTGTATAGATTAGATTGGTTTTAAGCTAATGAAAACGTGAAATCTTTAGTTGTTGGTATTGAAATGACTTGAAAATATTGAAAGAAAGATTGATTAAAACTTGAAATAAGAATAACAAGATAAGATTGAAGATTGAAATAAGAACAAGTAAAATAACAAATTTTGATTGAAAGGAAATAAAACAACAATAAAGTAAAAACTTGAATTGAAAAACTAGAAAAAAAAAATTAAACAAACCAAATGGTTTGGATCCTAAGACAATGGATGGCTTCTCTAGCTCTCCCTTGCTTTTAGCTTATATACTCCTACTTTTTCCATTTACAGATTTTCCTTTCTCCATTACAAATTAGACACCTCACACTTCACTTCTGCTTTTGCTTTTTGGTTTCTTCTTGACCAAGGTAGGTTTAGGGAGAAAGTCATCATATTTTGAGATAAGGGCCTCCATCTCTGGTCTTCTGAGTTAAGGGCTTTGACCTTTGACTTTGACCATTGACATTGACTTTTTCAGCACTTTTCCATAGCGGCTTCTGGTCTTCATAATAAGCGTGATCAAGGCTCTTTTTGGTGCTAAGACACAGCTTTTATGATAAATGGTCTGAAATACTCCTTAACCTGAAAAATGTAATAAAAGCTAGGAGTTGTCTTTTCGTTAAGCATAAGAAAGACTATAATATAGCAATATACGGGTAATAAAACGCACATTTGGGAGCTGATCACCACTCCCAAATAGCATCTTGCTTGTTGGTATGATAAATAAATTAAGATGTGAAAATAGTAGTTCTAACATGCTAAAATCATTCTATCAATCTATAATAATACTATCTAAAACAGTTGTGATAAAGAGGAGTAATCATGTTCTCTACTCTTGCTTGTATGTACTTGTAACGAATCTAGACTAATCAAACTATTAACTAATGAGAGAGTAATAATGATATGAAAACAGTAAATAAAATATACAAAACAGTAGATTTAAATATGAGAAAGATAATTAGAGAAGATTCAATCCACCACGCGATTCGATTGGCTATTAGTTTAGTCATCGAATCGCTTTTCTTGATCCTTAGTTAACAACCTACATGTAACACCTCTATTTTTATTAATGTCAAAAATTAATTATTTCACAAAATTTTATATATTATTGACTATGTCTTAAGTTGACTATTAAATTGAAGTGAATATGTATGTTTGACTTTTGAAAAAAAAAAAAGGGAAAATAGTTTGTTTGGTTTGAAAATGATTTATTAGGAAAGTTTTTAAGTTTTAAAATAATGTGTAGGGATTTTATTAATAAGGAAACATGGAGAGAATAAGTTCATAATTTATGGAAGAAAATATGGAAAGACTTTGATTAGAAAAAAAAAAATATATATAATTTGTGGAGAGAGTAAGGTTTTTATTTGAAAAGAAAATGTGTAGAGAATTTGTAAATATGGAATGTCTTGAGTTTGTTTTAGATCTAAAAGAAAGAAGAAGAAAACAAAAGAGAGAAAGAAAAACAAAAGAAGTTTAAAAGAAGAAGAGAAAAAAAAGAAGAAGAATAAAGATTGAATAAATGAACTATTTCTATTGCTTGGTGATATGGATTTTACATGGCGTTGATTTTTTTCTATGATTGTTCTTTCGATGGCAACAACAAAAGGGTGAGTAGACATATTTTTATCAATATATATATATATATATATATATATATATATATATATATATATATATATATATATATATATATATATATATATAAATCATTTTTTTGTGATTTTTATCTTGTTTGCTTCATAAATGCTTCATTATCATTTTATAAAAGTTCCATATTTAATTATGAACATTTGCTATTTGTTTTGAAATTTTATTTGTCGTTTGGAACAATGATATGTTTGCAGAATTCTGCACAAGTACTGACTTGTGACTTGAATTTGACTAATTAAATGATGTAACTAGCTTTTCAACAGAACTAAACAATTTTAGTTCTCTGAGTCATCTTTCATTTCCAATTAGTCTTGACTGATTCCAGTTTATATTCTATTTGATCTGAATTTTAGAAGAAAGTGCATCAAAAAATTGAATAACATAATTTAAGTTGTTGGGTCTGTTCCAACACATAGTTTATGGTACATACTAAACGAATTAGTGTTTAGGAATTTTTGTATTGAAATGGATTTTCTGTCTAATTTTCATAATGGTATAATTGATTCAAAACTTTGATTATATGAATTCTCTAGAATTTTTAGAATGGACAAAGGTCAAACTGTCCTAACCAATTTCTTATGCATAGAATAATATATGTAACTTATTAGTGTAGGTTTTAGTTGTACAAGAAAAAATATAATAATCATGCAATTTGTATCGTATTAATATTTCAAATAAATGTGTATTGATTGGAGGACTAATTATTTTATTTGTCTAAAAAGTTCTACTACATGTATTGGAATAAGAGTTGCATGCATAATTGTTTGATGAATATTGTATGTGTAGAGCGTATATTGATACCAGAATAAATTAAAGATTTTCACAGTATATGTATTAAATGTTGGTTTCGTATGAGTATAATTATTTATAGATTTTATTAGCATGTGATATACGTAACAAATCAGAAATGTTGTAATTGGAAAATTTATTTATTGTTAAGACACGTTTGATGGCTAAATGGGGTTTAGATGGATTAATTAGAAATCTTTGTAATGTGAATCAAAGTGTACGTATGATTTCAGTGTGACATGGCATTCCTGAAATGCTATAAAAAAAATATTATGCAGTATGTTTGGAGCAATTGTGACATTATGTGGTAGGTTATAATTGTTGTTCTGTTAAATAATATGATATGTTATGATATCTATTAAATGCGACATTTTTTTAGAAATAAATGTAAACGCTCCATTATTATATTTGTGAGATGATATATGAGGTATTATAGCCTTTGTAGATATTTCCAAAGGGATTGCGGTTTAGTACAATAATTTTATTTGGCACGTAAAATAATAAAATGGTTAGAAGATGGATGGTGATATTTCCAAACGTGGTGTTTTAGTGTCATATATTTTATTAGCACATGATAAAATGTGGAATGATTGTGAGATATAATGGTAAGATATTTGAATAAATTACATAAGGAAAATCCTAGAACCTAGGTACCACAACTCGTGTGATTAGCCCTTATGTAGGGCGTACGTAATATGATTGACCCTTGTATAGGGCGTATAAGATGATGATTGACCCATGTGTAGGGCAATCATAGACGAATAGTGGTTTAATTATCTCGTTCGCAAAATTTAGAACAAGACGCACGATATTTTATGCTGAATAGTGGCAGTACCCACCTAATGGCGTTCGTGTGAGGGTTACCTGGTATGCGATATCCCGCTTAGGATAATTACGCACGGAGTGATTCATTTCGTGAGGGGAGGTATGTGGATGTACATGTTCGGCGTTGGAAAGCGATTGTGGTAGTCAGGGAAAATAGGTAAAACATAGAGACGACGTGATTCTAGAGACACTTGAAGAAACTCTAAACAATAATTATGATGATATATCAAAGTGTATGTTAAATCTATAATAAATTATTGATTGTGGTTGTGAAATTGGTTATTGAGATTGTTATTGTCGGTTCAATAAGAGGATTAGAATTATGTATAGGATATATTTGTTTTATTGTAATTTAGTTTGCATTCACAATGGTTTTGCAGAAGGGTGGTTGAATTAATTATATATGTAGGTATGACCCACTCTGTGATCAGGTCTACACTAGTGTAAGTATAGAGTAAGTTTTATTTTTGTTATTTTATTATTAGATGCAGTTGATCTAGTACAATTTTGAGCTAAGGCGCCTCGGTGGAGGAACTAAATGCTTTATTATTATTGAATTGGAAGTTAAGGCGCCTCAGTGGAGGAACTACCTACCTTAATTATTGTATTTAAGAATGTTGTATTATTCGTTGAAAGTTAAGGCGCCTTGGTGGAGGAACTAACTGCCTTATGGATTGCGTATATTATATATATATATATATATATAAGTATGATTTGTATTTTATGGTTACTCATACCAGCATTATTTATAATGCTGACCCGATTTGCATGTTTGCTTATCGGGTGTGTTCATAAAATGAACATAGTCGATAAGTCTTGACAGGATTAGTGTTGAAGAAGGTTGATTGTTGCTTGTGGCTTGCATTAACATTTTAAGAAAATTGTTGATTGGTTTTCACTGTAATAAGTTGTAATAGGGTCGAGATAAAAGTTGTTTTTGTTGCAATTATAATTGAGGAGTTGTTTAATCATATTTGTAAATTTTTGTGATGTAGAGACCTTCTGTTTATTTTAAATTTTTATTGGGTTTAAATTATTGGAATAATTAAACGGATAATGGGTTTTTGGAAGTTGAGAGTGTATCACACCTCGAAGATCGAATAGTCGAGAATAAATATTGTTTTTCCAATTTTGTTGAAATTCGGGGCGTGGTATCATAGCATTTGGTTAGCTTAGACTTAAGTGAGTTTTAGTGATCCTCGTTTATGGGTAGTGTTTAGGAAATTTTATTTTCAAAACTATTTACGCTAGTCATTTTATTTTTACAAAGAAAAAGGAAAAATAAATAAATAAAATAATAAAATAATAAAAATAATGAAGCGAGACTATATTTTTATTGATTTGTTTGGAGTTGTTTGCATCTGTAATGTGTACAAAGATATTTGTTACTCTTGTAAAGTATGTACGAAGTGCATTCCGATTTTTCTTTATCATAGAACTAGTAGTTTCATATGTTATATTGATATATATATAGTAATTATTAACGGATTTGATTAAAATGATATGTAATGCAATAATGTTGTTTTACTAATTGTTGGTGTTCATTTTCACATAGATTACGGATTAAGTACAACAACATGTTTGCGAACTTTCTATTTGAGTATTATATTATTATTCAAGAAACAAAGAGATATTTTCATCTATATTGAATGAGTTGTAGTAATTGATGACTTTATGATGTACTAAGTGAGGAACTAATTGCCTCTGTGTTGGAGGAACTATCTCGCTTTACTCGTACACTTTTAATGGATGAATAATGTTGTAAAATATAAGAGATTAATTTGTTAGATGTGATTAGTTAGAAATAGAAATAAAAATAAATAAAATATACGTGTATTCCTTTTGAGATGTGTATACTTGTGTATACATGCTTTTTTATATTATTGTATATAGATGAACTATTACCGTGTGTATATGATGATAAGATTGTTTCACCAATAAGACATGCATGTGTAGGTTGTTTTCTTAATGTCGTGTTATTAATTATTAATTAAAATAGTTGTCATAATTGGTAGTCGTAAACCATATTGGAATTTATGTAGAGGATGTCTTAATATAATGATGATCTTACTTCAACAATAAACAATTTTTTTATTTTGTCTTATAAGTGTGTTTCGTGCTTATAAATTATGACATGATTGATTAATATTGTTACATTAGTTTCACATTGATTTTTGCATCTTCAAGAATTTTTTAAACATATGCCTTGGATTTATTGTTCTTAATTAATATATTGAACTTTGTTCATGCCAATATAACTTGTTGTTGGTGATATATTAGAAGTGGATTTATATTATCCTAAAAATTATAAAATTCGTGTTATACGGTAGCCAGTCTTAATTTAATTGTCATTGTATATGAAAATTAATTTTTTGAACCTATTCACTGTTTAAAATAATTAGTAATAATAACAATAACAATGAACGTTGAATATTTCTTCTTAATTGATTTGTTTTAGTCTATGTAATTTTGATAGATGGATATGAGAATTGTTTTTAGAATACATATTATATTTGATCCAGTTGCATTCATGAATTAGGATTTGATGGTTGTTTTAATGTTTATAAATTATATAGTTTTAAATAATTTATTTTTGCTTGCTTAAATGAGAGTATTATATATTTAATTATTTATCTTTCTCTCATGTTGATGAATCATAATTGCATAAACTTGAATTAAAGTTTCTTAATATTTTGTTTGAAAATGCAAAGAAATAACGTTTGTAGATACAATAAAATAATAAAATAAAAGAGTTTATGAGAGCATGACTAAAGTAAATATAAAGTTTTATTGTTTGAGGTTGTTACTATCATGTGACATTTCAATAGATTTCAAATGCATAATACGTAGTGTAATTCATTCGTTCTCTATAACTTTTGCCAACTAATTAATTTTATTATTGTTTACTTAAAATGCATTGGTGTGCTGATATTTTTTTTCACCATATTTAGTCTCATGGTTTATCATAATTAGTTGTTATGGATGAAACTATAAATTATATGTGTTTTGTTGTTTAAATTTTCTTATGAAATACGTAGTATATCTGTTGCTTAGATTGTCATCCATGATAATAAGATAAATTTGATTTGTTTGTTTAGTAAGAAAAAAAAATAGTTGACTAGTAAAAGAAAATAAATTTTGATATATTCATGAGAAGAAATTAATGTAAAGTTAGATAAAATTATTTTAATGCGTTTTGTTGATAGTATGAACACGATATATATATATATATATATATATCATGTTGCAAAAATATTTATGCATTATTGATTATGATACATTGGTGTTTAGAGTAGTGAACGTTATTGATTCATATTATTATTTGTATTTTTAATTAGATGTTTTTCTTTCGATTTGACTCATATGATACTTGAGTACGCTTAATTAATATGTTTGAGATTTTTTTTTATTGTAGTTTCAATAACTTGAGTGACTTTTTGTTTTAAGTGTACATGATAATGAAAAACTCTTTAATGTTTTATGCAGGGATGAACTTACCCTACATTATTGATTAGTTTAAGTAGAATATTATTTTTCGTAGAGTTTGTTACGTGTCGAGAAACTACATGCTAAAGAGAAATGATATATTTATCTTGTGTTTAAGTGAAAATAATAATTTGTTTTATTATATACAATTAAATTATATATAATAGGTTTTGTTACGGCATAAGGACATATATTTTGGATTTGTTTAAAAAATAATAATAATATCAACATTATCTTGCTTAAGTTTAATCTCTGTACATTCTTGAGTACATTCTAATTTAATAACTAACATTATTTGTTCGTATAACTTATCTTACTTTTGAATCTCGGGACGAGGTTCTTTTGAGATATGTATAATTGTAACACCTCTATTTTTATTAATATCCAAAATTAATTATTTCACAAAATTTTATATATTATTGACTATGTCTTAAGTTGACTATTAAATTGAAGTGAATATGTATGTTTGACTTTTTGAAAAAAAAAAAAAAGAGGGAAAATAGTTTGTTTGGTTTGAAAATAGTTTATTAGGAAAGTTTTTAAGTTTTAAAATAATTTGTAGAGATTTTATTAATAAGAAAACATGGAGAGAATAAGTTCATAATTTATGGAAGAAAATATGGAAAGACTTTGATTAGAAAAAAAAACTGTCTATAATTTGTGGAGAGAGTAAGATTTTTATTTGAAAAGAAAATGTGTAGAGAATTTGTAAATATATAAATGTCTTGAGTTTGTTTTAGATCTAAAAGAAAGAAGAAGAAAACAAAAGAGAGAAAGAAAAACAAAAGAAGATTAAAAAGAATAAGAGAAAAAAGAAGAAGAAGAAGAAATAATGAATAAATGAAGTATTTCTATTGCTTGGTGATATGGATTTTACATGGCGTTGATTATTTTCTATGATTGTTCTTTCTATGGCAACAACAAAAGGGTGAGTATATATATATATATATATATATAAATCGTTTTTTTGTGATTTTTATTTTGTTTACTTCATAAATGCTTCATTATCATTTTATAAAAGTTCCATATTTAATTATGAACGTTTACTATTTGTTTTGAAAATTTAATTGTCGTTTGGAACGATGATATGTTTGTAGAATTCTGCACAAGTATTGACTTGTGACTTGAATTCGATAAATTAGATGATGTAACTAGTTTTTCAACAAAACTAAACAATTTTAGTTCTCTGAGTCATCTTTCATTTCCAATTGGTCTTGACTGATTTCAATTTATATTCTATTTGATGTGAATTTTACAAGAAAGTGTGTCAAAAAGTTGAATAGCAGAATTTAAGTTGTTGGGTCTATTCGAACACATAGTTTAGGGTACATAATAAACGAATTAGCGTTTAGGAATTTTTGTATTGAAATGGATTTTCTGTCTAATTTTCAGAATGGTATAATTGATTCAAAACTTTGATTATATGAATTCTCTAGAATTTTTAGAATGGACAAAGGTCAAACTGTCATAACCAATTTCTCATGATTAGAACAGTATATGTAACTTATTAGTGTAGGTTTTAGTTGTACAAGAAAAAAATGTAATAATCATGCAATTTGTATCGTATTAATATTTTGAATAAATTTGTATTGATTGGAGGAGTAATTATTTTATTTGTCTAAAGAGTTCAATTACATGTATTGGAATAAGAGTTGCATGCATAATTGTTTGATGAATATTGTATGTATATAGCGTATATTGATATCAGAATAAATTAAAGATTTTCACAGTATATGTATTAAATGTTGGTTTCGTATGAGTATAATTATTTATAGATTTTATTAGCATGTGATATACATAACAAATCAGAAATGCTGTAATTGGGAAATTTATTTATTGTTAAGACGCGTTTGATGGCTAAATGGGGTTCAGATTGATTAATTAGAAATCTTTGTAATGTAAATCAAAGTGTACATATGATTTCAGTGTGACATTCCTGAAATGCTATAAAAAAATATTATGCAGTATGTTTGGAACAATGGTGACATTATGTGGTAGGTTATAATTGTTGGTTTCTTAAATAATATGATATGTTATGATATCTATTAAATGTGATATTTTTTCAGAAATAAATGTAAACGCTCCATTATTATATTTGTGAGATGCTATATGAGGTATTATAGCCTCTGTAAATATTTCTAAAGGGATTGTGGTTTAGTACATTAATTTTATTTGGCACGTGAAAGAATAAAATGGTTAGAAGATGGATGGTGATATTTCCAAACGTAGTGTTTTAGTGCCGTATATTTTATTGGCACATGATAAAGTGTGGAATGATTACGAGATATAATGGTAAGATATTTGAATAAATTACATAACGAAAATCCTAGAACCTAGCTACCACAACTTATGTGATTAGCCCTTGTGTAGAGCGTACGTAATATGATTGGCCTTTGTATAGGGCGTATAAGATGCTGATTGACCCATGTGTAGGGAAATCGTAGCCGAATAGTGGCTTGATTATCTCATTCGAAAATTTAGAACAAGATGCGCGATATTTTATGCCGAATAGTGGCAGTACCCACCTAATAGCGTTCGTGTGAGGGTTACCTGGTATGCGATATTCCGCTTAGGGTAATTACGCACAGAATGGTTCATTACATGATGGGAGACATGTGGATGTACATGTTCGGCGATGGGAAGCGATTGTGGTAGCCAGAGAAACTAGGTAAAACATAGAGATGACGTGATTCTAGAGACACTTGAAGAAACTCTAAACAATAATTGTGATGATATATTAAAGTGTACGTTAAATTAGAGAACCCCAAATTCTTTCAGTTTGCTAGACACCGTTTAGAATGAAGAAAAAGAAATTTTAAAATTTTGTAATTTATAGCATATGAGTACTGTATTGTACGCTTTAGGTAATAATGCAAATAATATTAAAAAATTAATCTAAGCTTGTTATTTTAGGGCGCGCGCGCGCTAAAACATATGCTAAATTGGTAGCGGGTCGCGATTTGTACTTTTTTTTTTGTAAATTTAAAGGAGCACGGGCGCGCTTAAGAATATGGTAAATTGGGCACTGGTTGTGCCTATGGTGTAATGCGCGGGGCACGCTCACTGAATGCAAAATGAGGGCGCGGGCGCGCTCTCAAGTAGAAACAGTAGGGTGAACTTTTTAGGGTCTAATCACGAAGGTGCAAGGAGTTGGTAGCTCAACTCGTATGCACTAAAATAGTAGCAGAAATATTTCAGAAATTCGTGAACAATGAAAACAGTGTTGTGTTTGTGAATAGTTAAAACAATTTTGTGAATTCTAAACACGTTATACGTAACAAAACAAGATGGCAAGCGGCGCCATTTGATAAGTAAGTTTTACTAATGTAAAAACAATGTTTAAAACAATACTAAATCATGCTATCAATCAATAATAATACTCTCTAAAACAGTTGTGATAAAGAGGAGTAATCGTGTTCTCCACTCTTGTTTGTACGTACTTGTAACGAATCTAGACTAATCAAACTATTAACTAATGAGAAAGTAATAATGATATGAAAATAGTAAATAAAATATACAAAATAGTAGATTTAAATATAAGAAAGATAATTAGAGAAGATTCAATCCACCACGCGATTCGATTGGCTATTAGTTTAGTTATCGAATCGCTTTTCTTGATCCCTAGTTAACAACCTACATCTCTATAATCATTGTTACACTAGCATGAGAGTTTAGCTCCACCAAAAATCTCTTTGATGCATGGTGGCTCTAAACTCTAGCCCTTTATTATGAGTTCTATCTCTAGAAACTCACAACAAAGGACTTGAAACTCTAATGCAAAAACAATAACAAACTAAATACTAACCATCCTCACATGGCTTCATAAGAACCAAAAGAACATGTGAATTCTTAATAACTTAGTTTAGTTTAGTTAAGCAATTTACAATATCTATAATCATAGTTTTTAATCCTTCGAACCCCCTTTTCAATCATGTCCTTCATATAAACATACACTTAAAAGTGGAACGATACCCTACTCATCATTTACTTATTGAGGGATAATTAGGTTTCGATACACTTCTATTTTGTTCAACGACCATCATCTATCTACATCATCCACATACCATCCATCTCACACACAAAAAGGAGTGCTTGTCAAATGGCGTCGCTGCCGTTTTAAGTTGTTTATGTTTAACGTTTTCTTTCAAGATTTAAACTTTGGATCTAGAGGTAATTTTAGTTGCATCATCTATCCTTTTGAGAAAGAGATAAGCTTGAAGGACATCTCGAAGACAAGATATACCATCCAGGTTAGTCGATTTTTCATTCTTTTTATTTCATTCTTAGTATAGTTGCATCATAGTTTAGTTTTATTGCTTTCTAGTATAATTACATTTAGGACCTTTTCAATAATTGAAGTTATAAGCTAACACAGCGAAACATTAAACTCTAGTGTTTCTTGTCTGAATCTTGACAAATGTACTATCGTCTGTGGGCCGTTGTACTTAAGCAATCCAAGTGATTCACCATAACCCTAGAAGAGATAGCTTTAGACAACGGACAAGATACTAGCTGCAAAGCCCAACCCAGTTGAAAGAAAGTAGTTTTGCATATTAGTTTAATTGCATTCAAGCATAATAGGATAGTTTTTCGTCATTTTCGCATAAGCATTTTCTAGTGTATGCCCCGTCGTCCATTTCGTCATCCGGTAAGAACACAACAGTGGACAAGGTTCAACAACCGACTCACAAGAATACTATATGAGATTGATACAATGGCCGCACGCAATGATGGAGGTGTTATGGAACCAAATAATGGTGAAGCTATCCCACCCATGCAAGCACAACATAGGAAGAAGCTGAGCGATTTCTATTCGCCAATCATTGGAGACCCACCCAATAGTATTGTTTTTCCAGAGATAGAAGATAACCAGTTTGAGCTTAGAGCATCACTCATTTCTATGCTTCCAAAGCTCAACGGTTCAGACAATGTTCAGCCTTATGTTCACATGAACAAATTTCTATCAGTCCTCAAAACTTTCAAGAACCAGAATATCAGGGATGAGAGTATCAAGTTAATTCTTTTTCCACTCTCACTCGAAGGTAAAACATCCGAATGGTTAACTGCATAGCCGATCAATTCAATCAACAATTGGGAAAAGTTGAAGGACATCTTTCAAGATTAGAACTTTGGATCTTAAGGTAATTTTAGCTGCATCATCCATCTTTTTGAGAAAGAGAGAACCTTGAAGGACATCTCGAAGACAAGATCTACCATCCAAGTTAGTTGAATCTTCATTCTTTTTATTTATTTCTTAGTTTAGCTACGTCATAGTTTAGTATTATTGCTTTCTAGTATAATTGCATTTAGGATCTTTTCAACAATTGAAGTTGCAAACCAACATAGTGAAACATCAAACTCTAGTGTTTCTTGTCTGAGTATTGACAAACGGACTATCGTCTGTGGGTCGTGGTATTTAAGCAATCCAAGTGATTCACCATAACCCTAGAAGAGACAGCTTTAGACAACGGGGGAGATACTAGCTGCAAAGTCTAACCTAGTTGAAGGAAAGTAGTTTTATTTATTTTTTTAAAAATCCAAAAAAGTAGTATAATTGCATTTTAGTATAAGTTAGAATAGTTGCATATTAGTTTAATTGCATTCAAGCATAGTAGGATAATTTTTCGTCATTTTCGCACAACATTTTCTAGTGTATGCCCCATCGTCCATATCACCGTCCGGTAAGAACACAATAATGGAAAAGGTTTAACAATTGACTCATAAGAATACTAGATGAGATTGATACAATGGCCGCACGCAATGATGGAGGTGTTGTGGACCTGAATAATGGTAAAGCTATCCCACCCATGCAAGCACAACAGAGGAAGAAACTGAGTGATTTCTATTCGCCAATCATTGGAGACCCACCCAGCAGTATTGTTTTTCCAGAGATAGAAGCTAAACAGTTTGAGCTTAGAGCATCAATCATTTCTATGCTTCCAAAGTTCAACGGTTCAGACAATGTTCAACCTTTATGTTCACATGAACAAGTTTCTATCAGTCCTCAGAACTTTCAAGAACCAGAATATTAGAGATGAGAGTATCAAGATCATTCTGTTCCCACTCTCACTCGAAGGTAAAGCATCTGAATGGTTATCTGCTCAACCGATCAATTCTATTGATTCCTGGGAGAAGTTAAGTATGAAGTTTATGAACAAGTTTTACCCACCCCAGAAGACTGATGCCATACAACAAGCTATCAGCAATTTCAAAGGAAAAGCAACTAAAGAATACCATTATAGTTTGGAGCAATTCAACAATCTGCTAGTCTCGTGTCCACATCATAGATATGACAAGAGCACAATGGCTCATTTTTTCTATCGAGGACACTCGATGATGAACAAGCAGATGATACAGTCAATACACAAAGGCAAGTTTACATCAATGGATGGAAACGAAGCTTACAACTTTCTCGAGAATTTAGCTGAAGAAACACAACAGTGGACTACTAGCAACGAGGATGTCACTAGCATGGAGGGGGAGCCAAAGCAATTTGGTTACCATGCACATGAACAATCAGATCAAGAACTGAAGTCTACATTGGCAAGTCTAGCCACCAGTATTGAAACTTTGAGTAAGAAATTCAATCAGTTCTCCTTGAATCCCTCAAAGATCAACAAGTCTTAAGCTAAATCTCTCCCAATCATGCAAGCTAGCCGATACTGCGAAGTCTGTTCGGGCACTTCCCATGCAACTCTAGAATGTCCTGGTTACTATCAACATGAATTAGTTGGAGAGTACAATATGAACTCATTTCAGAGGCCCAACCAAGATGGTAATAACTTTTAAGGCAATTATTGTAGACAAAACGCTGGTTCCTCAACAACAATTATACTCTCAACAGAATTCCAATACAAGTGGAGAGTTAATGCCTAATCCTATTAGAAATTATGCCGCACTTGCCAACCTTGAGAATGTTATTACTTTGCTATCACAGAAAAATCAGAAGTTTGAAAGTGTTCTAGAGCTTATTGCACAGTCTCAGCTCAATCTCCAGCAATCTTAGGCAAGTCAATGTTTTAGAATAGAGTCTCTAAAGGCTAAGGTCGACCAACTCAGTACTGCTTTGTCTGTAAAGACACAAGCCACTCAACCTAGCTTATTGGAACCAATATTGAAAAGTGAAGATGTATGCCACATTCGGACAACTTCTAGTACTGATCACCTCCATGATCATGTCAGCTCAGTTACTACTTTCAGATTAGGATTGAAGATAGACAACAAGGTTGACTTACCTTCTCATGATGACATTGCCACAGAGCAATCAGTCAAGATTTCAAATGAAGGTCGAAAGGAAGTGGGAGAAATCCTTTCCACTCCCATTTGTCAAGATGATCAAGACAAGATATGTAAGAATGCCAAAGAGAAAGAAGAGCAGACACATGCTGATGTGTTTGTACCAAAGGCACCTTTTCCTATGTTTTTTGCTCAAAGCAAAAAGGACAAGCAATTTTTAGAGATGAAGGAGGCATTTGAGAAAGATAAAATCAATATCCCCTTTCTCACAGCCATCAAGTAGTTGCCATCATATGCCAAATTCTTGAAGGATGCATGCAACATAAAGAGAAGTACTCATGTTCCAAAGCGAGAGTTTCTAGCTGGACAAACAACATCTATTAACCATCAGCAAGCTCTAGTCAAGCTTAAAGATCTAGGAAGTCCTACAATATCATGCAAGATAGGAGAAAAATTCACAGGTAATGCTCTTTTAGACTTTGGTGCTAGTGTTAATCTCTTGCCATATCATGTGTACTAAGCGTTGGGTATGGAGAACCTAAAGCCTACAAAAGTCAAATTGAAGTTGGCTGACCGTTCTACCAAGATCCCCCAAGGCATAGTTGAGGATGTTCTTGTTCAAGTAGCCGATTTCTACTATCCAGTGGATTTCATTGTGATAGACACCTAGGAGGCCTTTGATAAAATCCCAATTATTCTAGGCCGACCTTTCCTCGCTACCGCAAAAGCTTTGATAAATTGTCACAATGGTGAAATAAAGATCAACTTTGGTAAGATGTCCATGGACATAAATATCTTTCACCTGTTGCATAAGGATTATGATGACACCGAAGGTGAAGAGGTGTACTTCCTTGATAGCTTGATACAAGAATTCTTCCCATTCGAAGATACAATTGAGAGTGCTCAATATATAGAAAACTGTGATGAACCTGAGAACCCCATCACAGAGGCGTTGCTAGCCATGTTCTTAGAATCTCTGCAGAAAATTCAGGATTTACGTGAGCAGAATGGAAAATTGACAGAGAGAGTATCATATGAAGAGAATCAGTTGCAAGAGAATCAGCTTAAAGAAGTTTTGGAAAAACAACTGAATCTAGAAACTGAAATTAGTCTTCTGAAGCAGAAAGTGGACCATATTGATAAGAAGCATTGCACTGTTGAAGCTTCTTCTACACCATCATTGTTTGAACGAGAGAAGTATGTGAACCAGTCTACCGCCCACCTTGAGCGTAGTCAGCCAGACATCCATTATTATTACTGTGGTGGTAAAGGGCACATCAGATACTGTTGTCCTGTTAGAAAGAAAGATTTTCGTCAATCTTCTACAAAGATAAACCACAAGGACTATCACACAATCATCAAACCTAAATAGTTCAAGGTAGAGAAGCAACTTCACCAACAATCTTTCCAGCATATCAAGGAGTATTTATGATGACCCACAAGGTGAGACCTCCTTGTCTTCTAAACATTCGTCAGATTTGGGTAAGAAAATCTGATTTCCTCACTCTAAATTGATAATGCATGATATAATATATAGTCTTAGATATCTTACTTAAAAAGACCTAAAAAAAATAAAAAAAATAAAAAATAAAAAAATAATAAAAAAAAATAAAAAAATCTTGGTAAAAGGAAATGTTCTTATTTTTGGGATTAATTTTGATTTGGACTAATTATACATGATTTTCTCTATTTTTGTGAGCTTAACCTTTATTTGATAGAGAAAGAATCATGTAATGATATTCGGCATCAATGGTAACATCTTCCCTTTTTCTCATTCATTTCATTTACTTAATTTTTATACATTGAGAACAATGCATATGTTAAGTTAGGGGAGGGTGTACTTGATAAATGAATTTCAAAAATTGGTTTTCAAAACAAATTTTTTTTTGTTTTCTTTTATATCATTAGCATGAGAAAAATGATGAGTCTGGGATATATATTTTACATCACTTAGCGTTGAGTTTAATAGATAGTTGATATTATTGATTTCATTACCGCTTATGTAACACCTGTATTTGTAATATGTATTTATTTATTTAAAATTTGTTAGATTGGATTTGGGATATGTGGGCCTGATTTCTGGGCCCGAGTCTGTGTGGGGCTTAGGTTTCAAATCCAGGTATATATATTCACATTTTTTTTCCAGAGAATACGGTTTTTGGATAAAAATAAAATAAAATGGAGGTGGAGATAAAAAAAACTTGCTTGCTAGAAAGTTGGAGCACAACGATTCAGACTATGAGGGATTCGGGGAGCTTTTAATTAATGTGAGTAGATAATATCTTTCACTTAAATTTTTCTATTTTCTATCGAAAGTTCTCTCGAAACATCGAAAACAAAAGGTTCACTGTTTATATAAAACTGAAGTTAAAACTATGAGAAGCTAATCTGTGCCGTTCCATGTTTTTGGCATGCTCTGTGTGCGAAATTATCTGTGTAGGTTGAACAACGGAATTGATAACAATTTGAATTTACTTGACTCAAATGTGATGGTTATTTACTGATGAAAATTTGTTTAGTTAAATAATGATTGGGATTTTCGCAAGTTATTATACTGCCTTTGTTTTTGGTTATGTGAATTAAATCTTTTTGGTTGATTAAGGGTTTAAGGTTGGGTTGATGTCGGGGGTTAAGGGAGGGATGTTTGGTTGATGTCGGGGGCTGTTGAGAGCTGGAAGAGGTCGTTAATGGCGGACAATCCAGTGTGGGGGAAGGGGTATCGATATAAATTATGTTGATTGTTTTGGTGGGTGATGTTGATGTTGTATTAAGGGTTTGATTGTTAGGTTGGTGATGGGGTAGTGTAGTGTGAGTGGGTGCTGTCGAATGGGGGCTGTTGAAGCTCCCAAAGTTTGTTAATGGCGCCGACCTCAAATTGTGGGGAGTGGGGGAATCGAGTTTTGTTGGTATTAGAAGAGGGGGTTTTGCAGGAGGGTCAAAACTGCTGGGATGACGAAGGTGGATGAGTGGTGGTTGGTGGTGGAGGAGAGTTGCTGCCTGATGGTGCTGGAGGTGAGGGAGACGACCTGTTACCTTGGGCTTGGGCTTGGGCTGAAACGAAGGAGTTGTTCCTTTGGGCCGGTTTATAATTTTTATGGTAGGCTTGAGTGTTTTGTTTAGATTGTGGGCTTCAGTTATTTTTTGTGGGCTTAAGTGTTTTGTGGACTTGTGGGCTGAAACAGACTTGTGGGTTTAAGTTGTTTTTAGATTGTTGGGTCAGGTTGGATAAATTGGTTGGTTTTAGACTTTTGGGCTTGGGCCGAAACTAACTAGTGTTTTCTTTGGGCCAGTTTCTATTTTGTTTGGGTTATGTCCATATAAATTAAAATAGATCCAATTGGGTCTTAAAATGTTTAGATTGTTGGGCTTTGGTTTTGGGCATTGATTGTGGACTATTGACTGTTTAGTTACGTACCTTTTTATGTTGTAAATTGTATGAACAAGTCCAATAATAGAATATTGCGGAAGCCTGTATAAATTAGTTTGTCATTATCTAAGAAAGATTTGATGTCGATATTGTGTATTTTTGACACATGACAAGATAGAAATCTTAGGAGACATAATATTCATAAAACGTTATAAAAATGTTATGCGGTACGGTTGGAGAAATTGTGACATTATGTGGTATGTGGAAATTGTTGTTATGTTAAATGATATCATATGTTAGGATATCTATTAAATGCAATATCTTTGAGAAATTGATATAAACGCTCTATTATTATATATGTGAGATGCTACTATGAGGTAGTATAGTATTTGTGGATATTTTCCACGGGATTGTGGCTTAGTGCAATAATATATTGGCACGTGAAAGAATGAAAGTTGCTATGAGATGTATTGAGATATTTCTAAATATGGTGGCTTAGTGCAATAATTTATTTGGCACGTGATAGAGTGAGATGGTTATGAGATATTAAGGTATGACACCTGAATAAATTACGTAACGAAAATCCTAGAACCTAGCTACCACAACTCATGTGATTTGGCCCTTGTGATAGGCATATGTGATTTGATTGGCCCTTCTGGTGTTTCAGTGTATATGAATGCCCTTCTGGCGTAGCTGAATATTGGCTTGATTATCTTGTTCGCAAACTTTAGAACGAGACGCACGATATTTTATGCCGAATAGTGGTAGTACTCACATAATGACGTTTGTGTTAGGGTTACCTGGTATGCGATATCCTGCTTAGGGTAACTACGCACGGAGTGGTGCATTATGTGAGGGGAGGCATGTGGATGTACATGTTCGGCGTTGGGAAGCGATTGTGGTAGCCAGTAAAACTAGGTAAGCCATAGAGACGACGTGATTCTAGAGACACTTGAAGAAACTTTAACAATAATGGTGATGAAATATCAATGTGTACGTTAAATCTATAATAAATGATTTATTGTAAGTTATGTTGCATTCACAATGGTTTTGCAGAAGGGTGGGTTGAATTGATTATTTATACAGGTGTGACCCACTCTATGATTATGCTTACACCAGTGTAAGTATAGAGTAAGTTTTAGTTTTGTTCTATTATTGTTAGAGGTAGTTGATCTAGTACGGTTTGAAGTTAAGGCGCCTCAGTGGAGGAACTAAATGCCTTATTATTATTGAATTGGAAGCTAAGGAACCTCAGTGGAGGAACTACCTGCCTTAATTATGATATTTAAGAATGTCATATTAGTCGTTGGAAGTTAAGGCGCCTCGGTGGAGGAACTAACTGCCTTATTGATGTATATATATATATATATTAGTATGATTTGTATTTTAGGGCTACTCATACCAGCATTGTTTATAATGCTGACCCGATTTGCATGTTTGCTTATCGGGTGTGTTCATTAAATGAACATAGTTGATAAGTCTTGACAGGATTAGTGTTGAAGAAGGTTGGTTGCTACTTGTGGTTTGCGCTAGCGTCTTATTACAATATATGTTTTGTTTTCTCTTGAGGTGCAATAGATTTTCAGTTGAGACAATGTTTTTGTATTTTTAGTTGTAATTATAATTAAAGAGTTGTTGAAAGGAAATTTGTAACTTAATCATATTTGTGAATTTTTTTAATGAAGAGGACTTTTATTTATTTTAAAATTTTATTGGTTTCAAATTATTAGAATAATTAAATAGACGATGGGTTTTTTGGAAGTGGAGAGTGCATCACACCTCGAAAATCGAAGAGTCGGGAACAAATATTGTTTTTTCCGATTTTGTCGAAATTCGGGGTGTGACAGCTTAGACTATTTATTATGCTCAGACATAGTTCTTGTTGATATAATTCTTTATCAAGGCACCACCATAGTACTTGGTTAGTTTTGTGTACGTTTGTTAGAAAAGAGATTTAATCCTTAGTAAACTAGAAGCATATTTTTTAGAATTAGCCCGTGAGACTTGAGCTTTATACCCATTCGTTGGAGAGTTTTTACGAAAAATCCGAGTCAGCGTGACTCAACCTCTTTCAATTCTTTATGTTATTGTAATATAGTCTTATTATTCGTTGATTTGGTTAATCACGAAGTGACATCAACTGGGGAGATAGCAATTAGGTATTGTAGTCTATTCGAAACAGAGTATCATATTGATAAGTCAAGTAGTGAACCTATTCAACCTATATCCCACCTAGTATGACCATCATGTTAAACCCTTTTGAGCCTTACATTAAGCCATTTCTTCCAAAACTCTTTATCCTTTACCCAACTCCAGACAAGGAGTACAACCCAAAATCTTTCTCAGCCATACCCATATGTTTCTGAGTATACGAGGGGCACAAGGAGGAAGAAAGAGCACAAAAGGAAGATTACAAGGAAATACCAGAGAGATACAATCAAGACCATCATTATGTTCTAAGTGAAAGAAGCTAGTGAAAAACAAGCATATCCAGTACTAATCAAGGATATACCACTAAACTAAAAAAAAAAAAAAAAAAAAAGTCAAAAAGAAAAAGAAGAAGTTGAACAGAATGGATGGAAAAACTAAGACAAAGGAAGAATTTTCTCTGCAATACAGAATTTGAAGAAATCTTCCAAAGAAAGAAGCAAACCCTTAGTATTTTCAGAAACAACCTTTGAATCCTTTTTACCTTTCCTTCATAAACCAATACCCATGCCAAGCAACCCATGACTTATCATTACAGTATGGTATGAAGCCTAGAATAGGTGAGAGGATGCTAAAGCGAAGGACCTGACACTTCATATGTGATTGACATTCTTTCCATGAGACTACTTTCATTCAGAAGTCCATTTTTCATGGTAGTATGTGGGATGTTCATTATTCTTTTCCCCACATACATGAGGTAAAATAGTAGACCATCTTCTGATAGATTATTTTCTGAGAGTATGACCAGTGAGGATGGAAAGTCGAGATTATCTGTCTAAAGATAAACTAGGGATTCTGTTTCTTGGATAGGAGAGTATAGGAGATTGACTAAGTACACACATAAGCCTTGATTGAAAATTTTGCCAATTTTTACTATCTCCCATCATAATCTATGAGTTTTGTAGCAATGTAGTTTGCAATGGAGAAAATCTGTTGGAGTGAGCACTAAGTGGGTAAGGAATTTCTCTCTCTGAAAAATACTATTATTCTTGAACATGCTATTGATTGATTTTGCAGGTATATCACCTGAAAACCCTCACGAGACTATAATTTGTCCTTTTTGGGGAACTTAAAGGTTTAAAGCCTTATTGCATATGGTAAATGCAATCGCGATGCCTGCGAAAGTGAGTTAGGAATTTATTTTTGTTATTAGGATGTGATTTTGATCACTTATCTCTTTTTATCTTATTTGCTAAGAAACTAGCAAAAGGCTAGTTGGGGGTTGTGATAAGTGCTCAAAAAGTGTATTTTAACCCTCGATTATACCACTTGTTTAGCCATCTTAGTGGACTAATAATGTTTGTAAGTTGAAAAAGAGAGTTCTGTAGAATATTAGAGAAAAAGGGGTAAAATGGAGCAATTCGAAGCATTAAGGATCACATGGGAAGCCTGTGGACAATCATGGAGAAGGCTAAGGAATTGAGGCTATGAAAGATGCGACTTGGACCTATTTTAAAGCCTATTTGGAAGCCCAAGGCAAAAGGATTCGTTGCTTGGACCAAAGCCCGCAAAAGAGGAAAGAAGGATGGACCAAAAGAGGAAAAATAGAGTCTCGATCTGAGACGCGAGGATCGTGTGTCCAGATGCAAGAACTGACACTGTAACCAGTTCTTCCACAGTTTTGGAAACGAAGTTGGACTCTAAAAGAAGTTGATTTGTATTAGGAAACAAACCACGGTTTGGAATGCTTCTAGAACTCATTGTAGCCCCTATAAATATAGGACTTAAGTGCCTCATGAAACTTGCCAATTCACTTATATTTTTGTCTCCAGAACTTGAGGCAGAGAGAGATTAATAATAAAAGATTTGGTTTTAACTAATCGAGTCTTAATAAATTAGTCTTTCTAGTCTTATGTTCTTCGACTCTTCTTCTTCTCGTTCTTCGTGTTCTTCCTTCTTTATGGAAAGCTAATCTTCTCTTTCAAGGGGGAAGATGAAGCCGGTGCTTAGGGTTCGTTAATTCTTTTGGTTCATGGTGTTCTCCAATTAGGTGAGTTCTTTATGTTTGTTTAGTTATTAGTTCCATTGCCCAGACCAGGGGATGGAAGTATAGATTAAGGTTTTTATTTATTGCAATCGAATATCATGCTAGTTTAGAGTTTTATTTATTGTAATTGAATATTTTCTAGTGACATGCTTTTATTTATTGCAATTCAATATAATGCTAGAATAGGGTTTTATTTATTATAATTAAATATTATACTATTATTTTCTACTTTTCTTCTAGTTGTGTAGTATTTTAGAGTAAGGAAAGTATTCCTTGTGTTTGCCTTAGATGGTGATTCATTGAATAACTGCCCAAGCTCACATAAAAGGAAAGAAGATATTAATAGCATAAACATAGGAACAACTTTAAGTAGAGTTATTCGTTAATGATGTTTCATCCAAGAGGGCATTGACACTCGCTCGATTGCCTAATTATAGTCTACTTGTGAGAACAACCATGAAGCAGAAAGTCACAGATCTAAGGTATCGGTGGATTCTAATATCTTGAATTCCCTCTCTTATAAATTCTTAACAGCTTAGTTTAGTTTAGTTTAGTTAAGCAATTTACAATATCTATAATCATAGTTTTTAATCCCTCAAACCCCCTTTCTAGTCCTGTCCTTTACATAGCATACACTTAAAAGTAGAACGATACCCTACTCATCCTTTACTTGTTGAGGGATAGTTAGGTTTTAATACATTTCTATTTTGTTCAACGACCATCATCTATCTACATCATCCATATACCATCTCATACACAAAAAGGAGCGCGTGTTATCATTGAAAGAACTAAATTAAAAGAATAATGTAAAGACATAAAAATAAGGAGAATTGAATACTCAACTAAGCTTTTATTGATGAGAAATTAATGGAGGCTACAAACTAACCTAATTCTAACCCTAAACTAAACTACAACTACACTAAACTAATTATTAACTAAGGAGAGGAAGCTAGAGGAGGAGAGAAAGTGTTTAGCCTTAAACCTCTTTATATAGGAGATGGTTAGGGTTATATTTTCGTGCATGGGCCAAAAAGGGGACTTTGGGCCTCTAAAATGAGCCCAAAGTTAATTAGGTTAAGTCTAAAAGGGCTAGAGTTGTTGGAAATTACTTTTGTACCTTTTCCATCCACTTTTATAGCTCTGATTGGAGTAAGGCTAGGTCCATTTAAAAGCTGATTACGAGTTAGTCGTTTTGACATAAAGTAGGACGAATTCCGAGGCTCGAGTCCAAAGATACGGCCTGTTGAAGATCTACTGACTTTTCCGTCATTTTTCTACCCGGATTGACTTTGACTAGGCTTGAAAAAGGATTTTCTCCATGATTCTTGGGCTTTAAATGTAGAACTTCCTTGGCAATCATCTTGACTCGTTTTCCTTGCAAAAGTGGTGTTTTTAGTCACCTAATCAACTTCAAGTCCTGAAATACACAAAAATACGTAAACATTACTAACTCTTATTTATTATAAACATAATTGGCCTAACTAGAGTTCTATTAAGGGGTTTAAAATACACTTTTGGGTGCTTATCACTTGTCATCAAGCAAGGATGAGAGAAAAACTAAGATCGTAAATGAGTGATTTATTATAAGTTATACAAATCTCATTTCGCAGAGTGCAATTGCATTGACCATATGCAACAAGGCCTTAAACCACTAGAAATTCCCTAGTGGATGAACTTTAAGCCTCGTGAGAGTTTTCCAGTGTAGGTACTCACAAACTTCTTCTATTTTGTACAAAGGGTCTTGTTTCCTTATTTATTCTCAGAATTTCATACATCTCATTAGCGGTGAATAAGGACAAGCTTCTTTGAACTTAGAATAACATATGTACAATAATTAAATCATATAAAGATAAATGTACAAAACATGAGCAATGAAATGCAAAAGCAGAGTTGTTTCCGAAGCTTTTGGAGAGGTTCCTTAAGGTGGGTTATCACAGGGGTGTGTTGCAATCACAATTCTCTAATAGATTCACTCAAGATTCATTCTCTCAAGTGCAGTGGCACTTATATTCATCACATACTCAAATGACGTCCAAAGAAACAGAGGTCGATTGATCACGCTTGCCACTTACTATCACACCATCCTATTCCAAATTGAGCTAGAGGTCTTTTATTAGGAGTTACGGGGCTAGGGTGATGGTTTAGAAAGAAAAAGGAAAAGAAAACAAAATCTGATAAGTCAAGAAACTGGGTCTTCAAGATACTTGTAACCAGAGAAGAACCTCATTTTGTTCTTTTGCTTCGGAATTGTGATACATTATTTTAGCCCTTTGGCTTTGTGACTCCATATGATTTTGAATTTTGGGAGTTCTAACTTTGCTTTTGTTTCTTTTTGTTTATGATATCGTCTCTTTTTTTATTTTGAACTTTTGGGATATTCAATTTTTTACTCCTTTGAATTTTTTGGAGTTTTCGTTTTTTTGATGGGTCTTTATTTTCTTCTCTTTCTTTTCTTTTCTTTTTTGAAGCAAATAACTGTTCTATTTTTGTACAAGGTCTTCTCTTCTCTTTTTTTGATATCCATCTAGTTCTCGACTTGTCAGCTGGGTAAGCTTTTTATTGTGTGTCATAATGGGTTAGGAATTTTTGGTAAAGAATAAAAAGGCTTTTAGAAAGGGTGAAGGCTCAAGAGGGGTAACTAGAGAAAACTATCTTTTTGGGGTTTTAACGTTTACTATATCGATCCAAAAAGGGCCTAAATTCTCTCTTAGGATATGACGTGGTGATCAAGCAAGTGGACGTGTGGTTTTTCTATCCGGACATCTTTTGTGTCATCACTCAATAATCATTCAGATGAGGCTTTTGGCTAGATTCTCACAGGATATGGAACTTAATTGTTCTTACATTGGCTTTGAAAACTCACTGCTATATACAAACAAATGCCGACGCATGCCATTCATGAAAAGATGCATAAACTATTGTACGTATATTGGTATATGTACGAAGAACAAGTCCTTACTCTATTGCTATAATGAGATTTCTAAACTTTTTAGTCATCATAGAAAAAGGAAAGAAGACTTTTTAATACTAAACGGAAAAATATTTTTGGTCTTTTTTGAAACAAATTTTAGAAAGGAAGAAATATAATATTATATCTATTAGATAGAAAATGCCTAGTTTTTGCAAAATGTTACTATACCACCCCCGAATAGAACTATGTTTTCTCCTCAAAGTATGAAGAGATAAGAAAAGAGATTACCATAGAAACATGAGCAAAAACGGTGATACACCTGTATTCTGTTCTTCATGATGAAAATACGCCCCCCAAATAAGTTTGGGGTGTGGGTTGTTTGATATAGAACAAGAAATACATGGTTTATTATACTAGGGATATTTATTCTACTATAAAATTTTGTTGGGTTTTTGTATTTTTGAAACCATATATGAAATGCATGAAAGAAAAATGAAATTTTTTGGCATGATGTATCTGCTTTAGCTTCTACTCATAAACCAAATTCCACAAGAAAAGCAAAACAAAATAAAACAAGCAAATAATATTAAGCATATAATTAAACTTATACTATGTCATACACATAATAAAGAAACAGAAAAATAAATATATCCAACTATACGGACACTAGGAATCCTAGTCAGAATCCGTGCGTGACTTGTCTCGACGTCTAGAAGATCCTTCTCCCTGCTGACGTCGGGACCTGGCATGTCTATCACTATGCGGGAGCGCGTCTCTGATGATCTGCAGTGTTCTAGTGACACTATGATGAAAACGTCGCTGCTCTTGCTAGAAGGACCGCTGCTCCTCTCTAATGGTCCGCTGTTCCATTATGATGTTCCCTTGAGTTTCCCTGAGTTAGTGGAGGTACGAATGCAGAATTCTCTGGCCTCCATGGAGGAAGTGAATTCTGTCCATGGGCTGAGTGAACTGTCGAGTGGCATCTTCAGCGAAGTAATCCACCTTCTCAGTCGGGCGTGCTTGCTTAGCGGCTCTGCTTCAAGTGGAAGCCATGCCTTCTGGATGCATTGGGCGTAGATAGGAACTGTGGTAGCGTCCTTGACCTCCACTAGGGCGTCTGTGGCTTCGAACCCCATGTGCTACATGATCTTAGTGACCAGCACTGGTAGAGGGGCGGTTGACTTCTTCGGTTTGCAGAGTCGCTCAAAGATGAAAGAGACGATGCAGAAGTTGTTCTTCTGCTCTTGAAGAATCTATAAAAGATGAGGCATCGCCTTACCTATATCTGAAGGCTTGGCCGAGCCTAGCAGGTTGTAGGCTGTCTACTGAGATACTGCTATCTGGTTCCTTCGTAGTGAACTCTGATACGCTCAGTGAGACTTGGGGTTTTTCACCCCCTCAAGAAGCGTCTCTACCATCATCACATCGATGGTTTTACCGTCTAGGGACTGTTCTGTCTGAACATAAGCCTTCATAGGAATCCCTAGAACTCCACTCACCACCTCCTTGGTGAGCTCCAGCGAGCGGCCATCCTCGACAACTGTGATGCGGTCATCCTCCCATCTAAGCATGCAGTTATAAAACGAAAGAGTAAGAGAGGGAGAATAAGCCACACCTTTTGACAAAACCAAGGGTTCCCATCCTCTTCTTCTAATCTTAGCCCTGAAGTGCACTTCAAATAGATCGGAATAGAAAAGGTCTTGAAATTTTTGCTCCGGCATGATTTTAAGAACTCGAGCCATTTAGAGTAGGGATTGATAAAATTGTGGTTTTGAGTTGGAATGGGGGTTGAAAATGGAGCAGGTTGTAAAAAAAATTGGGTGGAGGTGTGTTGAGGTGGACGGACAGTCGTGAGTTGATGGGGCGCGAGTCGAATTGGGTAGCTAGGGTTGGGGATTTTATGAGGAAGAAGAAGGGAAAGTGGGCGGTCACATGGGCCAAGTAGTTTGATGGCACGTGCCTCACACGTGCCTCTTTAAAGAAATTGAAATTTTGGCCTAAGCTAAAATGAAATCAAGAAATTCCGATCTTGTCTTTAGTGCTTGACAACTTCAAGAGCCAATCCGCGCTTCGTTACTCGTCCGATCTTAACTCGTGAGGTACCAAAATGATCAGCATAGAAAATGCAACATAACGGTATAGGGTACACTCACATCTAATAGTGAATGAAAAACAGATGACGGAAAGAACTGTACAAGAACTGTAGGGAAATATGTACAGATAATAGAAGGAAAATTTTAATTAATTTGTTTGGGTTTTGAATAAGTTTGACAGAAATTTTAAAAAGATGGGTCATTTTAAGTCAGATCCCCAAGACTTGGAAGTTTTTGAAAACTTGAGTCAATCCCAACCAGATGGTTGGATTACTCTCTTCAGCTGTGCTCGATGAGCAGGTGACTGGCACGTAAAAACTGAATTTTCACTATAAGATTGAAGATCGGGGCAAGTTGATGTTTGACAATTCGAGCACTAGCCTTCTCCCATAGCTTGTCTCTTACGTGCGTATGAACTCTTACCTAAACTAGGAATGATTTTCGGTATATGTGTCCATATCTTAAGCTACAGTTCTCTAGGAAGTGCTTGCACACGATCATTGAAATTGATCCATTTAGTCTTGCTAGGTGGAGAGTTTTTGTTTGCTGCAGAAGACATTTTTTAAAAGTTTTTTCAGAAACGAAAGATTTTTAGAAGGGGAAAAGATTTAAATGAGAGGAGAAGATTTTTAAGAAATGAAATTTTTGAAAAAATTTTTTGAAACGTCCGATTCTTTTTGGAGGCAAAAGATTTTAAACAAAGAATAGCATCACTTTGGGTTTCTATTTGTTTAATTCTAGAGCCTTTTTTTTAAAGTTGGTTTTTTCATTCAAAATATATCTCTATCCATATGAGGTTTTGGAGATAAAAATACGTTAATATTTTGGTTACCGGGGCATATAATTTTTATTTTATAATTAAACAAAGAATAACTTGAAAACAAAATAGATAATCTTAGGCAACTTCTATTTGTAAAACCTAACCCTAGACAGTCGAAGTTAAGGGGATTTCTTTAGTCAAGACATGGAATTCCCGATCGAATAGCTTCAAACCCTTAGTAAGCAAAGCTGATGTCAAACTACCCCTAGATTACGTTGTTTTAGGGGTTAGTCTGTGTAAAATCTATTGCCCATTTTGAAAAATCACTTAACTATTGATGTATCGAGAATCTATTATTAACAGCACAAAGAAAACAAACATTTTTGAAAAAGATGTGTAAAATAAAGAAAAAAAAAATTGTATACTCGCTCCACAGGTTCACACTTACTCCAACGACAAGTAAAAAGTGTTTTACAAAGAATATGCAAGATATAATGTGGACTAAGGTTCCGACACTTACAACCACACCCTCCAAGTGGAGAGTTCTGGTTACCTTATTGATGTATCCCCTTAAAGGAAAAGATGGAATGGAAAGGAATACATCGGAAAAGAGGAGTCAATCCTCGTAGATGGGATGATTAAGAAAGAGTTTTTAGCGCTCCAGCTTCGTTCATGTCACTTGTTGCTTCAAAGGCTGTGTTTGTCAGTTTAGGATTAGGAATAGCTTGACCTGGGAACACACCTTTCTGGGTTTCATCGTGTGCTAACAAGTTCAAAGATTGTTGTATGGATGCTAGGATTTATGTTTGTTGTTGCATGACAAATAGCATTATTTCGGTGGGCTTATCTGTTTGGACACTAGTTGATGGTGTAACCAGAACTAGGTCTCTTTGTTTGTTGATAGGTTGATTTTGATAGTTCTGGTTAAACTGGGATGGAACCAATGCTCTATTCTGATTGTTATAGGAACTTTGTCCTTGTCCTTGTCTGAATGTATATGCTGGTTTATTGAAATCTAGTGGTGTTTGGTTTTGTGGAATGTTGGTCCATGCGAAGTTTGGATGTTGTCTCCACGGTGCATTTAGTACATTGAAAGCACATACTTCTTCTGGCTGAAGTGATTATAGGTTTGTGATCAAGGGACAGGTGGCATCTATATGATTTAAGCTTAGACAGAACTTGCATGGTGAGGTATTTATATTCTTGACAGAATAAGGGGTTTGGACTTTTTGTTTGGTTGTGAGGGCATCTATCTTTCTTGTGAGGGTTTCTATTAGGGTTTTGATTTCTGGATCTGATTTCACCTCGAAAATACCACTAGCCTTAGTTGTACTGGGTTAGGATGTTATGGAATTTTTTATGTCACCCCAATGGGTTCTCTTTTTAGCTTGGTTTTCAAGAAAGGTTAAGGCTTCAGTTGCACCTCTATCTAAAAAATTGCCATTACTCATGATGTCGAGGGTTACATTGTGTTATGGGAGAAGGCCTTTGAAGAAACATTGGACAAGAGTGGATTTTTTTAGTTTATGGTGAGGACATGAATGGAGTAGGTCAGAGAATCTATCCCATGCTCCAAAAAATATCTCACTTAGACTCTGTCTGAAGAATTGTATCTTGCTTCTTATCTCTTCTGTTTTCTTTGGCGGAAAGTACTTTTTCATGAAGGAGAACACAACATTTTCCCATGTATCGAAAGATTCGGCCTTCTGTGAGAGATGCCAAGCGTGACTCTTACCAGCTAGAGTGAAAGGAAACACTCGTAGCTTAACCTGATCGTCGGTGACGCCCGGATAATGAAAGGTATTACATACTTCATGTATTCGGCGTAGATGCTTGTACGATAAATTGTGTTCTAACCTGTGGAAGATGTGTAGAAGATTGAACACGTTCGGTGGAATCCTAAAATCGCTCGTAAGTGGTGTGAGTCATATACAAGATGGAGGTCCATCTTGCAACGGTGTGTAAAAGTTGGAGAGAGGCTCTTCAGCTTGCACTACTTTGTCAGCCATCTTATGAGATGGAGGACTAGAAGCAGGAGCTTGTCTAGGTCGACGAACTCTCCTACGTCAATAAGTTTTATTCTTGCTAATACTAGAAGTGCCTGAATGTAATATCATACACTTTTAGCAAAACCCCAAAACTATCCTAACATGCGCAAACGGTGCAATATATGCTTAAGCAATTGAAATTCATTTTTGCAAGTATGGAGTTTTGAAAACTTTGTTTTTGGTTTATATTTTACTACACCCTGTTCAGAGGAATAGTTGGGCGCGAGAGTAGGATGACTCTACTACACGGCTCAGAAGAGTAGGCAGTCACTTCACCAAGTGGTGTACTACCAAATATCTCACTCACGATGAATCTGGGGGAGGGGAGTGATCATGAGGAAGATAGTTGGTCCACCGGAATCTGGTAACTGATTACTCTAAATCCTCGTGGCTATATTTTTGTCCTTTTCTGGAGGAACGTGACTACTTGGGCTCTAGTTGTTTGATTTTAATTATTTTTTTTTTGGTCTAAGGCTTCAAGATTCAAGCAACGTCCAATTTACCTACATTGGGTAATGACTTCCCAATGGTTGTTATGAGGCTCGGGTTCAGCCTTATGCGTGAATGTAAATTGTAGTGCGGAAAGTAAATTTCAAACAATCCTCTTACTTGGGCTTCTAGGAGGTTTAGAATGACCTCTCAAGCCGTGCTTACACGTTGCTTGAAGAGAAGGTGACGTCAGTTGGCGCTTGATCTGAGAATCAGGCCCAACCTTTTGAGCTTTACCCTATTTTAAGTTACAATAAATGCCCACTTAAAAAACCCACAAGTTGGGTTTTTGACAATATATACAACTTTGCTTTCAAGGGCTCAAACTTAAAACTAAACTAAGATTACACTAATCAAATTAACTAGTTTTAGATTAATCACCTAGATTAACTAGAGTCAATTGGACTTAGAGTGTTGATTACCAAGTTGATTCAAAGTGTGTTAGCTATGATCCACAACTTGCCTTACACACTTGAACTTCCCAAGGCAATCAAAACCCTAATCCCTTGGTAAGTATATAACTTAAACCAAGTTTAACTCATGTTCATCATAAGAAATCAATCAAAAACCAATTTTTTTTTTCTTTTTTTTGTTTTTCTTTTTATTACTAACTATTACAAATAAGTTCCACTGTTATCTCCTACTCTATTACAAAATTCGGGCTTGGAGTACAACTATTCGTCACAAATCAATTGGACTGCCAAAAATCTAGACACCCTTCACTAGGCGGTCGCCCCAAATGCCCGTGCGGTCGCCCGCCGGCACCGGGGAATGGTTGTCAGTTTTTGTGTATGTCTTCAGATCCTCTCCAGCCTTGTTGTCCCGCAACCTGATTTGTAAAAAAATAGATTAGTACAGAGAAACAATAAAATAAAATGAAGAAAAATTGAAAAAAAATTAGAAATTAAGAGATGAGAATGATGCTCCCTTTTTAGATTCTCAACCAATCACTCTCACTCATTCAATCCCCGGCAGCGGCGCCATTTGAAGCTTTAGATTGTAGTGAGTATACTTTAAAAGAGTTTGTTTTAGAAGTTGAGGTTCATCCTAAATTGTTTATAGTTTGAGTGAGGGAGATGTGAAAAAGAAAGGTAGACTCTTGAAAGGATTAGAATGGTTCTAAGCTAATGAAAACTTGAACGCTTTGATTGTTGTATTGAAATGAATTGAAAACATGACGGGGAAGATTGATTAAAACATTGAAATAAAAGCAAGCAAACAAGATTGAAGATTGAAACAAACAACAAGTTTGATTGAAATAAGAACAAGGAAATAACAAGTTGATTGAAAGGAAATAAAACAACAAGAAAAATAAAAACATAAATTGAAAAACAATACAAGAAATTAAACAAACCAAATGGTTTAGATCCTAAGACAATGGATGGTTTCTCTCTCCCTTGCTTTTGGGTTATATACCCCTACTTTTGCCATTTACAGATTTGCCCTTCTCCATTACAAGGTGGACACCTCACACTTCACTTTTTCTTTTGCTTTTTGGTTTCTTCTTGACCAAGGTAGGTTTAGGGAGAAAGTCATCATATTTTGAGATAAGGGCCTCCATCTCTGGTCTTCTAAATTGAGGGCTTTGACCTTTAACCTTGACCTTTGACTTTGACCGTTAACTTTGACTTTTTCAGCACTTTTCCATAGCAACTTCTGGTCTTCATAATAAGCGTGATTAAGGCTCCTTTTGGTGATAAGATGTAGCTTTTATGATAAGTGGTCTGAAATACTCCTTAACCTGAAAAAGGCAATAAAAGCTATGAGTTATCTTTTCGTTAAGCGTAAGAGGGAGTATAATGCAACAATATACTGGTAATAAAATGCACATTTGGGAGCTGATCAGCAACCTTGTGGGTTACTCCATATTTTTTCATGATATGTTCAAAAACTCGATTGCAAAATTGTGATCCGCCATCACTGATGATAGCTTTTGGGACACCAAACCTTGAAAAAATGTTTTCTTTAATGAAACCGATGACTATTTTGTTATCTTTGTTACGACATGGTATGACCTTAATCCATTTAGACACATAGTCTACAGCTACAAGGATGTAGATGAAACTATTAGAAGTTGGAAAAGGTCCCATGAAATCGATGCCCCAGACGTCGAAAATCTCCACTATGAGAATGGGATTTAAGGGCATCATGTTACATGCAGAAATACGACCGAGATGTTGGCAACGAGCACATGTTTTGCAATGAAGAAATGAATCACAAAAGAGTATTGACTAGCAGAATCCACATTGTAAGACCTTAGCAGCGGTTTTATTGGCACTAAAATGCTCTCCACAAGCCTGCTCGTGGTAGAAGGAAAGAACAACAGATTGTTCCCATTCTGGAATGCAACGTCGGATGATCTGATTTGGGTAGTATTTGAAAAGATATGGGTCATCCTAATGATAGTACTTTACTTGAGCCAGGAACTTCTTCCTCTGATTTCTATTCCACAATGGCAGAGTCTCTTCAGTCACCAAATAATTCACAATATCAGCATACCATGGTGCAGAGAGGATTGCGTAAAGGTGATCATCAGGAAAAAAATCTAAAATGGGCTTGGGATCACTGTCACTATCATCAGTTAACCTAGACAGGTGGTCAGCCACTACATTTTCAACTCCTTTTTTTTTTTTTTATCTTTTATCTCCAAGGTGAATTCTTGTAGGAGGAGAATCCATCTGATCAACCTCTGCTTAGCATCCTTCTTCGCAAGAAGGAACCTAAGTGTTGCATGATCAGTGTAGATTAAGGTTTTTGAACCTATTAAATAGGGACAAAATTTGTCTAAAACATAGACAATGGCTAAGAATTCCTTTTCAGTGGTCGTATAATTTTGTTGAGCCTCATTTAGTGTCTTACTTGCATAGTAAACAACTGTATGTCCCTTATCATGTTTTTAACCTTGAACAGTGCCAACAGCGTAGTCGATGGCATCACACATGAGCTCAAACGGTTTTGACCAATCAGGAGGTTGAATTATAGGTGTAGTTATTAAGGCGGCTTTCAAATTTTCAGAAGCCTGCATGCATTCCGAGTTAAACTCAAAGGGTGCATCTTTTATAAGAAGATTAGTTAAAGGTTTAGCAATTTTTGAGAAATCTTGGATGAATCTTCGATAAAATCCAGTATGGCCTAGGAAGGCTCGTATGTCATGGATGTTCCGTGGAATAGGCAGAGTAGAAATTTTGTCTATTTTAGCTTTATCTACTTCTATACCATTTTTAGACACAATGTGACCTAACACTATTCCCTTTTTTACCATGAAGTGACACTTTTCCCAATTAAGGACCAGATTCTTTTCTTGACAACGCGCCAATACTTTCGATAGGTTGGATAAGCAATCGTCGAAAGAATCTCTATAGAGGAAAAAATCATCCATAAACACTTCTATGAATCTCTCCACCATATCACTGAAAATGTGTAGCATGCAGTGTTGAAATGTGGCAGGTGCATTGCAGAGACCAGAGGGCATACGTGCATAAGCATATGTTCCAAAAGGGCAAGTGAAGGTAGTCTTTTCTTGATCTACTTCATCAATTAAAATCTGAAAGTACCCTAAAAACCCATCCAAGAAATAGTAATAAGCATGTCCTGCTAAACGTTCAAGCATCTGATCTACAAATGATAGGGGAAATGATCTTTCCTTGTGACGGCATTCAGCTTCTGATAATCAATAAAAATCCTCCACATTATGGGAACACGTGCTGGTATTAACTTTCCTTCTTCATTACGGACCATTGTAATCCCAGATTTCTTTGGCACCACATGAATAGGGCTGACCCATTCGCTGTCAGATATGGGGTAAATGATTCCAGCATCCAGTAATCTTGGGATCTCCGCCCTTACTACCTCTTTCATAGCTGGATTTAACCGGCGTTGTGGCTCTCTAGAGGTCTTGGCATTCTCTTCCTTGTGAATCCAGTAGGTGTAAATCTTTGGATCAATTCCTTTTATATCATCAAGAGACCAACCAATGGCAGAACGGTGTTCTTGAAGCACTCTAATCAAGTGCTCCTCTTCCTCTTTTGACAACTGGGATGAAATGATGATGGGATGTGTACTATCTGTATCAAGATAGATATATTTTAGGTTAGGATGGAGAGGATTAAGAGCAGGAGTAGGTGTTGTCGGTAACAATGTCTCTACATTTCTGTTCTTCCATTGAAAGCACCTGGGCTGGTGATGTCTCTTTATGTTCAAGTAACTCATCATCTGAAGTGTATAAGGGAACTGATTCCAAAGTTACCGACGTATCTTGTTTATACTGATCTATATCAAACTCTGAATCTCTGAAGGATAAGAACTGATGCACCTCATTTTTTGGGAAAGTCCGGTCACAGTACTCTTGCACTAGACTATCTATCATACTAACTTCGTCATCCAACTCTTCTTCCATCTGTTGTTGCATCATCTTAAAAACATTAACTTCTACTGAGAGGTTCCTGAAAGACATGGTCCTAGATCCATCACGGCAATTTATGAGGGCGTTGGCAGTTGCCAAGAATGGGCGCCCTAGAATGATGGGTATGGTATCATGAGTAATTTCGGTGTCGAGGATGACAAATTCAACAGGTTAGTAAAAATCATTAACCTTGACAAGCATATTTTTTACCACTCCTTTTGGGTATTTGATGGATCGGTCGGCTAATTGCAATGTCATGGTGGTAGGTGTAAGCTCATGGAAACATCGAGTTGTTTAAGTAGGTAGTGTGGAAGAAGGTTAACACTTGCTCTAAGATCGAGCAAGGCAGTTGCAGTGTACTTGTCTCCTATAGTGTAAGGGATGGTAGGATGACCAGGATCTTTATATTTGACAATTTTGTTGGTCTCTGTGCAGATGGAAATTATTTTATAAGGAAGGCATCTTTTGGAATGCTAGTTCTCCTTTTGTTGGTGCACATATCCTTAAGAAACTTGGCATGCTTAGGTAAATGTTTGATGGCATCGAGAAATGGTAGGTTTATGGTTAAACTTTTGAATGTTTCTCTGATTTCATCAAAAATATCATCCTCCTTGGGTGTCATTAGGCGAGCTGGAAAAGGTGTCTTTGGTTTGTATTGTCTAATTGGGTTAGGTGGAGGAATTGATGATTTAGTAACTGGAACATTGCTAGGGATATGTGGAGGTATTTGGTTTTCAATTTTCGGTTCTAGTACTAGAATGGTTACTTCTATAGGTGTAGGGTCTTCTAGTAAGACTACTTTGTTGTTAACAGTTTTGCCAGATTCCAAGGTTGTGACTGCCTTAATCTCTTGGGTTTTATAGTTTTAAACTTTTTTGGCCTGGAAATGAAATTTTCTGGGTACGCTCTTGGGTTAACAAGTTTAGAGATTATTGCATGGATGTTAGGATTTGGGTTTGCTGTTGTATGACAGATAGCATTATTTTGGTGGGCTTATCTGTTTGGACATTAGTTGATGGTGTAACGGGAACTAGGTCTCTTTGGTTGTTAATAGGAGGGTTTTGATAATTCTGGTAAAACTATGATGGAACCAATGCTCTGTTATGATTGTTATAAGTACCTTGTCCTTGTCCTTATCTGAATGTATTTGTTGGTTTGTTGAAACCTGGTGATGTTTGGTTTTGTGGAATGTTGGTCCATGCGAAGTTTGGATGTTGTCTCCATGGTGCATTTGGTACATTAAAAGCACATACTTCTTCTGGCTAAAGTGATGATAGGTTTGTGATCAAGGGACATGTGGCATCTATGTGATATAAGCTTAGACAAAAATTGCATGGCGAGGTATTTATGTTCATGACATGATAATGGGTTTGGTCTTTTTGTTTGGTTGTGAGGGCATCTATCTTTCTTATGAGTGTTCCTATTAAGGTTTCTATTAAGGTTTTGATTTATGGATCTGATTTCACCTCAAAAATACCACTAGCCTTAGTTATACTGGGTTGGGCTATTCTGGAATTGTTTATGTCCCCCCAATGGGTACTCTTTTCAGCTTGGTTTTCAAGAAAGGTTAAGGCTTCAGTTGCACCTATATCCAAAAAATTACCATTACTCATGGTGTCGAGGTTACTTTGTGTTCTGGGATTCGCCTTTGAAGAAACATTTGACAATAGTGTATTTTTCTAGTTTATGGTGAGGACATGAATGGAGTAGGTCTAAGAATCTATCCCATGCTTCGAAAAATGTCTCACTCGGACTCTGTCTGAAGAACTGTATCTTTCTTCTTATCTCCTCCGTTTTCTTCGGCAGAAAGTACTTCATGAAGGAGAACATAACCTTTTCCCATGTATCGAAAGAGTCAGCCTTCTGTGAAAGAAGCCAAGCGTGACTCTTACCAGATAGATTGAAAGCAAACACTTGTAGCTTAACCTGATCGTCGGTGACGCCCGGATGATGGAATGTATTACATACTTCATGTATCCGTCGTAGATGCTCATACGGTAACTCATGTTCTAACCCGTGGAAGATGGGTAGAAGATTGAACGCGTTCGATGGAATGAGAAAATTGCTCTTGAGCATTATGAGTCGTATACAAGATGGAGGCCCATCTTGCGACGATGTGTAGAAGTTGGAGAGAGGCTTTTCAGCTTGCACTACTTCGTCAGCCAACTTATGAGATGGAGGACTAGAAACAGGAGATTTTCTAGGTCGACGAGCTCTTCTACGTGAGTAAGTTTTATTCTTGCTAATACTAGAAGTGCTTGAACGCAGTATCATACACTTTTAGCAAGACCCCAAAACTATCCTAACATGCGCAAACGGTGCAATGTATGCTCAAGAATTCGAAATTCGTTTTTGCAAGTATGGAGTTTTGAAAACTTTGCTTTTAGTCTATATTTTACTATGCCCTATTCAGATGAACAATTAGGTACGAGACTAGGATGGCTCTACTACACGTCTCAAAAGAGTAGGCAGTCACTTCACCAAGTGGTGTACTACCAAGAATCTCACTCACGATGAATCTAGGGGAAGGGAGTGAGGAAGGTAGTTGGTCCCAGTGGCATAGCGAGGGGGGCCCAGGGTACACCCTGGCGTACCCTCAACTTCACCCAAACAAAAAAAAAACTATTAGTTATGGCGCAAGTGCTAAGTGGTAACTGGTAAGAGACAAAAAAGAAAAAGAAAAGGACGGCATGTGCTCATGAGAAATTAAACAAAAGGGATTGCTAATGTCATGTGATGTGTGATGTACTTGATGTACAAATTTGACTCGTTTAATGCAACAGTACCAAAAAAGCAAATAGAAAACCCAATAGTACTTATGCTCCTCTTTATCTCGTATTTATCCACCCATATATAAACCCAAACAGAAACCATCTTGTATCTATTAAAAAAAATAGAAAGAAAAATACGAGATAAACGACCGGTTTAATGAAGCAACTTCAAGAGTTAGACGACCGGTTTAATGAAGCAAACACAGAATTACTTCTTTGCATGGCATGTCTTGATCCTTGTGAGTCGTTTGTTGCTTTCGATAAGCAAAAGTTGATCCATTTTGCTCGACTTTATCCCGATGATTTTTCAGAGATAGATCAGATGGAATTAGCAGATCAGCTTGAGAATTATATCATTGATGTGCATTCCAATACAAAGTTTGGTAAAGTAAACGGAATTAGCAGCCTAACCAAAATAATGGTTGAGACGAAGAAAGACATTGTGTACCCACTTGTGTATTTGTTGATTACGTTGGCGCTGATTTTATCTGTTGCTACTGCTACTGTGGAGAGGGCATTTTCTGCCATGAATATCATAAAGAATCGTTTGCACAATCGGATGGCGGATGAATGGTTGAATGATTGTTTAATAACATACATTGAAAAAGAAGTTTTTGATAGCATTAATACCGAGTTGATCTTGCAACGCTTCCAAAAGATGAAGAAAGATGACAAAAAAGAAGGGCACCGAGGACAACTATGAATAAGTATTTGTTTAGATTGAATTATTTTTTCTTTTCTTATTTTTTTTATATTACATTTATTTCAATTATTTTATATGATTTTTTTATGTTCGAAATATACTTGTTTTGTGATCGGGTTTGAATTTTTAGTTAAAAAAAATTAGTGTTTTTTATTTTATTTTTTATGCTTGGTTTATGGGTGGCTCACCCTCACTTACATTACTGGCTCCGCCACTGGTTGGTCCACCGGAATCTGGTCACTGATTACTCTAAATCCTCGTGGCTATATTTTTGTCCTTTTCTGGAGGAGCGTGACTACTTTGGGCTCTAGTTGATTGATTTTAATTAATTTTTTTGGTCTAGGTATTCAAGAATCAAGCAACGTCCAAATTACCTACATTGGGTAATGACTTCCCAATGGTTGTTATGTGGCTCGGGCTCACCCTTGTGCGCGAATGTAAATTGGAGTGCGGAAATTAAATTTCAAACAATCATGTATGTAAGCATACTTGAACACACAAGGTATCCTCTTACTTGGGCTTTGAAAGGGTTTAGAATTTACCTCTCAAGCCGTGCTTACACGCTGCTTGAGGAGAAGGCGACGTCGGTTGGTGCGTGATCTGAGAATCAAGCCCAACCTTTCGAGCTTTACCCTATTTTAAGTTATAATAAAGGCCCACTTAAAAAGCCCACAAGTTGGGTTTTTGATAATTTATACAACTTTGCCTTCAAGGGCCCAAACTTAAAACTAAACTAATATTATACTAATCTAATAGATTAACTAGTTTTAGATTAATAACCTAGATTAACTAGAGTCAAATGGACTTAGAGTGTTGATTATCAAATTGATTCATAGTGTGTGAGCTATGATCCACAACTTGCCTCACACACTTGAACTTCCCAAGGCAATTAAAACTCTAATCCCTTGGTAAGTATATAACATAAACCAAGTTTAACTCATGTTCATCATAAGGAATCAATCAAAAACCAATTTTTCCTAATTTTTTTTTGTTTTTCTTTTTATCTATAACTATTACAAACAAGTTCCACTGACTTCTCCTACTATATTACAAAATCTGGGCTCAGAGTACAACTATTCATCAAAAATCAACCGAGCTACCAAAAAACTGGACCCACGTCTCTGGATGTGACTGGGCGGTCACCCCCTACCAAGCTCGCGGTCGCCCGCCGACATCGGTGGACTTCGGTCATTTTTTGGCTGTGTCTTCAGCTCCTATCTAGGTTGTTAGTCCCACAACCTGATTTGCAAGAAAATAGATCAGTACTGAAAACAACAAATTAAAATGACGACAAATTGAAAAAAAAATAGAAATGGAAAGATGAGAATGATGCTCCCTTCTTAGATTCTCAACCAAGCACTCTCACTCCTTCAATTCATGACGGCGGTGCCATTTGAAGCTTTAGATAGTGGTGGTAACTTCAAAAGAGTTTGTTTAGAAGTGAGGTTCATCCTCAATTGTTTAGAGTTTGAGTGTACGTGGGAGTTGTGAGAAAAAGGTAGACTCTTGTATAGATTAGATTGGTTTTAAGCTAATGAAAACATGGAAGCTTTAGTTGTTGGTATTGAAATGACTTGAAAACATTGAAAGAAAGATTGATTAAAACTTGAAATAAGAACAACAATATAAGATTGAAGATTGAAATAATAACAAGTAAAATAACAAGTTTTGATTGAAAGGAAATAAAACAATAATATATAAAGTTAAAACTTGAATTGAAAAACTAGACAAGAAATTAAATAAACCAAATGGTTTGGATCCTAAGACAATGGATGGTTTCTCTCTCCTTTGCTTTAGTTTATATACCCCTACTTTTGCCTTTTACAAATTTACCCTTCTCCATTACAAATTAGACACCTCACACTTCACTTTTGCTTTTGCTTTTTGCTTTCTTCTTGACCAAGGTAGGTTTAGGGAGAAAGTCATCATATTTTGAGATAAGGGCCTCCATCTTTGGTTTTTTTAGTTTAAGGCTTTGACATTTTACCTTGACCTTTGACTTTGACCGTTGACTTTGACTTTTTCAGTACTTTTCTATAGCAGCTACTGGTCTTTATAATAAGCGTGATTAAGGCTTCTTTTGGTGCTAAGATGCAACTTTTATGATAAGTGGTCTGAAATTCTTCTTAACCTGAAAAATGTAGTAAAAGTTATATGAGTTGTCTTTTCATTAAGCGTAAGAAAGGCTGTAATGCAACAATATACGGGTAATAAAACGCACGTTTAGGAGCTGATCACCTACGCTCACGTTCGTTCATCATTCTACAATACCTCAAAAAATAAAAAATTAATAAGGTATACAAATTATTAATTGTGTGTCCAATATCCACATATACAAAATCATATATCAAATATCATAAAGTTATATAGATTTCACAATATGATCTATGAAAACATTTAGCATGATTATTAACAATTAAAGACATATTAAAGACAATATGATCTATGAAAACATTTGGCATGACTCTAGATATAAATTAGTTCCTAAATCACATATGATTGCATGAGTGCAAGACCAACATTTAAATTTTACTCAAGTAGCGGTATAGTAGGCATAAGTGTTATATACTTTCTTTTGCATTTTCTTCAATTCAGCACTGAACAGAAATGCCACACATAACTTAAGTAAATACATATGACTCCATTTTAGGATACAGAAAGTAACAACAAGATTAAATGTATAGTCATCATAACAACATAACACATCAAATACATAATCAAAAAATTAAACCTTCTCTCACTTCCTTACCCAACAGAGTAAAATGGGTGAAACAAAAGATTTCAAAGAAAGTTAAACACAGCCAAACACAACCAGCCACCATTTCTACTAAAAAATGCGTACCTCAAGTGTCGATTTTCTAGCAAATCCTCCAAAATCTTTATGTAAACTGAAAATAAAGAAAAAAAATTGTGAATGAGAGATAGAGAACGACCGAGAAAAGTGAGAGAGGAGAGCAGATGAAGAGAGAGAGAGAGATAGAGATGAAAGGATAGCGATTACCTCTTGATTGAGAGCGAGTTTGAGAGATTTGAGAGTGGTTGTGAATGAGAACGAGAGATGATGGTGGCAAATTATTCTTGCCCTAGTGGGAAAATACGGGGTGGCAAAAGAGGTTAGGGGGGAGCTAGATTCTATTTTCCCACTTCTAGTGGGAAAATTTTGTTTACCGGCAAATAGAGAATAGTGTTTGTCGTTGCCCTTAAATGCACCCAAACACTAGCAAATGGTGAATCTAGTGGGAAAATAAAATTTGCCACTCCCATTTTCCATTAAACAAACACAGCCTAAATCATCATTAAATTTACTGTTTCCAGTACCCATATATTTACTCTCATCATCTAGTTATTAGTTATTTTTCATGTTTATTCATTAAGTGTTTGAGAAGCAAGAGTGGAACTACCTCGTGACTCATTTATGCTATAGATTGTGCTATGAGAGTAGATTAGAATTAAGTATTTATAACATAAGAAAAGTAGTAGTAAACTACTATTTTTATGATTAATCAGTAAACTTTTTTTTTTGAACAGTAAGCTCAAGTTTTGGCCTGACCCTTAACCTGCATTAAAATAATTTCTCAGATACATCTTTCCCTCTTTATCCTCCCTTACAATGTTTTGTAACTGGGCAGTCAATGGGGGATAGAAAGTAATACAATTGTCAGTTACAAGATGCTCTCTCGGGTCAGCTAATGATGCCAAAAGATCTGCTGCCCTATTAGTTTCTCTAAACACATGCCTAAACTCAATAAACTCAAAATTCATGCTCATTCTCTGGATTGAAACTACCATGTCCACCATCTACCATGGGAGTGGATTCTTCAATCTTAGTGATAACATGAATCGCTCTCAGGGAATCTGACGCCACTAAGACTTTCGAGATACCAATGCGAAGACAAGTGGACAAGCCTTGGTGAATGGCAGTTAGTTCTTGGAATAGGATGGAGTTATGCAGGCTACTCCCTATGTATGCCGCTATCGTGTCCCTATTAATCAGTAAACTTGATCCAAACATGAGTGGATTTAAGTCTCTACAATTCGTTTTCTCTCTTAAGTCTTTTTGTGTAAGTGTTTAAAAGTTGAGTTTACGTAATTTGTAAGTTAAGGTAAAAATAATCCAAATGTAGTGTAAAAATTTCTATAAAAATCATTTTCACCACAAGGTTTCCCAAGAGAATAATTAAGCTTTGTTGTTATAACATGCTCAAATGCTTAGGTATGGGTACGAATCCTTGCTTGAATTATATGTAAACATGATTTTATAAGTAAGGTATTGATACAAGTGTAGGTTTAGTGTTGTGTCTTACATAACATCAAAATCACACTTCTAAAATGGCGCCGCTGCCGGGGACATTTTGTAGTCTAGCAAAGGTGTGAATAAGTGTTCTAGTGTTTTGGCATGGAACGATTCCCTTACTCGAATTAAATTTCAACATGAATCGAGAGTAAGAAACTTGACTTAAGTGTGAGTTAGAGTAACATCTAATTTACACTTATCACGGTGGTCTTTGGCTCGATTGGAATAACAATATGAATCTCGAAATTCTCTACATACTCTTGCGAGCGCCACATCACAGCCCTCGTTAAAAATAATCATGTAGGCACTGAGTGGTTATGCACTTTCATCTACGGGCATCCCGATCAATCTCGCCGTGCAGAACTTTGGAATAGCCTCTCTGATCTTGCTACTAATCATAATTATTCGTGGCTTATTGTCGGGGATTTGAATGAAACAACATGTCAAGAAGAAAGCTAGATCTGGGGAACCCCTTTCAGTTTTGCCGAAGCTCCTCATTTCTTGCAATTTATGTTCTCCGCTGATTTTATAGATCTAGGTTTCGAAGGGGTACCCTTCACATGGTCAAACAAGATATTCAAGAATAATGGAGCAAATCTTATAAAGAAGAGACTAAATTGAGCTATCATAAACACAAAATGGATAATAACTCTCTTTCTAAATACTCGAATAGTAAATATGCCAATCATCAAATTGGATTACGAACCTATAATTGTCTACCTTAAATAATGTACTCTCCCCACCCCCAAACCTTTTCTTTCCTTTTTTTTTTTCACAAATAAGCTAGGGTTAGACAGACCTTCACCTGTATTAATATATCAATGTCTCCTTACATACACTTGTCCGCTAGCATCCTCATTTACATAGGCTTGTAATTCTTCATCTAGAGGAGGGCCAAATTGGACCGTACAAAGACTATTTTCCTACACTAGACTAGCTAAGTAATCTGCAACTCTATTGACCTCGCGAAATACATGGGTAAAAGAAATGAATCAAAATTCAGACTTCTTTAATTCCATGGAAGCGAGGATATCGTTGCAGTACCAGGGGGTTTCTCTACCTTGTTGATTGCGTTTATAGCTCTCAACAAGTCTGATTCCAACTCAACTTCTTTGAATCTTTCTAGAATGCATCTGCCTAGGCAAATCTCTATCGCTTTTAATTCCTAAAAAATCACCAATTTGAGCCCATCACTCCCACTGAAACATGCCAACACTCTTCCCTCAGAGTTTCTCATCACCCCACCATGTCCTGGGCCATTACTATTCAAAGCCCCCAAACCTTTTCATTTCCAATCAATGTGGGCGAATGAACTGGAGACTGTAAATATGTGATCTCCAAAGCCTAGAACACTCCCCCTCATGGATTTTAACCTTATCGGTTTTGTACTAAGCTGGAGAAAGTCAAGGGTGATCTCAAAAAATTGAATAAAGATGTTTTTGGAAATATCCACTATCGTATTAAACACTTACGAGAAGAGATAAGGAAGTGTCAATCGAATCTAAATTCTAGCCCATCACTCGAAAGTAGGCTCCTAGAAGAAGTTAACCAAGCCATCCAACTTGAAGAAAAGTTATGGAAAGACAAATCAAGAGACATTATGCTACACTGCGATGGCACGAACTCTCGGTATTTTCATCTGTCTACTGTTGTTAGAAGAAACCGTATCGAGATTAACAGATTAAAAAATACGGATGGAACTTGGGCAGAAGAGCGAAATACCATCAATATAGTTATTGAATAGCACTTCAAAGATCTTTTTACCTCTTCGAACCCTACGAGCAAAATAAGCGAGCCCAACATCATTGACCCCGTCATTATGGACGAAGACAGTGAAGACCTCATCAAAGAGATCACCTTAGAAGAAGTCAAATATGTTTTGTTCTCCATGGACCCCCACAAAGTAGCGGGCCCAGATGGCTTTACCTCACCTTTTTACCAAAAATTTTGGGATATTATCCACCCTGATCTTATAAATACAGTCAAAACCTTCATGAACTCTAACCACCTCCTAACTGAGATGAACCACACAAACATCACCCTAATCCCCAAATGTCAGCAACCGAAAACTTTGGACCATTTCCGTCCCATTAGCCTTTGCAACGTTAGCCTCAGAATCATCACAAAAATCTTTGCTAACCGTATTAAACCCCTCCTCGATAAGTTCATATCCCCATCCCAGAGTGTTTTTGTAAAAGGAAGACATATTTTTGACAATATTGTCCTTGCTCATGAGATAGTCAAAACTTTGAAAAAGAAAAAAAGGTGCATCGGGTTGTATGGTTATAAAGCTAGACCTAAGCAAAGTTTTTGATAAAGTAGAATGGGGTTTTCTTTTGGATACTATGGAAACTCTTGGTTTATGTAAAAAGTGGAGAAATTGGGTAAACCAATGCATCTCTACTACGTTGTCTCTCTCTTTCAGGCTTAATGGGTCACCTACATGTTTTCTCAAGCCAGAGAGGGGAATCAGACAAGGAGATCCTCTTTCACCCTTTTTTTTTATCATTTGCATGGAAGTTCTATCACACCTCCTTTCCAAAGCTAAGAATGAAAAGAAAATACATGGAGTAAAGATCAGTAGAAGTGATGACTTAACTATATCTCACCTCCTCTTTGCCGATGACAACTTCATCTTTTGCAGAGCAAACCTCTCTAAGACTAATCATCTTAAAGATACTTTGGAAACTTTTAAAAATGTCTCCGGACAAGAGATAAATTTCCAAAAGTCAGGTATTTTCTTCAGCCGCATCACTCACCACCAAAATAGACAAGATTTCAAAAGAATCCTCAAAATTCTATCACCCATGAAAAATACTTTGGTGCCCCCTTGATTCTCAACAGGAAAAGTAGAATTGACTTTGATGAAGTTCTACAAAGGGCTCTGTAGAGAATGGAAGGGTGGAGAGCTAAACTTTTGTCCCAAGCAATAAGGCTTACCCTCATTAAAGTCGTCATTTCAGCTATACCCTCTTACGTCATGTCTATTTTCCCGTTACCAATTTCAACTTGCGATAGCCTAGACTCTCTAAATGCAAACTTCTTTTGGGAAAAACAAAAGACAATACAAACAAGGTTCACTATACATGCTGGAACAAGATTTGTCAACCTAAATCTTGCAAGGACTTGGAATCAGACTTGCCTCGCACCACAATACTGCTTTACAAGAAAAGTTATTATGGAGAATTGTAAAAGAACCAGACAAACCATGGGCCTCTAGTCTCCTAAAGAAATATGCACGAGGGAAACCAATTCTTTCAGTAAAATGCCAAAGGGGGGCCTCAAATCCTCCCACAGTTATGCTGGCACATTAGATTAGGAAGTGAAATAGACATATGGATGGATCCCTGGATACTGACCCTGTAAAAAAAAATCCCTTTGGTCCTCTGCCATCAAATAACTCCTACAAGAGAGTGGCAGATCTAATAGACTCGGAAAACCACACGTGGAAAGCAAATATTATGGATAGACTCTTTCTTCCCAACATTGTGAGGGAAATTCTGAAAATACCGCTTAGTCAAAATGAACATGTAAACACCATTAGATGGATGAGGGAACAAAATGGGGAATTGAGCATAAAATCTGTCTACAAATATCTTAGCATAAAGACAATTGACAACGGGCAGAATTCACAACTCTGGAAACATATATGGAGTATTGATACAGCAGAAAGAGTCAAGTTGTTCATCTGGAAAACCATCACAAACAACCTTTCTACAAGAGAGAGCTTGAGAAATAGGACTATTATCAAATCCGCAACTTGCCCACGCTGCAACAACCAGGTGGAATCTATTTCTCATGCACTTTTCCATTGCATTATGCTAAAACACATCTGGTATATATGCTTCTAAACTATCCATTAGAATGGAACACTGGAACCAAACTTAATCGATCAGCACTATTATTAGTATTGTTTACTCTAACCTACATGATAAAACCATTTTAAGGAACACTTTAAGTATTTTACAAGAGAAGAGCTCTAAAGCTTAGAAAAGAAAAAATGCATGGACTTCCAAATAAAATTAGAGAATGAAAAGTGAGTGTGTATCAAATGTGGTCTAAGGAGTTTACTCCCAAATCAACCCACACTTAAGCTTTCTCTCTTTTCTCCCACGTGAATCACCTCCCACATTTATTACATTAATTACAATCCTATCTTCTCAAACCAAAACAAGTCAAATTAAACACTATTTTGGATAACAATGCATTTAACCGCATGCAAGGTGTCAATTTGTGCCAATAATTTGGCACTTTTGTCTTGACTTGCTTCATGATTGATGACTCATCTCTTCTTGTGGGCCTGCAAGGTGGGTCCATGTGTTGTATCTATTGGTGGGCCAGAACATCGACTTCTACAAATTTTGGCCTGAGGTAGAGCTAGTTGTACTGATCGTCTAGACAACTTCCTTGCTGAAACAAGAGTCCAGGTTCAAGAGATATGAGCTCTGAAAGTTGACGTTTTCCTTCACATAGTCCCGTTCTGACTCGATTCTGTCATGTTTGAGTCCCCGTCTTTAATCCGTCTTTGTTTAGCTTCACATGGCTGATTTGGAAGACTCCATATATATACATTGTTCCCGTGCTTTAACGCAGGTTTAACCAATATTTACACGATAACTGCAAAAACCTGCAAAAGTATGAAAATATAATTATTTCATGATTATTAAACACATAATTAACCAATTTGCTATGTCTCTATGGAATTTAATATTACATTTTTGGGTGCTTATAACACTACCCCCAAACAGTACTTTGCTTGTCCTCAAACAAAGAAGAGACATTAAAATATATAAGTGGCCAAAAATATGTAATCCTAACTAATTCTCGTTTCACAGACCCAAACAACACTTTGTTTGTCCTCAAACAAAGAAGAGACATTAAAATAGATAAGTGGCCAAAAATGTGTAATCCTAACTAATTCTCGTTTTGCAGAGTACGGTTGTATTGACCGTATGCAACAAGGCCTTAAACCACTAGAAATTCCCTAGTGGACGAGTTATAGCCTCGTGGGAGTTTTCCAGAGAAGATACTCACAAACTTCATCTATACTGCAATGACTCAGTAACAAAAGCTTGTTTCCTAAATTAATCTCAGAAATATATACATCTCCATAGCGGGGAACGAGGATTAATTCCTTTGAAACTCAAGTTAATATGCATACAATAATTAAAACATCTATATATGAACATGCATATAGTGAACTTTACATTGAAATGTACAAGCAGGTCCGTTTCTGGATCCTTTGGAAAGCGTCCCTAAATAGGTTCTCACAGGTATGTGTTGAGACACAAATACGCTCTTAATTTTTCCACTTAGGTTTTGCTAACTCCAGTGTGTAGTGGGCACATATTTTCTCACATACTCGATGACAGTCAGAGGAGCCGAGGTCAATCAATCACATCTACTATTTATTATCACACCATCCTACTATACTCCTAATTGAGCTAGAGGTCTTTATTAGGTATTGTGGAGCTTAGGTGGTGGTGTAAAAGAAAATAGAAATGGAAAATCAAAAATAACAAGTATGAGAGAATAAAGTCTTCAATATATTTACACTAGAGAAATCCTTGTTTTCTTTTCCTACTTCTACATGAATTTCCATACTTTGCTCTTAAGCTTTTGGAGTTCTAATAATTTTTTTTTTTTTTTTTTTTTTTTTTTTTTTTGCTTAAGAATAAATAATTCTAACTTTCTTTTCTTTTTCTTTCCTAAGGCAAGTAACTGATTTGAGACAAGTCTTTCTCTTTATTTTTCTACATTTCATCCTATTTCTCATACTCATCATTTAGGTAGGTTTATTTTATTTAAGGTTAATAGATGGGTAAGGAATTTTTTGTGAAAGTGAAAGGTTTGATGAAAGGTTTAGTGGAGTGACTAACGGTAAAATTTGTAACAGGTATGACTTTTTGGCCGTGTCGATCCAAAGATGGCCTAAATTCTCGCCTATGGTTTGGATGGTAATCAAGTAAGTAGACGCATGATTTTCTCTATTCGGAAAAACTACTCCTCTGTATCATTACTCACATATCACACATATCGAGGCCTTTTAGTTAGATTCTCACATGATTGATAATTTTAGTATACTAACCATGGGTTCCAGAAACTTACTGCTATGTACAATAGATGATACTCAGTGCATGAATACTCATGAAAAGATGTAAAAACTATTGCATATGTACTATCTTAAGTTTCTTAAAAACAAATCCTAATTCGAATGCTAATGTGAGATTTCTAGACAATTTTCATCATCGAAAAGGAAACAAGACTTTGGTACTAAGTACATTCACTAACAAGAAAGCAGAAACTATATACAGCCTACAAGTTACCTAATTTTTGCTACATGTTTAAATCACCCCTAAACTGAATGATGCTTAGTCCTCGAAGTATCAATAGATAAAGGAAGAAATTACCTGAGAACCGTGAGCAAAATTAGGACTGGATTGTTGTAACATAAAATTATTATAACATAATATATTATACATAAATAAACAAAGAAAAACAATAGAACACTAAACACAACTATATACAGTTAGATATATGTACACAATGGCTTACTCAAATTTACCATCCAGTAGGTCCTGATGTTCTGGCGTCCTCTCAAGTGAAATGCATTTCCTTAGCATCACGCCAAAAAATAATGGTTTGCCAAATGGTGCTCCATTTTTGTTCTCTGGATTTGTTCAAATGTGCCAACATTTTGTCATCGTTCGGGTAACAACGAACATGCCTCAAGTACCGTGAAGAACATCACCATTGCCAAAACCTTAATGAACGAATTATTCTGTTCATCGGGCACATAGAATCTACTTTAACCCAATCGTAAAAAGTAGCCAAAAATTGTGGGAAATGTGTCCTCATAATTCGGCAAGCAGTTACAGGTAAAAGTAGATATTGATGCCGAATAGTGTGAGTTCTTTTCAAATTTGAGATAACACAGTTTAAGATATCAAAGAATGTATGACCTTAAGCAAGCGCATTGAATACTACACAGGGAGCATCATTTCCAGTAGAAAAATGTCAATCTCCCATGATGTTCAGAAGGATAAACAATATCGCATTCCCCACATTCATGGTCGCGCTTGCTAAGGGAATGGTGATGTCTGGCCATCTAACAGGTCTATCTCCTTCTTCTTTAATTTCAAGACCATCACCGTATGTTGCACGAAAAGAAGTCCATGAAAAGGAACGGTTAGAGTTGTGGAGGATGTATGGCCATGTTGCTGCCGGCTCGTGATAGGGAAGATCCAATGTTATGGCAAACATTGGTTCAAAAAAGACATGTCGTGTGCCAGCAACTTGGATTGTGAACCCATCTAAGAAGAAGCCATGTGCATGGTTGAATGCTGGTGTGTCTTCCATATTAGCATAAAAGTATGCAGCCAAACTTGGAGAATAAGTTTGGTCAGGTTGAAGAACTAAGGAAGACCACCCGATCTTGGTAATCTAGTCATGGAAGTAAATGCCATAAGCACTGGAATCCATCATAGCCTGGAAGGATTGCTCAGGAATGATTTCGGAGTTTCCACGTTTGATGAAGATGATCTTTGATGGAGTAGAGAGAGGGGTAAGGCAAAGAGTCATGGCAAACTATCAATCAGTGTGAGGAAATGTCCAAAATGAAGTAGCCACGTTGAGTAAAGCAACGTGAGGGTCCTACTGAAAGGAAATCAAGTATGCCTCCCAGGCCTGATGGATAAGGATATATATGAAGAGAAGTGTCTAATAAAGTCTGACTGGATGGATGAAAGAGTATGGAAGAAGATAGACCCCTCCTATAATCAAATTTAAAATAACAAGTTAAAATTTGATTATTGGATATTAATAACAACTTGAATTATGACAACTTAGTAGGTATTGCTTACAAAATAAGACACAAAGATAACAACAAATTTTTTATTATTAGAGCACACGACGAAAAACTTAATTAATATTTTACTTATTTATTTATTTATTTATTTATTTATTTATTTATTATTATTATTATTATTATATATATATATATATATTTGAAGAAGAAAATCATGGATCACGATGATGACGATGATGGTTATGGGGACGCAGATCGTGCACAAGACTGTTTAGGTCATCAATTTTTTAGCTGAGCTGAAGCTGAATGTCCCCCTAGTTGGCAGAGAGCGTAGTTTGATTCCCCATTAGGAGAGCGTAATTTTCCAAGGACTGAGAGTGATTTTCCAAGATTTCCTCCTGTTCAATGTCGTGCATTACTTGACGTTCTTAGAATTCCAGAAGACTTTTGATGATGATTTCTTGGCGGGCGTGTAGTTCCCGCATGCCTTGGTGAAGAAAATGAATGCCTTCCATAGGATTAAAAATGTTCTACATGCCATTTTCATCAAAGAAATGTTCAGAGTATGAGCTTTGGTCTTGTCGTTCATCCGTCAGAGTATCTGGAGTCCAAAAACCAGCAGCGCATTCTGTGTGAATTACAATAAGGCCAGCTTTTTGAAGAAGTATTTCTGGATAAACAACTGGATAACCCCAAAGCAACATAATTTTTGTGACTATAGTAGGCAGCGGTACTAACCGTTTTTTATGCCTTGTGATCGAGTTCCAGAGATATTGGATTATGCAAAAGTCATCCCTTTGATTCTGCATAATCCAAAGTAGGTGGAGTTGAGGTTTTGTCACTTCAGATGATTGTGATGTACCTGCCACATTGTGTCCTAACCAGTGGAGCATAGCTCGTTGATTCTGTTTCAAGGAGTGCTGAAGAACAACGCGATGTATGTTTCCGATTTTGCCACGAGATACAGTGGCATGTAGTATTTGTTTGACGGTATCAAATGGTGACTCTTGAATATGGAACTCCGGTTTATTCATTGGAATTTGGAGTATGTCTGAGATAATTTCCCTAATCAATCCAAATCATTGTCCATGGGCATGGAAATAGAATTTACCATGTTCATGTCCACTAAATTGGTAGAACATCAAAACCAATTCTTTGGAATAAGCAGCTTCCGAATGATATAGAAGAGGCATCCATCCTCGACATACAATTTATGTGTCAAAATATGCAGAAAATAGGCCTTCATCAAAAAAATTCAAATAATTTTTCTCGGGCACTATCTTTCTTGGTTGATCCATTTGAAAGTATAAGTGAGGGAAAGATAGTGAAGAATGCGTGAAATGAAGATGGCTGAAAAGAAGAGATTTATAGCCAATATATGAGCCTTTACGAATTAGGATGGCAAGTGTAGGTAGATCCATAATTAATATGTGGAAAACACAAGTGAAACATGTGTTGTTGTTACCCATAATTATGTAACAGCAACTATGGGTATCCATGGTAGGTCTTTTCATGTCAGATTCCCAAAACAATTAATGAGGTGTTCACAATGTTAGAAAATACGGAGGAAGGTTTCACATGGTAATTAGACCAACACATATTTTCTATCTTGAGTTGTCAAATAGGGTATTGAAAAATAACGTCCCTAAGACTGTTACTGAGGTATGCAAAGAGATAGAACGTACAAAGGTGAAGTAGCCACAGTATAGTTAGACCTATAGGTAAATAATTCTGAATTGATGCAGCAACCCTCAATAGTGACAGATGGATAGAATGATAGAGCTGCGTGGGTGACATGTGTTAGGCCTACCGCGACTTGATATGAACATAATGAGTCGAGATTGATTTATTTTTTGTGAGTTATTGATTTTGTTTGTTTTTTTATGGTTTTTATGATTTTTTTATGTTTATGATAAGGTAAAAATATAACTAATACACACAAATATTAAATAGGGGACTTCTCCATTTAATACGTAAACCGTACAAATGTTTGAGAATTATTTATCACACCACACTAATATACAAAGCGACAAAGGAAAAAAGAGATGTAGGTTACATAGATCTAGATATTCTGGAGGATGTTATGCATGATTAACAGTATCACAACGATATATACTGTTATTAGGAAGACTTGGAATGCAACATCACGTTGCTGCTTTTCGAATTTTTCGATCGGATCCATTATGTTGAAGAAGATGAGTACTTGTGAAGATTAAGTTGTGGAGAGTGAGAGAATGAGATGAGTGAAGTTTGATGAGGAGTGTCGGATTTTATAAGCGAAAATATGACTGTTTGTGGATTAGTATGCCTAATCAAACCGTTAGGCCTAGTGGAGTGTCTGACCATTGAGCCTAGTGAATAAATCTGATGGAGTTACTATTTGAATCAGTCCGTTGGTCCTAAAGATTAGGCCTAATGCATAAAGGAACAAACTAATATATTTATAGTATGAAGACAATAATCTCATAACATAAATAATTTCTCATTTAATCCATCTGGAGATACAAAATTATAATAAATTAATCGACACACCATCTTACATCACTAGAAAAATAAAATGCAATACGTAAGGGAAACAAATGACAGAGTCATTTTCAAACTAAAAGAAGGAAGCTGCTACTGTGAATCTTCAGGGTTAGCTGAAGATGAACTAGGGTTCCGACGACGACGGTCAATGCGAACTCCTAAGTAGCTAACTGGTCCTGTATGTTGCCTAAAGACTGAACCACTTGTTCCTGAAACTGATGTTGGTTAGCCATCAACATACGCTGGAAACAGCTTTAACGATTACACAATTAGAGGGGGGGGGATGAGGATGAGGAGGAGGCACATTATCACACTCAACATCATCTCTTGCTATAGGTTCCCAGTGATCCAGAACACAAGTCTCGAAAATCCCAAAATTTTTGAAAGACCTTGTTAGGATTAATGGAGTAGCAGAATGGAACCCTAAATTAATCATAATATGTGTAACAAGAATAGCAAGAGGGGCTGACCTGTCGGATGCAGTAGTAAGGACATGGCCAAGGAAATGGACTATACAGAATGTTTCCTTCTTCTCCTGGAGGACCTACAGCAAATGCAAGAATGTCTTGTTGACGTCGGACGTCTTCGATGTACCAATCACATTATAGGCCAGCCATTGAGTGACTGCCAATTGGTTCCGTCGGAGGGAGTGTTGGAACACGCATCTCGAGCCATCGTTGTATTCTCCCTCGAGTAGCATGTCAAACATCAATTCCATAGTGTTAGGATACTCCGACATCAGCAGGGTTGGACTATCGGAGTTGATCGGAATATTCGTTATAATTGACAACAACTCTAACGTGAGTTCACATTCCATCCCATCCGCCGTAATCCAAAACTCATTTCCCCGGAAACCACCATTGTTATAGAACTTCAAAACTAAATCTTTGGAGTAGTGTTCCGAAATCAGGTGTGCAATAGATACTCCCACTCCCTACTTCAATTTCCGCATCAAAAAATGGGTGAAACATGTCAGCATCATATAGATTTTTAAAATTTCGTTCTCTGTGATTCGGCGATTTCCGGCCATAAAGAGATCGAATTGGTTCGCTGAGGGTGTATATGGGGTGAACGAAGCGAGGAGAAGACGCTGTATGAAAAGATTTTGATTCAGTGAGATTTCGATCGCATGGCGCGAGTCAATTTAGGGTATTGGTATCGCGTGCGAGAGTTGTTAAGTTGGGAACAAGATCCGGTTTTTTAGGGGGATGAAATGGGAGTGGCTGACGCGTGGTATGGGTCGCGAGAAGGTTTTATTGGCTGGGCACATTACTTAGGTCAGTTTTGAATTTTTGGCCCAATCCCATATGAAATCTGGAAATTCCCATTATGTCCCAAAATGTCCGAAACTTTCAATTTGAAATCTCGATTCGTTTCAACTCCAAATGGAATGAATGAGGTGCCAAAATGATCGGCATTAAAAATGCCATCCAATGGGATATGGAAAAGGCACATTCAAACTTGTTTTTGAAAATGTTGAAGAAGATTATATAATATGGTAAGGGGTTAAGTCCTGTAGAAACAGAACGCAACCTTTTTTTTTTTTTTTTATGTACAAATTTACAAGGGGAGATTAATGTGTTAACAACACCAGATGTCCAGAAGAATCACCACATACAATAATATCAGGCAACTATCATGTCGGCTCTGGAGAGAACCCAATCCAGCTAAACTGTGGCTTAACCTTTATGTTTTGGAGGCCTAAAATGCAGGACGGTACCATCCCTAACCGTTGTGCAATGGTCTAATAATAATATTACCCTTAGTACATATGGTATAGCCTCAAACTACCCCGAAATGAAATCAAATAGCAAACAGCTAGGGGTTAGCCTGGTGAAATCCATTGCCCGTCTGAATTAGGGAATATCCGATGTTGCACATCACGTATCTCTTTGTGCACAATGCTTAGTGCAAAGGGAAAAAAAAAGACACAAGTATATACATGTTGAGTCTTTTAACGTCATAACCTAAAGATGAAAGTGAGTCTTTTAACGTCAGATCCGCAAGACGAATGTGAGTCTTTTAACGTCAGATCCTCAAGACGAATGTGAGTCTTTTAACATCAAATCCTCAAGGCGAATCCAAACTTGTGGTGTCAAACAAAAATATACCTTATACCGGCAAATATCAGATAGTAATTTAAGACCTGGACAGAAAGGTATTTGACAATGCATACACAACCCCATTCTTCGCGCACGTTGCTTTCGAGCAAAAGTACTACGACCATTACCTATTCGAGATGGGTGAGATTTACACAAAATGATGAGCTGAAGTTCACGAGGAAGAGAATAGAAAAGGGAAAAAAAAAAAAGGAAGGAGGGGAAATTTTTGGTACCCATTGTTTACTAGAAGGCATGTTTGCTCGATTATCAGAAGACATTTATACTCAGTTCTGAAATAGAGTTTTTGTGGACTACGGTTCCGGAACTTGTAACCACACACTCTAAGAGATTTGAGAAAGACAATGGAAGAGGGCCCGACTACCCTAATGGTCTACTTCCCCTTTTTAAACACATGGAAGGAAGTACACCATCGAATCTATTAGTCTCTATAGACTGGATCTTGAAGAAGAGTCTTTTCAACATTTGGAAAATGCAACTCATGATAATGTTTAAGGCGTTGGCCATTTACTTAAAATTTGCTGTTATCATTTAAATTTTTCAAAGAGATAGCCTCATAAGGGGTGACAATAGAGACAGTGAAAGGACCAAACCATCGTATTTTTAATTTTTCTGGAAAAATGTGTAATCTTGAGTTGTACAATAAAATTTTTTGACCAATTTTGAAATCTTTTCTCAATATGTGCTTGTCATGCACTCTTTTCATGTTGGCTTTATAGGACTTTGAGAGATCATAGGCATCACTCCGAATTTCCTCAAGCTCATTTAATTGCAATTTTTGCTTCTCGCCTGCCGCATTGGTATTATAATTTAGGCTTTTTATGACCCATAGAGCACGATGCTCAAGTTTAACCGACAGATGACAAGGTTTTCCAAAAATGAGGAGGTAAGGAGACATGCCTATAGGTGTCTTAAAGGTCGTTCTATATGCCCACAAGACATCAGATAATTGGAGAGACCAGTCTTTCCTAGATGGATTAATTGTTTTTTCTAAAATGGATTTAATCTCTCTATTAGAAACTTCTACTTAGCCACTGGTCTGAGGATGATACGGAGTTGCCACCTTGTGAGTGACTCCATATTTCTTTACTAACAACTCAAAAATTTTATTACAAAAATGTTTTCCCCCGTCACTAATGATAGCTTTGGAAACCCTAAAACGAGAGAAAATATTTTCTTTTACAAACAAAACAACAGTCTTATGATCATTCGCATGACATGCCATTGCCTCAATCCATTTTGACACGTAGTCAACAGCTACTAGTATGTAGAGAAAGCCATGAGAATTTGGAAAGGGACTCATGAAGTTGATGCCCCACACATAAAAAATTTCCACAATTAAAATTGGATTGAAGGGCATCATATTGCACTGAGTAATGCGTCCTAGCTGGTGATGTTGCGCCATTGCACATGTCCAGCTCCTTCTCATGTAATCCCAAGACCATCACCGTAAGCTTCATAAAAAGCAGGCCAATGAAAGGAACGGTAAGAATTGTGATAGATGTAATGCCATGATGCTGCCGGCTCGTGATAGGGAAGATCCAAAGTTAGGGCAAGCTGTTGTTCAGGAAAAATATGTCATGTGCCACCAACTAGGATTGTGAAACCGTCTAAGTAGAAGCCATGTTCATGGTTGAATGCTGGTGTGTCTTCCATATTAGCATAAAAGTATGCAGCCAAACTTGGAGAATAAGTTTGGTCAGGTTGAAGAACTAGGGAAGACCACCCGATGTTAGTGATGTAGTCACGGAAGAGATGGCCATAAGTACTGGAATCCATCATAGCCTGAAAAGATTGCTCAGGAATGAGTTTTGAAGGTGTCCTGTTTGATGAAGATGCTACGTTCAATGAAGATGCCATGTTTGATGGAGTGGAGTGATGGGGAAGGATATGAGAAGAAATATGTCCAAGAAAATTTGACTGGATAGAGGAATGAGTATACAAGAAGATAAAACCTCCTGTAATCAAGTTTAAAATAACACGTTAAAATTGTTATTATTACAACTTGAAATATGACAATCCTAGTAGGCATTTCTTACAAAAGAAGACACAAAGATAACAACAAATTTAGATTATTATAGCACACGATGAAAAATGTAATAATATGCTAGATTATTTATTTATTTTATTTATTTATTTTTATTTATTTATATTTTTTTAAGAAGAAAATCACGGATCATGAGGATGACTATGGAGACGCAGATCGTGCACAAGACTGTTTAGTTCATCAATTTGTTGGCTTAGCTGTAGTTGAATGTCTCCTTGGATGACAGAGAGTGTAGTTTGATTCTCCATGAGGAGATCGTGATTTTGCAAGGACTGAGAATGATTTTCCAAGATTTCCTCCTGCTGAACATCGTGCATTGCTTGACGTTCTTGAAAATCCAGAAGGCTTTTGATAATGATTTCTTGACGTGCATGTAGTTTCCGCATGCCTTGATGAACAAATTGAATGCCTTCCATGAGATTAAAAATGTTCTGCATGGCATTTTTATTGAAGAAATGTTCAGAGTTTAAGCTTGGGTTGTCCTGTTCATCTGTCAAAGTATTTGGAGTCCAAAAACCAGCAGAGTAGTCTATGTGAAGTATAGTAATAGCCGCTCTTTGAAGAGGTATTTCTAGAGAAACTACTGGATAACCCCAACACATCATGATTTTTGTGACTAAAGTGGGCAGAGGTGCTAACCTTTTTGTTTTCCTGGTGATCGCATTCAAGAGGTGTTGGATTATGCAAAAATCATCCCTTTGAGTCTGCATAATCTATAGTAGGTGGAGTTGAGGCTTTGTCACTTCAAATTGGTGTGATGTACCTACCACATTGTATCCCAACCAGTGGAACACAACTCGTTGATTCTGTTTCAAAGAGCGTTGAAGAACAATATGATGTCTATTTCCGACTTCACCACGAGAAACGGTGGCCCGTAGTAAAGTTTTGATGGAATCAAATGTTTACTCTGGAAGATGGAACTCCTGTGTATTCATTGGAATTTGAAGTAAGTCGGAGATAAGTTCCCTAGTCAATTCAAATCGTTGTCCATAGGCATTGAAATTGAATTTTCCATTTTCCGGTCCACTAAATTGGTAGAACATCAAAACCAATTCTCTGGAATAACGAGCTGCTGAATGATATAGAAAAGGCATCCATCCTCGACGTACAATTTATGTGTCAAAATAAGGAGAAAACCGACCATCATCAAAAAAATTCAGGTAGTCTTTCTCAGGCACTATCTTTCTTGGTTGATCCATTTGAAAGAAGAAGTGAGGGAAGGATAGTAAAGAATGCTTGAAATGAAAATGGCTGAAAAGAAGAGATTTATAGCCAATCTATGAGTATGTACCAATCGGGATGCCAAGTGCAGTTAAATCCATAATTAATATGTGGAAACACAAGTGACCCATGTGTTGTTTTGACACATACTTTTTGGAACAGCAACTATGTGTATCCATAGTAAGTCTTTTCATGTCAGATTTCCAAGAACAATTAATGAGGTGTTTCAATGTTAGAAAATACAGATGAAGGTTTCATATGGTAGTTAGACCTACGATAATTTCTGAATTAATGATCATACCTTAAGAATGGAAGAAGGACAAAATAATCGAGCAGCGAGCGCGACAAGTTTTTAGGCGTACCGTGTAGCGTATGCGATCTTCTATGAACACAATGAGTTGAGATTGAATTATTTTTGTGAGTTATTGATTTTTCTTCTTTGTTATGGTTTTGATAATTTTTTTATGTTTATGAGAAGGTAAAAATACAACTAATACACACAAATATTAAATATGGAACTTCTTCATTTAATACGTAAACCGTACAAATGTGTGAGAATTATTTAACACACCATACTAATATACAAAACGACAAAGGGAAAGAGAGATGTAGGTTACATAGATCTAGATATTCTGGAGGATGTTATGCATGATTAACAGTAGCACAATGATAAATACTGATATCAGGAAGACTGTGAATGGCCCATCACGTTGCTCCTTTTCTAATTTCTCGATCGGATCCATTTATTGAAAAAGATGAAAATTTGTGAAGATGAATTTGTGGAGAGTGAGAGAATGGGGTGAGTGAAGGTTGATGAGGAGTGTCAGATTTTATAGGCGAAAATCTGACCGTTTGTGGATATCTAACCGTTTGGATATTTGACCATTGGGATATTAAACCGTTGGGCGTGAAGGCTTTAGTGGCTGGACACGTGATTTGGGTCGGGTTTAAATTTTTTCGCCCAAGCCCAAATGAATTCCTAAAATTCCCATTATGTCCTGAAATGTCCCGAAACTTCAACCGCGAAATTTCAATTCGTTTCATATCCAAATTGAACGAATGAGGTGCCAAAACGATTGGCATTAAAAATGCCATCTAATGAAATACGGCAAGGCAATTTCAAACTTTTTTTATTTTTTTATTTTGGGAGGAGGGGATTGAGTCTTGTAAAAACAGAATGCAACCACCCTCTTTTTTTTTCTTTTTTTTTTTTATTTTTATATATATATATATATATATATATATATATATATAAATATATATATATAGATGAATGTACCAACAACAACACCGCAAATCGGAAGAAGCACCACAAATAGTAAAATCAGGTAACTGTTATGTCGGCTCTAGAGTGAAGCTAATCCAGCCAGACTGTGGCTTAACCTTTATGCTTTGGGGGTCTAGGGTTCAGGACAGTACCATCCCTGACCAATGTGCAATGGCCTAGTAATAATATTACCCTTAGTACATATGGTATAGCCTCAAACTGCCCCAAAATACAGTCACGTAGAAAATTGGTCGGGGTTGGCCTGGTGGAATCCATTGCCCATACGAACTAGGGAATGTCCGATGTTGCATAACACGACTCTCTTTGTGCACAATGCTTAGTGCAACGGGAAAAGTAAAAGACACGAGTATATACATGTTGAGTCTTTTAACATCAGATCCTCAAGACGAATGTGAGTCTTTTAAAGTCAACCTCAAGACGAATGTGAGTCTTTTAACGTCAGATCCTCAAGACGAATCCTAACCGGTGAGAGCAACGGGACGACTATGAAGTTTATCATTTTCAGCGGGTGTCAGACAAAAATATGCCTTATACCAGCAATTATCAAATAGAAATTCAAGACCTGGATAGAAAGGTGTTTGAGAATGCATACACCATCCCATTCTTTTCGCACGTCGCTTTCGAGCAAAAGAACTACGACCATTACCTATTCGAGATGGATGAGACTTACACCAAATGATGAGCTGAAGTTCACGAGGAAGAGAATAGAAAATGGAAGATAAGGAAGGAGGAGAAATCTTTGGTACCCATTGTTTACCAGAAGGCATGTTTGCTCGATTAACAGAAAACATTTATACTCAGTTCTGAATAGAGTTTTGGTGGACTAAGGTTCCGGCGCTTGCAACCACACACTCTAGGAGATTTGAGAAAGAAAATAGAAGAGGGCCCGACTACCATAATGGTGTACTTCATCTGTTTTAATCACATGGAAAGAAGTACACCAACGAATCTATTAGTCTCTGTAGACTGGATCTTAGAGAAGAGTCTTTTCGACATCTGGAGAGCGCAACTCGTGATAATATTTTAGACGTTGGACATTTACTTGAAATTCGCTGTTATCGTTTAAATTTTTCGAAGATATAGTCCCATAAGGGGTGACAGCAAAGACAATGAAAGGACCAGACCATCGAGTTTTTAAAATTCCTAGAAAAATGTGTAATCTTGAGTTGTACAACAAAACTTTTTAACCAACTTTGAAATATTTTCTCAATATGTGCTTGTCATGCACTCTTTCCATGTTGGCTTTATAGGACTTCGAGAGATCATAGGCATCACTCCGAATTTCCTCAAGCTCATTTAACTACAATTTTCTCTTTTCATCTGTTGCATTGGTATTATAATTGAAGCTTTTGATGGCCCATAGAGCACAATGCTCAAGTTCAACCGGTAGATGACAAGGTTTTCCAAAAACGAGGCGGTAAGGAGACATCCCTATAAGTGTCTTAAAAGTCGTTCTATATGCCCACAAGGTATCAGATAATCGGAGAGACCAGTCTTTCTTAAATGGATTAACAGTTTTTTCCAAAATAGATTTAATCTCTCTATTAGACACTTCTACTCGGCCACTGGTCTGAAGATGATATGGAGTGGCCACCTTGTGAGTGACTCCATATATCTTTACTAATGACTCAAATATTTTATTACAAAAATATTTTCCCCCATCACTAATGATAGCTTTAGGAACACCAAAACGAGAGAAAATATTTTCTTTTACGAACAACACGACAGTCTTATGATCATTCGAATGACTTGGCATTGCCTCTATCCATTTAGATACGTAGTCAATAGCTACAAATATGTAGAGAAAGCCATGAGAATTTGGAAAGGGACCCATGAAGTTGATGCCCCATAAATCAAAGATTTCCACAATTAAAATTGGATTTAAGGGCATCATATTGCGCTGAGTAATGCGTCCTAGCTGCTGGCAGCGTGTGCATGCTTTGCAATGCTCATGTGCATCTCTAAACAGGGTTGGCCAATAAAATCCACATTGTAGAACTTTAGCCACAGTTTTCTTACCAATGAAATGACCACCACAAGATTTTTCATGGCAGAACGATAACACGTCATTGTGTTCCCAGTCAGGAATGCAATGGCGGATCAGTTGGTCGGAACAATACTTGAAGAGGTAGGGATCATCCCAGAAATAAAATTTCACAGTGGATAAGAACTTTTTTTGGTCATTATGAGAACAAGATGAAGGGACTTCCTCGGTAACTAGGTAATTTACTATATCAACGTACCAAGGAGACGAAAAGACAGAATACAAATGTTCATCGGGAAAGAAATCACAGATGGTGTAGTAGCATGATGTGGAAAAGATGACGGGGTCAGTGGTGCAGGGGATAAGGTACAGAATACTGAGGAGAGAAGGAGAGCACGGGATTGTAACCGCGAAACCCTAGACCGTAGGTGTCCCAGGTACGGAGTGGAGTCGGACCGTAAGATATATGGACAGATGGACGACCCACAAAAGAGGGGGTTGATATAAAAGGAACAGTGTGAGAAGGGAATAAGAGGAGAAAAAGAAAAAAGGGAGGAAGGAGAGAAAGAGAGAAAAAAAAAAGAGTGAGTTGTATCGTGCTCATACATTTGGCCCCGTCTGTGGGGAACGACAAGAACAAGAAAGCAATGGCACCGAAGAAGAGAGTAGGTAGACCTAAAAAGGTGGCGGTGGAGAATGTAACGCCGGATCTAGCGCCGGATAGTGTGATTGATGGAGAAGGAGACCGAAGAGAGGAGTGGGAAACTGAAGAAACGAGGCTGATGAGAGAGGAGATCGCGAGGCTGAGGGAGGAGAATGAAGAACTGAGAAGGGAAAGAGAAAGGGCGGAGGATGAGACCGAGGAAGAAGGGAATGAGGGATCTGACGGAGAGAGAGCTAAAGAAGATATGGCGGGACCAGATCTGGTAGAAAATCCGGTAGCAGGGTTGACTATGGAGCAAGTCCAGGAGATGATAGACAACGATAGGGAAGTGAATCAACGACAAGAGAAAAATCATGGAGGAGCGGCTAGTCAGGTGGTGGTGGGGTTGAACCGCAACCCGTTGGCAGACAAAATATGGGCATCAGAGGTCCGAAAGCGGTTCGCTCAACCTAGATTCGAAAGGTATGACGGTAAGGGAGATCCGGCAGACCACATCCATCATTTCCGGCAACAGATGCCTCTGTGGCAGGAGGCGCGGTATGATGGTCTGCGATGCATGATGTTCTCGGCTAGTCTGAAGGGAGGAGCATCAAATTGGTATTACAGGTTACCCGCGGAGAGCTTAACCAATTTCCAAGAGTTGGAGCAAGCATTCATAGATCACTTCATATACCAGAAGAGACGGGTGGTAGATATCGCGGCACTATTCAATGTGAGACAACGGTCCTCAGAGTCAGTTAGAGAGTTTTTATGTCGATTCAAGGCAGAGACATTGAAAGTTGAAAACCTAGATGAACGGACCGGTGGTGAAGGGACACATGCCTCCTCCGGGAAGGATATTAGGAATTATCAATGTGATATACAGCGGTGAAGTCCTAAGTCACAATGCTCATAGAGACAAGATAAGGTGGACGGCGAGCATCCAACAAATCAGTGAGAGGGTGGATAGACTGCGGCAGAATTCAGGAGCGACATCAGAGAAGGACAGGATAGTGTTCAGCAGCGCAGATCTACGGGCATGTGGACTCGCCGCATGAAAGCACCCTGGTGATTACAGTAGATATGGGGAACTACATGGTTAAGAAAGTGCTCATTGATTGTGGAAGTGTGGTGGACCTTCTATTCAGAGGGGCGTTGGAAGAGATGGGAGTAGATCCTAAGCAGCTGCGGCCTTCACGGACCAATCTATACGGATTCAATGGAAGTATGACTGAACCCATGGGAGAACTTTTGTTGCCAGTAACAACGGGTCCGGTGACCGTTTTCACGCGATTCATGGTTATAGATTCGATTTTGCAGTACAATGTGATTTTAGGGAGATGATGGATCCATGAGATGAAGACAATACCATCCACGTACTATCAAGTGATACAGTTTCCAACACCTGCCAGCGTATATGAGGTTTATGGTGACCAAGTGACGGCCAAGAATAGTCACAGGGGCACCGTGAAGCGATTGATCCGCAGACCGGAGGGAGAAGCTTCTGACCTGAGAAAAAGGCGAGCATAGGAATTATAGTGAGCCTCGGTGGAGGGGGAGTTGGAGGCATCAGAGGGACCGAAAACGATTGATGAAATTGAGATGGTAAATATTGGGGAAGGAGAAGAGGAGAAGTTCACAGCGGTAGGATCCAGTTTGCCAGAAGAATGGAAAGATAAGTTGATACAATTTTTATCTGAGAATAAAGATGTTTTTGCTTGGACAATAAAGGATGTCACTGGGTTAGATCCTAAGTTTGTGTGTCACCGGTTACACATGAAGGAAAACGCCAAACCCGTGAGACAGAAGTTGCGCGACATCAGACCTAAATATGCAGAGGGAATTTGCGAGGAAGTGTCGAGGTTGAAAAGAGCTGGAATAATCCGAGAAGTGGAGTTCACTAACTGGTTGTCTAACATAGTCGCAGTACCGAAAAAGAATGGCAAGGTCCACATGTGCGTCGATTTCAAGGATGTGAATCTGGAATGTCCGAAGGACAGTTACCCGATGCCGCGAGTAGACGAGCTGGTGGATAGGACGGCAGGATTCAAAGTATTTTCCTTTATGGATGCATCGATGGGATACAATCAGGTAGCGATGTATAAACCGGATCAGGAGAAGACGACCTTTGTGGTAGAGGGGGGTACCTATTGCTATACGAGGATGCCGTTTGGGTTGAAGAATGCGGGAGCTACCTTCCAACGGCTAGGGGAGAGAATGTTCGAAGGCAAGATCTGAAAGGGAATGGAGATTTACATATATGACATGGTAGAGAAGAGTATGTCAGAGGAAGAACATATAGAAGGGTTGAGAGAGACATTTGGGATATTGAGAAGATACAATTTGAAGTTGAACCCGGAGAAGTGCACATTCGGGGTGACAACAGGAAAATTCTTTGGATATATCATTACCCAGCGGGGAATTGAAGCTAATCCCGAGCAGATAAGATCTTTGGTAGAGATGCCGTCACCGCGGAATGTTAAGGAAGTACAGCGTCTAGCCGGAAAGGTCGCAGCTTTGAATAGATTCATCTCCAAGTCATCCGAGAAGTGTCGTCTGCTGTATAGATTGTTAAGGAATACACCTGATTTTGTATGGACCACGGAGTGCGAGGAGGCATTCCAAGAGTTGAAAGTATATCTGGGCAAAGTGCCTCTGTTGTCGCGGCCAAAGCAGGGGGAAAAGCTGTATCTATATCTGGGGGCCACAGAGTATGCTGTTAGTTCAATATTAGTCCGCCTAGTGGACAAGGTAGAGAAGCCAGTATATTTTCAAAGCAAGACTTTGTTGGATGCAGAAACCCGATACAGTAGGATCGAGAGGCATGCCTTGGCATTAATTTTCTCCACCTTGAAGCTGAGACCGTATTTTGAGGCACACGTAGTGGTGGTGGTGACGAATCTGCCCCTAAAGCAGGCTTTGAGGACAGAAAAGTCAGATCGAATGTTGAAATGGGCAGTGATGTTGAGCTCATATGAGATACAGTATCAGGTAAGGACCGCGGAAAAGGCACAGGCGGTAGTGGAATTTCTGGCAGAGTTTCCTGCGGAGGATCCTACTTGGGGAGAAGAGATGGTCATAGAACCGGAGAGAGAGATAGAGCCAAACTTGTTAGACCCCTGGGATAAGAGGAACGGATGGAAAGTGTTTGCCGATGGGTCAGCGACGAACGCATGCAGTGGCATAGGGATTGTGCTGGTTACGCCCGATAATGACAGAATAGAGCAAACTATGAAATTAGGGTTCGTGGCATCCAGTAACGAGGCGGAATATGAAGCAGTAATAGCAGGATTGAGAATGGCCGAGGACTTGGGTGTGAAGGAGCTGACAGTATACTTTGATTCGAATTTAGTCGTGTGCTAGGCGAATGGAGGATTTGCCGCTCGATGTCCCCGAATGGCAAAATATTTGGAGGTGTTGGTAAACAGTCTTCCTATTTCACGAGTCTTAGATTCATTCATTTGGGCCGAGGTGAAAATAGGCATGCCAACGCCTTGGTTTATGTTGCCACAGCAATCCCAGGGTCAGAAGAAAGGATGATCCAGGTGAGAAGGTTGGAAAAACCAAGCACGGAGGGAACAATAGATATATGCCAGGTCGCGAAGGAACAATGGAGTTGGATGGATCCTATCATCCACTTTTTGGCGGGAAACGAGCTGGCCGACAAAAAGGAGAAGAGAAGGTGGCAACAAACGTCCCAGAGATATGTTCTACTCAAAGAGGAATTGTATCGGAAAAACTTTAACGGGCCGCTGCTAAAATGTTTGAGTCCACGGCTAGCAGCTGAGGTGCTGGCCGAATTACACGAAGGGGATTGCGGGAGCCATTCTGCAGGAAGAACTACAACTCACTGGTTGCTGACACAAGGGTATTTCTGGCCTCACATGAAGAGGGATGCAGTGGAGTTTGCCAAAAGATGCAACAAGTGTCAGAGGTTCGCGCAGTTAATATTCGCCCCAGCGGAACCTTTGCACAACGTTTTCACTCCTTTGCTATGTGGGCAATGGATATAGTGGGACCGCTGCCCATGGCTAGCGGGAAGCAAAGATTCATGCTCGTTGCCACTGACTATTTCACGAAATGGATTGAGGTCGTACCTTTGCAACAGGTGAAGTAGACACAAGTGATCAAGTTCTTGTGGGAGAACGTCATCTGCCGGTTTGGATTACCATATGTCATCATAGCGGACAACGGGACCTAGTTCACCAGAGCAAAAGTGGTTGCCTTCTTGCAAGCGTACATGGAGTAAAACAGAGTTTCTCAGCCCCTTACATAGCCCGAAGGGTAACGGACAGGCAGAGTCATCCAACAATGTGAACAATTTGAAGAAGAAGTTAGAAGACAAAAAGGGAGCTTGGGCAGATGAGCTGAATCATGTACTTTGGGCCTATCGGACTACACCTTGGTCCTCCACTCAGGAAACCCCATACTCCATGGCTTATGGTGTGGAGGCCGTGATACCTTCAGAGATGGTTGCAGCAACAACACGGACAAAGGCAGTGGAGGAAGGTTCAAATTGGAGAATATTAGCAGCGGATATGAATATGGCGGAAGAGAAAAGGGATACAGCCCTCATAAAGTTAGAAGAGTACCACAGAAGGTTACAGAGACAGTATAACAAGAAGGTCAAGCCGCGGCACTTTCAGATAGGCGAGCAGGTCCTCCGCCGAGTGACCTCTAGTACAAAGAGAGAGAATGAGGGGAAATTAGGGCCGTATACTGTGGTAGATGTAAGAGGAGCGGGAACCTACAAATTACGGACTAAGGAAGGTAAGTTGGTAGAGAAACCATGGAATGTTAGAATGCTCAAAAAATTTCACACTTGGATGTAACGAAAAATCAGAGCAAAGATATGTAGTTGTGTGTAAATATATAATACAACGACACTTTTGAAATAAAATTGTTCACTGAGTGATAAGAGCCCAAAACTATAGTTTTAACCCTGTAACAGTCATACTTTTAGACCAATTATGTGAGTAATAATTAAGAGTTAACACTGATTACGTGTTTTTATGCATTTCAGGCTTCAAAGTCCATTATGTGCAGAAATGTGCCACTTTAGCGAGATAAAGGAGCAAAGGTCGGTTACTAAGGAGTTCCGTGATTAAAGGCCAAGATTCAAGAAGACAAAGCCTTTCTAAAAGCCCGGTCAAAAGCTGAAAAGTCGACGCGGGCAGAAACAGCACACAAAGTCAGCAGAACTTCCTAAGGCCGTATCTTTGGACTCAGACCTCGGAATGGGGTCTACCTTATGTCAAAACGACCGGATCGAAAAGAGATTTCCAATGGTCTAAGCCTTGACCCAATCAGATGAGCAGAAGTGGATGAAAAGTCTGTTGAAGCCAACTGCAGCTGAAGAGGCCTTTTTGGACTGAAAGAATTGGGTTTTGGGCCTGATTCTCTGGCCCAAAACATGGCTCCAAGCCCATGCACGATTTTTGGATCTGAAAGTATAAAAACAAGAGCTTGACTCTTAGTTAAGAGGAGGCAGTTAATGGCAGATAGTTAGGTTAGAAAATAAAGATAGCTTAGAATAGAAAGTAGCCATTAAAATAGCTTCTAGATCTAGATTTAATTATTTTTAGTTAAGTTAGTTTCAAATCCAATTCTTGTTTTAGATTAATCTTTAGAATCATTGTTCTTCATTGATTAGATAAATAAAATAGTAGATTCTTATTCATTTCGATTTTTGTCATTACAATTGTTAGATCTAATCTCATTTATTACTTGTTATTCAATTCTTAGTTATTAATTAGATTTTAATTATTGTTTAATTTAGATTAGTAAAATTCAATTCTTTATATTATGTTTAGTTTTAATTTAATCGGAAATGATTGCGTAATGATTCTCGGCTAAACCTCCATTAGGGGGGGTTGAGAAGCCTTGATGAAAGCTTGATTCCGATTATCGTAGAGTCGTCATAATTTCTATTCCACTCTAGAAACGATTAATTCACCATGAGAATGGGTTTAATCGTTCACATGCTAGTTATGAATTGGTAGAAATTCCATGTGTAATTAGGGATTAGGAAGAACCAATTGTTCTGCGTAGCAGTTCAATTCGGATTGCGACGATTCGTCATTAGTAGGAGTAAGTCGAGTTAAGGTGGAATCAATCCCCCTCTAACTCCTTATCATAGAATCGACGTAGCATTCCCATAGTTGTTCTAATAGTCGACTAGTTGCATCTTGTGGGTAGTTGCATCGTAGTCTAGTTGCCATTTCGTAAATCTCTCATTAGACTTAGAGTAGAGTAATTAGACTAGAAAACACAGCATGCGGAAGGACTAGGAGTGGAACAAATCATCTACTCCACTATATCTCGATAAAATTGAGAGTATAAATCTTTGATAAATTTTAGGCACGTAAAATAGTTTTAGTTTACTTACGTTTTGAGTCTTATGCGTTCATTTCGTAGGTAAACTTTTATCATTTTTATGTTTTATCACTGAGACGAGTGCAGAGTCATGTATGAGGCAAAACAAGGGGCCCCAAATGGCTTCCCGTGTCTGTAACACCGTGGAGTGGTACAAAGCACACATGGGGCATTGAGCCCCAGAGTATAGAGAGAGACAGCGTAGGGGAGGAGCCTGGCACGACATACGAAGTTCCGAATAGAGTGGGCAAAGCATGGGGGCTAACCCCCGCGACCGACATACTCACATTATTGAACAGAGGACAAGAAAAGTTGTCCTCGTCCGTGGAGTGGGATGAGCCCTTCGTGGATGAGAGAGTTGAACTACACGTGGGGCATTGAACCCAGGAGCAGCAAAAGTCAGCGGAGGGGATGAGCCCTTTGCCGATACAAGGCCGGAGAGGAGCCGGTGGTGAGTGGAAATGTCCCAAGTGAATTAGTGGGTCGTGGAATAGAGTTATGAATGCACGCGGATCGTGGAGACAAACCTCTTCTGGCTAAGTAGCTAAGCAGAAGGAGGTCGGCCGGGGAGGAATACTAACTATCTAAGTCAATACAGCAAGATCGCAGGAGAGATATATATAGACAAGGGGAGATGGGGGGATGTATGGACAATACAGATAAATCAAACATCGGAATCCGTAGCTAAAGAGACAACCCACATGAAACGAAAAACAAGCATTCTTTGAAACAAAACGAACATCAAGTGTTTACAAAACAAAAGGAAAGGTAAACTTGGTAAGAGTTCAATAGTTCAGATATGGCATGGTGCATAAAAGAGAAGCTAAAACTATTCATTTGGGGGGTTGTCCTGAGTCCGGATATTAGAGTCCGCGTCCATGGCCGGGGGTGCGAAGTCATTAGTAGCGGCTGCTAGAGTGGACGGATCCTCTTGGCTGGGGTGATCGGGGATGACATCAGTGGGTTGTCCACCTTCCAATGCAACATCAGTTCTGTTAAGCTCTGTGGTGTGGGGCCTTTCGGGGAGGAGTCTCCCTTCTCGAGTGAGTCGTACGTGCTCTTCTTGAAGTTTGCATACTACTTGCTTGTCGGCCAACAGTTTAAAGTGGTCGCGCAAAGCTGCCATGTCGGCCTGGTGCTGTTGCTGGAAGGCCGTGGAGTCAACCTGATGTGTTTGCTTAAGGGCATCCACGGATTCTTGATGTTGGCGAGCAAGAGCGTCCAAGTCGTGCTGGTGTTGTTGAAGAAGTTCTTCCCTCTGTCGTTCCAGGCGTTCAGCGGCTTTGTCCATGTCACGCTGGTGGGTCAACCCCGCGAACCCAAGCTCATCTTGGGCCCGGGTCTTCGCAAGGTTGGCGGCTTCCAGATCGGATTGAAGCCCTACACAGGCGCTTTTTAAGCCTTTAGGCCCACAGAGTTTTTTCTCAAGGGATACTACTTTGTTCTTGGCGTTGAGGAGTCCACAAACCATATAAGAAATGTCCAAGCTTACCTAGAATCATAAGGCGAGAGGTAAAAAAAAAAACGTACCCTTTCCCAATTGGTATACAATGACGTGCAATGTTGATCGAACGAACCCTGATCAGAATACATGATGTCTTTCGGAAGATGAGCATTGTAGAAAAGTGAGGAGGCGATGGCCACATTATACAGGGCAGAGTCGGTGGTGGTTAGCCTGCAGTCGCGTACCTTGAACACAGGACGAAATTCTTCCACAGGGGACAAATCTGAAGTAGGAACCTCGGGTGGACAAGGTTCTTTGCCAGGATGGCGAGTGTGCGAGGAAGGGACTACGGATTGGAGGGGTTGGGAAGGAATGGGCTCAGGATCTTCAGAGATAGAGTTCTGCTAGGTAACTTGGTCGGATTTGGTAGAGGTAGAAGTCCGCAGTATCTTGGTGGGCGGAGCTTGGGCAGATACATTGGTCTCAGGGACAGGGATCTCCATGACATCAACATCCCTGTCGGAGTCGCTGTCAAACAACTTCTGTTTGCGGATATCTATATTTTCAGTGGGGGAAAGGGGAGAGGTGTATTGATCGTCCCAAGTGGATATGGAGCAGAAAGAGGGAAGGTCTTCGTGAGGCGGTGTGTAAGGGCGGGTTCACAAGACGGCGTGGACCGCGGAGGAAGGTCGGGAATGATGACGGTGCGGGCCTGGGTTTTGAGATCTTCTTCTGGGAGGGGGTGAGGCTCGCAGTTTCCTTTCTTTGGGAGGAGGGGGACGATAAAATGGAGCAGAGAAGCCGCGGAAAGTTTGTAGAGTAGGGACTTGCAATAGGGGAGTAGTGGTGGTAGGGTTGATACCTAAGAGTTCGGCTTGACCAGCACCAAGATCGCGAAGCTTCTGGAAGACAGGATAAGAGATGCCTGAGTAAATTTGAGATTTGGAATCCTGGCGCCAACCTACAAAATGGGGAAATGCGGCGGTTAGTGGATAACGATACGGATGGACGAAGAGATAAGAATAGTAAAGATACTCACCACGGGCTATGAAGGCGAGATGGTTAAGTGTCAGTTCTGGAGGCATGTCCACGGATAGAAACTGCCCCGATACGTATAAAGGGTAGTGGTGCCACACCTTATCGGAGGTAGTGACGCGGAGCAGGAGGGGGGACTTCTGAGGGCGCACACAGAAGGACTGGTACCCCACACCGACGTCCTTGGTGCTCTTCTTGAGGAAATAATGGGAAATGATATCGCGACTGGTGATCTGAAGGTCACCAACTTTGTTGTACGAGTTCGTGGCAAACATTGTCCGCCAGAAGTTCCCAATGCCTTGGCATAGGGGGATATTAAAGTGATTACATACTTCGACGTCCAGGCGGGTGAGGGGAAGTCGTAGACCGGTAACTATTTGAACCATAGTGATCACGAGACACCCCGGTCTGCGGGGAACTAGGTGGGGGTAATGGGTGGTTGATGGCACATGCTCTAGACCAATACAGGCAGGGATGCCATAAGCAACCCTAATTGAGTCTAAATCAGGGCGGCAACATCGGGACGGTGGAGGTAATGGGGGACCTTGACGTCCCGAAGTGGATGGTACCGCCGCAGATGATGTTGGGGGTTGAGACGATGCCCCAAGGGATGGAGATGAGCCTGATTCATCGGATTCACTGGTCGACATCGGAAAGGAAGAGGAACAGACGCAAGATTTGAACCAACCCAAACAACCAGTTCAAACAAAAAGAGAAGAAGGCCAGAAAATGTACCGGTAGGAACAAAGACAGAGATGATAGGCCTGGAAGAGGGTGCCGAATGTGGGGTAGAATCGCAGGAAGAACAGTGGAATTCGTGCTAACAGAGTCTGATCGGGAAAGCAATAATAATGGCAGAGCAAGAGAGGTAGAAGAAAGAAATGAGAAAGAGGGAGAAGGCAAAGAGTTTAAAAGGAGTGAGGGGTAAGGAGGTAAATACAGAAAGTTGGTGAATTCGAGGAATCGGGGTGACAATCCAGTCAGGATAAGACACGTGGGGGTGAGAGACACGAGGGCGGCTGGAACATGCGTGATGATGATAGTTCACCTCACACACAAATCGATGAAAAAGAGGTAAGGGCAAGGAATAGAAAGGACAAACGGTGAAGGTTCTCGACCCCAGATCCTTTAACAGGACCGCAGAGTCGAGAAGGGGCATTTGTAGTAGCATGATGTGGAAAAGATGACAGGGTCAGCGGTGCAGGGGATAAGGTGCAGAATACTAAAGAGAGAAGGAGAGCACGGGATTGTAACCGCAGAACCCTAGACCGTAGGTGTCCCAGGTACGGAGTGGAGTCAGGCCGTACGTAAGATATATGGACAGATGGACGACCCACAGAAGAGGGGGTTGATATAAAAGGAACAGTGTGAGAAGGGAATAAGAGGAGAAAAAGAAAAAGGGGAGGAAGGAGAGAAAAAGAGAAAAAGAAAGAGTGAGTTGTATCGTGCTCATACAGATGGGTTCTGTATCATTATCGACCTCACTGACGAGTCGTGATAAATGGTCTGCAAACACATTTTCGCAACCTTTTTTATCTCTAATTTCTAGAGAAAATTCTTGCAAAAGGAGAATCCAGCGGATCAACCTCTATTTTGCATCTTTTTTCTCTAATAGGTAACGAAGCGCCGCATGGTCAGTGTAAATTATTGTGGAAGAACCAACTAGGTAAGGACGAAACTTATCCAAGGCATATACAACGGCGAGAAACTCTTTCTCAGTGGTGGTATAGTTACGTTCAGCTTCATTAAGGGTTTTACTCATGTAGTAAATGACAATTGGCTTCTCGTCTCGTCGTTGCCCTAGGACAACTCCAATTGCATAGTTGCTCGCGTCACATATTAATTCAAAAGGTTTAGACCAATCAGGTGGTTGAATTATGGGAGTAGTAGTTAGGGCAAATTTTAAGGTCTCAAAAGCTTGTTTGTAATGGAAAGTGAAGTCAAACACGACATCTTTAAGCAGAAGATTGGTTAAAGGTCGAGCAACCTTTTAGAAATCTTGAATAAATCTCCTATAGAAACCTATGTGTCCTAAAAATGCATGAATGTCGCGAACTGTTTTTGGTATAGGAAATGAAGCAATTTTTTCAATTTCAGCTTTATCGACTTCAATTCTGTCCTTTAAGACAGTATGTCCTAGAACTATTCCTTTTGTAACCATGAAATGGCATTTCTCCCAATTAAGAACAAGATTTTTCTCTTCACAACGTGTGAAAACCTTTTCAAGATTGGACAAACAGCTATCGAAAGAATCACCATATGAGAAATCGTCCATGAAGACTTCCATAAAACGTTCAACCATGTCACTGAAAATGTGAAGCATACAACGTTGGAAAGTACCAGGTGCATTGCAAAGGCCGAAAGGCATTTGTTTATATGCAAATGTACCAAATGGACAGGTGAACATTGTCTTTTCTTGATCAACAGGATCTATAACTATTTGAAAATATCCTGAATAGCCATCAAGAAAATAGTAATATGCATGACTGGCTAATCGTTCAAGCATCTGATCGATGAAGAGAAGTGGGAAGTGATCCTTATGAGTGACTGCATTAAGTTTGCGATAGTCAATGCATATTCGCCATTTCACTAGAATACGAGCGGAAATGCATTCATTTTTATCATTTCGCATAACTATAATTCCAGATTTCTTGGGAACAATGTGTACTGGACTCACCCAAACATTATCAGAGATAGGATAAATAATACCCGCATCGAGTAACCTTAAAACTTCCTCCCGTACCACATCTTTCATGGTTGGGTTTAGACGACGCTGCGGCTCACGCGACGTCTTAGCATTTTCTTCAAGATGTATGCGATGGGTGCACACAGTAGGTTCAATGCCTTTAATGTCATCGAGAGACCATCCAATAGTAGAACGGTGTTGGTGAATGACATTTATTAAACGGAATTCTTGATCGTCAATCAATTGATATGATATGATAATTGGATGACTACCATATGGATCAAGATGTACGTATTTTAAGTCTAAAGGAACAGGCTTTAAGTCAGGAGTGAGAGGAGTGGGTATTAAAGATTCATGAGAAAAGTCGTCTTCCATGTAGAAAACAGATTGATGATAGTCCAAGTCGCTGGACAGCACGGTAGTAGGGTCAAATAGTGATATTGACTCTAATAATGCATTTACTTCTTTAGTATAATCATCGACATCAAATTCAGAACCGGCAGAGGAAAGAAATTGGTGTACTTCATTGTCAGGAAAAGAGTTTGTTAAATACTCTTGCACAAAGCTGTCAACCATGTTAACCTCACCCTCAATGTTAGCCTCTGGTATTTGTTTCATCAACTTGAATACATTCACCTCGATCGAAAGATTTCCGAAGGACATGGTCATGGAACCATCCCTACAGTTAATGAGAGCATTAGCAGTTGCTAGGAACAGACGTCCTAAGATGATAGGAATGGAATCACAGGCAACTTCTGTATCCAAAATGACAAAATCGACAAGATAGTAAAAGTCTTGGACTTTTACAAGGACATTTTCCACAATACCTTTGGGATACTTAATGGAATGATTCGCTAATTGCAAAGTCATGGTGGTAGGTTTAAGTTCATGAAGACCTAGTTGTTTGAATAAGTAATATGGAAGTAAGTTCACACTAGCTCCTAGGTCTAGTAGCGCAGTAGTTGTATATTTGTCACCTAAAGTGCATGGAACTGTTGGTCTACCAGGGTCTTTTTATTTAACTATACCATTGTGTTCGGTGATGGAGGGAAACTGTTTGGTGAGGAACGCTTGTTGAGGAACATTGGTTCTCCTCTTTGTGGTGCACATATCTTTCAGAAATTTTGCATGTTTTGGCAATAGCTTTAAGGTATCGAGAAAAGGTAAGTTGATTGTCAATTCAAATTCTGAAAAGTTTCTTGAATTTCATCAAAATTTTCATCTAGTTTATTCTTTGCCAAATGGGCAGGAAACGGTGCCTTAGGCCAGAATTTGGCATAGGGGTCTGCTTGCTCATTTCCTAATTTCTGAATTGGTGACTTAGTTGGACTTGGTACATCCATCGTAGGTTCATTATTGGAAGCAGATTCAGTGGAACCTTCGGATACGTTCGTTTGATCATCTGGCATACGTATTTGATTATCTACAATTTTGCCAGATCGAAGAGTAGTGATTGCGTGCACCTCATCACCTTGGTTTGGAGTACTTGTACCAGGTGCATTGGTGAGTTCAAAGGCAGTGTTTGCTGGCTTAGGGTTCGAAATTGTTTGGCCAGGAAACACGCCTTTTTGACTCTTTTCTTGTGCTAATTGTTGAAGTGATTGTTGGATAGACGTTAAAATTTGAGATTGTTGGTTCATGTAAGCTAATAAAGTCTTGCTTGTCCTATCCGTAATGAGTGGCGCAGGTTGTGCAACAGGTACTAGTTCACGATTATTGCTGAGAAGTTGTTGATTATAGCCGGGATTGGGATTGGTTGTAACAAGACTGCAGTTGTTTTGATAGTTAGCATTAGAATTACTTTGAAATTGATTTTGACTTTGTTAGTACTGCTGATTATTTCCTTGGCAGTATGGAAAAAAATTTGTTGGGTGGTCGAACAGGTTAATTAGCGAAACCTGGAGGAACCGTCTATTGTGTATTCGGGCACCAAGCGAAATTCGGATGTTGTCTCCAAGGTGCATTAGGAATGCTGAATGCACATGCCTCTTCTGATGGTTGAGAAGGGGAGGCATATAACAAGGGACAATAAGCATCAGGATGGTCAGGACTTAGACAAAGAACACACGGGGATGTGTTAACGTTCATGACCTATTTTGGGAGTTGATCGTTTACTTGAATTGCAAGGGCATCTACTTTTTTAGTGAGGGATTCTATCAAATTTTTAATTCGGGATCGGGTTTTACCTCAAAAATAGATGTAGCTTTTGGAACAGTATCCTTAGATGACCTAGAAGAATCAGTGTTACCCCAGTGTGTACCTCGTTTTGCTTGCTTGTCAAGAAAATTATACGCTTCAATCGCTCCTTTGTCCATGAAGCAACCGTCGTTCATTATATCAAGTGTTTCTTTTTGATGATCGGAAAGTCCATTAAAGAATGAACGAACAAGGATAGCGGTATCTAGCTGATGATGAGGACATTCTAAAAGAAGATGAGTAAATCGACTAGATGCTTCCGTAAAGGATTCATGAGGATTTTGAAGAAAGAATTGGATTTTCTGAAGCATTTCAGTAGTTTTCTTTTGAGTATAAAATTGTAGCATGAAACCTTGCACAAGTTTATTCCATGTGTCTATGGATTGTGGTAGTTGGCCTGCTAGCCAAACTGACGCTATATCAACTAAAATGAAAGGAAACAACCTAAGCAAGAGTTGTTCGGTAGAGATGACGGGATGGTGAAATATTGTGGCTACTTACTGAATCCTACGGAAGTGATTATACGGTTTCTCATGATTTAAACCATGATAAACAGGTAACAATCCAAAAACGTAAGGCGGGATTCCAAAATCGCCGTTAATATCCTCAAGTTTGATGTAGAAAGAAGGTCATTCCTGTAATGCAGTATAGAAGTCCGAAAGGGGCTTCTCAGTTGGTGGATTTTCGTCAGCCATAACAAATGAATGGAATGGTGACAATGGATCTTGATTATTTTGATTAATAGATGAAGAACTTTGTGGAGGTGAGAATTTACGCAAATGCGTATCGTATTTTCTCCTACGATAAGTATGTTCAAATTCTTTAGTAAAACCAGACATTAATCTCATGCAAGCATAAAATTAGATCTAATTGACAGAAGGAACTTATTATTACTTGAATTTTATGATTATTTTTTTTGCTTAAAGGTAATTGATTAACTTAAAAGAATAAAAGTTACAAGAAGAAAAAATAAGAACATTCTGACATGACTGGACTAAGAAGGATAAAACAACCATGTACCCTTCTCAATACAACAGTGCTTAGTGAGTAAATCTAAAGTACGTAGTATTGTGGTTCTCAAGATGTCTCATTTAATGGAGGTCGAGACTGCCACCATACACTTTGCCCTTTAGTTAGCCCCCGCTCCATGTCTAGCACAAAGACAATCTGCTCCCAAATTAGTTTCCCTCCAGATTGAGGTGATATTAATCCATGTTGCTTGCGCTTGTAATAGCTGCCATCGTGCCCTGACTCTCCAGTGCATATTACCTTGTTGGAAAGCTTGGACTACTGCAGAAGAGTCTGATTCCACCCATATATGCCTCCATCCCATTTCTATAGCTTTTGTGACTCCTTCCACAATCGCATGTCTCCGCCATGTAGTTGGTAGAAACTCCTAATCCCCCCGCTGCAGCCCCAAGGAAAGCCCCATTATGATCTCTATAAACAGCACCCCACCCTGAGATACCTGGATTACCCCTAGAACTTCCATCTGCATTCATCTTTAATATTCCAGGCGGGGGATATTATGATTATCTTGAAACATTAGAGTTGAACAACATAGGTCTAAGCTGCTGCTAACGTAGCAGTGAAGCTAGGAATAGGTGTGCATAAACCAATAGCTAGGTCACAAGAGAGATATGAGGGAGGCTTTCCGTGCAAGCACGGTTCTAATTAAGCAACCTTAATCTTTCAAGTTTCCTAGACACCATTGGAATATGATTAAGATTTATGGAATTAAAATTTATGCAAGGTCCTAATTTTTTTTTTTTTTTTAATTTATGCAAGGGAGAAAGTACAATCATGCAAATATGACCTACTCATATATTACTAGATATAGTAGCATGTGAAGATACTTTACTCATACGTATAACAATACGAATAGGCAAAGTTGTATCATCAATAAATATTTCAATATGTACAGGCAAATACACATCAGTAATACATATATGTAGGCAAATAGGTAGATATATATTACGTATACGTATATCTACACTAACAGGCAAATTGTAATCACTCATACGTATCTAGATACAGTAGCTTGTGAAGATACTATACGTACGCGGATATATACGACTATGCAAAGATGTAAACTAAACATGCAACGTATTATACATAAACTAAAATACGACTCTTGTATTGCATAATAATTCGATTTCATACTCATTGAGATTGCAAATGTCATATAGAGAGCAACTTCATCCCGCAGGGTTTAGAAACAAATTACCCAACTCAGATTTTAACCCTCGTTGGAATGTTCTCCTCTTTCATGACAAAATCGACTTATTAAACAAGATAATTTTCTAAAATGATGAATTTGGAGGGGAAAACAGTGGATTTTGACCTCAAAAATGACCCCCCACCAAGCGTAGTTGGGTGGTGACAGTGTGCGCACCGTCAAGATCTTTCCGAATTGAGCTCACACACGTGATTTAGAGAACCGTAGCCAAAGTTATGGCCAAAATACCAAAACACACCCTAATTATTATGTATAACTCCTAGCTTATATATGCCAACATGCAAATAACCACTCATAAGGTAATATATATGTTAAACATGTGATTTGTATATATATATATATAGATAACCATGCAAACATGTACATATACATTTAGATACAATTCATAGTCACTTAATCGTATATATAGATATTCACAGGCATATTCACATGATTCATGCATATTTCTAACCTAATATGCAAATCATAGTTCATGCTACAACATAACTACATACATGTGAATCATATAATAGTCTATTAAAATTTGAAACATGTTAGCGTCCCGCAAGTCCGCCAAAGAAAAGAAACGTGCACAACAGGCCAAATTTTTCACAGTAAGCTTAGTGTTTGTTGTAGCCTAGTTTCCAGGTCCTACCATTTGGAACCTGTAAGTGCAACCAAAAATCAGTATGCAAATCTGTAGCAAAACGCGAGAAAATTCAAAAAAACCGAAGAAAAAAAAACGCATGAAAATGAAATAAATGAAAGGATGAGAGTGGGGGGTTTCCCCTTGGAGCAATTCCAGTTTGCAAGCACTGGTCTTTGGTTCTTTAGAATGGCAGTGGCGCCATTTGATCTTTACACCTTTGCATGTGTTAGAGATTTATATTCTCTACTCTGTTCGGTATAAACTCAATCTTTTCCTTACTCACGAATTTTCATTCGTTTAGCTCAAGTAGGAATTCGTTCCACCTAAAGTCTAGGACAACCTACAACTTGATTATGCTCTTAGGGAACTAGTGAGTAAGTTCTTTATTGAGATTGTTTTATATATAAAAACTACTTAGCTGTTTTTTTTTTTTTAGATTCTTTAAAGTTACGTAACATGCACACTAAACAAAACAAAGTAAAAATCAATTTATAGAAAGGTGTGGAGAGTTAGTTCTCCTCATGTGAAAATAACCTCTATTGTTTGACTCTAGTTTATTGTATCTTACATTCTTTTAGAATTCATAGACAAATCCTAATCAGATTGTATTTTTGATCCCTAACAACACAACTTAACTCTAAGAGTATATTGCTAGCATGAGAAACCAAGGAAATGACCTATTTCTAAGTTAACAACTTAATTTCTAACTAGACTCTACACCACTACCATTTTGGGGTGGGATATAAAGTCTAGTTTGTTTTTCATAAACAACTACTAGAAAATCAGTACAAAAGGGGTTCCTCACATGAGCATCATTAACCCTCCACAAAGGGAGAGTCTAGCTCATGATCATGGGATAAGTATTAAAGCTAAAAGAAAGATATGTAAGAGAGAGAGAGAGAGAGAGAGAGAGAGAGAGAGAGAGAGAGAGAGAGAGAGAGAGAGAGAGAGAGAGAGAGAGAGAGAGAGAGAGAGAGAGAGAGAGAGAGAAGATGTAACAACCTATTTTACCTAAGGAAGAAAGAAGTTTATTCAAGAACTAGAAGTTGGATTCCACCATTAAAATGTTACAAGCTTTTTCTAAAAACTAAAAATTAACTACTAAACAAGGAATGGAAAAAGGAAAAGTAATCAAGGAAGTAAATGGAGTGAATGCCTTTGTTTTGTTTTCTTCCTCTCATATTAGAGCATTATCCCTCCATCGCACATGAAACACACACCTACATTTATTTCCATCTTATCCACCAAATCAAAACAAAGTGACAACTTGCTTTGTTTTCACTATTAGCACCTAAACTTATCTAACTTCATTAATTACATGCAAGGTGTCACTTTTGCACCAATTATTTGCACCTTATCTTATCTAACATTATTAAATATATGCAAGGTGTCACTTTTACACCAATTATTTGCACCTTTTTCTTGACTTGCACGATGACTCATCAAATCTTGTGGGCCCACCTAATGGGTCCATGTGCAGTGTCCAGTGGCAATCCGGTCTTTTGGCATTTTTACAACTTCCTGCCTATGTGTAGAGTTCATCAAATTGATCGTCTAAGCAGCTCATTCGTCACATTCGGAGTCCTGGTTTAAGAGATATGAGCTTCAAAAGTTTGACGCTTCTGTGCACGTAATCCCATTTCTGACTGCATTCTGTACTATTTGAGTCTTTGGGCTTTAGTCCGGATTTTGTTAGGCTTCACATAGGCTTAATCGTAAAGCTTCTGTATACTCCCTATTTCGTGCTTAAATGCTGGCTTTATCATCATTTTTATGTTAGTTGCTCAAACCTACAAAAGCACGAAAATGCGATTATTTCCTGATTATTAAACACATAATTAACCAAATTGCTATGTTTCAATGGGGTATACAATCACAGTTTTGGGTGTTTATCACTTAACTTGCTGAAGAATTAAGTTATAGGGTTTAGCATCTGTAGTAGATTCTCTATTTCCATAAATTTTTGTGTTGGTGTGGAGCTGTTTCATTTTTTTCGAGGAAACAAAAACAACAATGCCCACGTATATTTTATGTCAGACTTCTATCATCCAAGGGAAGTTGAAGCAATCGTCAATTTCCCCACTCACCAGGACGATAATCTAACCGAACAGGTGTGAGGACTACACAAAGGTTGGTCAACACCCAAAATTCAAGCTGATTTTTGTAATTCCCAGTTTTTAGATCATGGGACTCAAAATTGAAAATTTGTAAGAGGTCTTCAATTACAAATTTTGGAATATTTTATGCATGCAATGGGACTAATCATGGATCACTGATCATGTTAAAGTTTTGTGGAGGGCAGAAGGGAGCATGTCGTTCAGATTAAACTTATAGAGTTATAGAAAAGAACGAGGCAAAGACTATATACATACCTTAGACACTTCTGTAGGATAGTCCCGCGACGCACATCCGCCCCCCTGGTACAGCACAGATACCGCCTTCATATTTTATATAGATCACACCATGTTCGTTTAGTTGAAGTCATTTGTATGCCATTTTCATCCTTCCAGCAAATCCAAAATGTGTCTCCTTCCTCTCCGCCTGTGCTGTTTTCATTATCAATCTTCCATTCCTGATTTTGTGTTCTGATCTTCTGATCATATTGGTTGGTGGTATTGGAGGGAATCGGAAAATTGGAACTATGAAATATGAATGTGGAATGTTGTTGAGTTTTTGTATGAGTTTGAAAATTTTAAAAATAGCGCATTTATATAAATATTGTATGTTTATGCTCCTTAGGTTAGCATTGTGTTTCTGCTTAAGTGATATAACTTCCCAAGAAGGAAAACCATCTATTGAGAGAGTATATCTTATTTGTTAGTTTGTTAATGGAAACTATGAATGTGGAATGTGGTCAAGCTTTCTTATGATTTTGAAAATTTTGAGGATTACACATTTTTATAAAGGTTGTACATTTAGCTCTTTAGGTTGGCATTATGTTTCTGCTCAAGTGATTATAATCCTACAGAGAAAACTAACCATTCTGCTGAGAAATAGTATATCCTTGAACAATGAGTTTTGGATTCTACGTAATAGCTGTGGTATATTTTATAAAGCAAAATTAGAGAATCATGGCGAAGGATTAAATTTTACTTCAGGATTTGTCTCCTAAGCAGGGGTTTAAAACTTTCATTCAGGAGTTTTCTTTCCCAGGCAGGGGGGTAAAACTTTACTGCAAGGTTTTTCTTTCCTAACCCGGGGGGGATAATGCGATTTCAATAGTTTTTCTATAATTTGTGGTGGGGATTCCTTTTAATCTCTATTCAATTTGTGGCTGGTGAACTAAGCAGGGCATACTAATTTTGTTGATTTATATTCTGTTTAACATTCTGGGATGTGATATATCATATATGCAGATATGTTATTCTGTGTTCTGTTAAAAAAATGATTTCACTATCCAAACAACCTGATTTCTAAGCTTGTCAATTGCGATATTGTTTTTTCCATGTTATTTTGATTATGTAATACTCTGATAGTATAGTGGGAATCCCAATAGCTACCAAACGCTGGTTCCCGACCTTTTACTGTCGTTATGCTTAATTGATGCTTTTGTGTAGTATGCTACTATGCTTAACTTGCTGAAGAATTAAGTTATAGGGTTTAGCATCTGTAGTAGATTCTCTGTTTCCATAAATTTTTGTGCTGGTGTGGAGTTGTTTCATTTTTGTCGAGGAAACAAAAACAACAATGCCCCCATATATTTTATGTCGGACTTCTATAATCCAAGGGAAGTTGAAGAAATCGTCAATTTCCCCACTCACCTGGACGATAATCTAACTGAACAGGTGTGAGGACTACACAAAGGTTGGTCAACACCCAAAATTCAAGCTGATTTATCTAATTCCCAGTTTTTAGATCATGTGACTCATAATTGAAAATTTGTAAGCAGTCTTCAATTACAAATTTTGGAATATTTTATGCACGCAATGGGACTACAAATTGTCGAGACAAAGCAGAAAGGAAGGGGAAAAAGCCATCAGAAACTTCATCTTGTCTGGAAACCCAACAGTAAGAAAGACTATCACGCTAAAATGGGCGAAAGTGTGCAAGCCAAAGGCAGAAGGGGGACTAGGCCTTAGACCCCTGAAGGAGTTGAAACTTGCACTGCTCATGAAACTAGCATGGCAAATGATCACGATGGACAACCAGTGGTCACAGTATATGGTGCAGAAATACAAATTGAAGCACGTAAGGTGGTTGGCTAGCCACAAATGCTCATCCATTTGGAAAGGGCTGAAATGGACTTTGGAAGAAATGAAAGGGCATATGGGCTGGTCTATTAGCTCAGGTAGCTCTCTAGACGTTTGGAGAGATGATTTGGCTGGCCCAAACTCGGCAATGGCCCTGCATCCACACTTTGACTGAAGTAATCATTCTTCAAAAGTTCGAGACTTGATAGTGAACAATCAATGGAGCTTTCCCGATAGTTTGATCAATGTCTTCACTTTTCTAGATATGGATCTAAACTCTATGCTACCTCCAAGTACCAAAATTGAGGATATAAGAATTTGGAAACCGGATAAGGGAAATTCTCGATGTCCTCTGCCTTCAAAACCATCAGAGAGAAGGGGACAGTTGTCTGGTGGGGAACAATCATCTGGAACAGCACCCCAAGACAGCTGGAATAGCATGGAAAATCTTGCAAAGAATCATTCCGACGGATGATAAGGTGAAGCATAAATGCATTCCAATTGTTTCCAGATGTGATGGATGCAAAGAAGAGGAGGAGAGTTACGAGCATTTGTTATGGAGCTGTCCCACCTCTCAAGCACTTTGGGAATGGATTATTCAAATATTTCATTTGAATCCGCAATTAGTAACAGGAGAGGTAGATATAAAGGGACTTATCAAAGCAAAAAGACTTGCAAGTCCTTTGATGAGAGAGTTGTAGACTGCTACAGTTCTAAGTATGCTAGTAGCCATTTGGAAGATGAGAAATTATCAAAGATACAACGACACAAGCTTCAGCTCCGGACACATAAGGAACCAGGTAAGGAATAGCGTCCAAGTTACTGGGCGTCTGTCTAAGAGTCACATGTACAACACTGCTGCCGAACTTGCTATTCTACACTCTTTAGATATAGAATGCAAGCCAAAACCGCTCAGTGCAATCCAACAAGTCAACTGGTATCCACCTAAACAAGTAGAGATTAAAATCAATTGTGATGGATGTTCACTTGGAGAAATCCGGGAAGAGGAGGCGCTGGTTTACCATTCAGAGATTACCAATCCAATTTACTTGGAATTCTGGCACAAGGTCTCGGGGTGGTCACCAATTATGAGGCAGAAATCTTTGCGATTGTATTAGCAGCAGAGATAGCAATTGCGCATGGCTGAAAGGTAATATGGATAGAAACTAACTCCCAATCGGTTGCTCATTCTTTCGCAAATGGTCACATTTCATGGAAACTGAAGACTAGATGGGAAAGAGCCACTCAAAACTTGATATCCTACAAGATAACACACAATTGGAGAGAAGCTAACTTTATGCTGCCTCGGCAGCAAAGCATAGGGCGACTTTGGATATAGATGCATCAGAATGGAGTGCATCACGGCCATCTTTTGTACCCAAAATCGAGAGTCCTGATCAGGTGTACTTAATATTTATCTAGAGTATGTTCACTCATTTTGCAATGTGGTGGGAACCTATCCTGTAACAAGTTAACGATGTCTCATCATGTAACCTTATATTTATATTAATATATTCACATTTTGCAAAAAAAATGAGACTAATCATGGATCAGTGATGATGTTAAAGTTTTGTGGAGGGCAGAAGGGAGCATGTCGTTCAGATTAAACTTATAGAGTTATAGAAAAGAATGAGGCAAAGACTATATACATACCTTGGACACTTGTGTAGGATAGGCCCCCGACGCACATCCGCCCCACCTGGTATGTCACAGATACCACCTTCATATTTTATATAGATCACACCATGTTCGTTTAGTTGAAGTCATTTGTATGCCATTTTCATCCTTCCAGCAAATCCAAAATGTGCCTCCTTCCTCTCCACCTGTGTTGTTTTCATTGTCAATCTTCCATTCCTGATTTTGTGTTCTGATCTTCTGATCATATTGGTTGGTGGTATTAGAGGGAATCGGAAATTGGAACTATGAAATAAGAATGTGGAATGTTATTGAGTTTTTGTATGAATTTGAAAATTTTAAAAATAGCGCATTTATATAAATATTGTATGTTTATGCTCCTTAGGTTGGCATTGTGTTTCTGCTTAAGTGATATAACTTCCAAAGAAGGAAAACTATCGTTAAGTGATATAACTTCCTATGAATGTGGAAAGGAAAACTATCTTATAATTTTGAAAATTATATCTTACTTTTTAAAGTTTGTTACATTGGAAACTTTATGAATGTTTGGAATAATGGTCAAGAAAACTTTCTCATGAGAAATATATTTTTTTTTGAAAAGGTTTTGATTATTAATAATTTTAATAAAGAGTTGTATGAATTCAAATACAATTTAAAAGGTTGGCATTATGTTAACCACCATGATTATAATCCTAGTACAAGAGAAAATTAACCATTCTGCTGAGAAATTTTGAGTATAGTGGTTTTTTAAATTCTTCATGAAAGGAGGTCTGGAGTCCCACCACATACTTTTTCTTTGTAGAAGAGCAACTCCATGTCGCGCACAGCTATCCGCTCCCAAGTTAGTCTCTCTCCATATTGGAGTGACATTGATCCATGTCAGCTGCATCCTTCATCCTTTGTCACAGTTGCTTGAATCTCCAATGTACCATATTATTCTGGAAAGCTTTAACCACCGAGTAGGAATCACATTCCACCCATATATATCTCCAACCCATTTCCAAGGCTTTTTTCATTGCTTGCACAATTGCCATGGTTTCAATCAAGTAGTTAGTTGCTATGCCCATTCCACCTGCTGCACAATTGCCATGGTTTCAGTCTACTATGAAATGCAATAATAGGTCTGTTTTTGAAATTTTGGAATAGCGTCCTTAAGTAGGTCCTCACATATATGTCAAGACAAAAACACTATGATTTCTCCACTCAAGTTTTGGTCACTCCAGTGTGTAGTGGGCACACTTTACCTTTTAATCTCAATGACGTACAAGGAAGCCGAAGTATTCCTAAGTGCATAGTATAAATACTTATTATTATTATATTTTTATTATTTTTTACCAGAAAACAAGTGCATATCATACATATATATATCCTAATAAGTGCCTTAAAGTACGTGTGTTTCTATGCCACCCCCAAACAAAAACATGTTTTGTTCTCAAAGTATAGAAATAAAAAAAGGATAGAAAATATCATGGAAACGCGTGAAAATTTTAGAACACCTGCAAAACAAATTTAGAACATACTAATATAGATAAATAAAAATAGACGCAACTCTATATGAGTTTCACTCGTTATGGGAATAACAAAATTAAATTGCTTGAAACATAAGTAGACACTAACAAAAAGTAAAACTTACCTCATATCCCTCATTTAAGCGTTGTCCTCCTCTTCTATGAAGAAGTGAGGATCCTTTGCATTCTGCCAAGCCATGATAATTTGCCAGGCCTCACGCCATTTATCATCTACCTTTGCTAACCTATTAAGCGCCGCTTAGGTTGTAGCCTCCACGCAACCCAATTAGGTTGTAGACTCCACCCCGGCCAAGTCATTGCACGAAATGAGCATATAATGCAATTGGTGGGTCTCACAATGTCAACCCCAACCCAATCCGTGAAACGGGTATAGAACTCAGGAAAGAAACATAGCATTATGCGACAAACCAAGATAGGCATAAGAAGGTACTTATGTTTCATACTATGGGCTCGTGCTAAACTGGACACTAAAGTCTGGGGGAGACCATAGAGCATACGTCCCTCATCTAGAGCAAGAAACACCTCACAAGTGGCGTCATTCGCAAAAGAAAAATGCCATTCCCCTAAGATATTCAGCATGATAAAGAACATAACAGTGCCCACGTTAAGGGACAAGCTACCAAAGGTTACGTTATTTTTCCCTTGGTCCTCTACACGAAAAATCCCTGCCCCATAGGTCTCATGCAAAAAATCATAGTTGTAGATATACATATTATCAACCAAATAGCCTCATGAGTTTTGGATTTCAGCAGGCATAGAAAGTCCAATAGCAAAGGCCAACAAGAACTTGGTTAAGTCCATTGTTTCATCATCAATGGTGACAGAGAACACTTGTTCCCCATCTAGTCGATAAAAGAACTTACAATGATCATAGAAATAAGATGTAAGTGTAGGAGAGTATAGCTCATCAAAGCTTACCATTAGAGGTTGCCATCCTGCCTATATAATCAAGTCACGGAACCAAGACCCAAAGGTGTCACTCTCGAACAAATCTTCGAAGGACTGCTCCAGTATGATTCGAGGTGATTTCATAGCAACCAAACACACTCTTAAACTCCCGGAAGTAACCTTGGAACACCCTAGAAAAAATAAAAAACTGGAGGTTTTGTTAAGGTAAGGTAAGGGCGCGCTCAGAATAGCCTTTGGAAAGGCGCGGCTGCGCTCAACTCTGACTCTGCGCTCCAGGTTGTTGGGCGCAGGCGCTCTCTGTGTATAGACAAAAGAGGGCGTGGGCGCGCTCCGAGTGTTATATGTGTTATGAAGTTTAGAGGTGAAAGTGAGAAGTTTAGAGCATCCCATGTATTTATAGAGCTCTAGTTTCTTAATCTAAGTTCCACAAGTTGCCCAACTTGTTAAGGCAGGATGATGGAAAAAGAAAATTTCTAAATCCAAAATAGAAACAGATAAGTGGAGACTCCAAAATCAAACCAATAGCTTTTAGGATGGAAATAAAAATAGCAATCATCTAATTCCTAATCCTCGAGGTTGTACAACCCAAGAGTAGCTCATTATAGCTACACCACATTAGCAACATGCTCACATAATCCATATTCTCACAACCTTGCAATATTAACTTCCAAAAACAAGTGGATAGGGAAAAATACCACCCCCAAACAAGTCGAGAAGGTGGGATTTATGAAAAATAGATAGCATGCTCGGACAAAATTTAAATTAACTTGAAATTTAGATAACAACCAAATACATAAGTCATTATTAACTACTTAACTAACAACTTGGAATAAAAATTATTCTACTAAAAATAGAGAAATTTCCTAACAACAATAATCTAATCAACAACTAGCCACGAGATGAGGATGGGCCAAAGCCATCCGTCCTACGTCTACGACGCTCATGCCTCCCAGAGTCAGCAGAAGAAAAAGCCTCATGAGGTGGCAATCGTCGTAGAACTTCTACTTGAAACGTGCGTTGTCGCTCCATAAAAGCATTCATGGCTTCCCAACGCTTCGTATTGCTCTGGACGAGAGTCTCCATGTTATCCTGGATGTCCTGGTGACTATCACTAAGCAACTAAATATTCTACTGCAGCTTAGCTTGGTTACTGAGAACGGTACCCTGCCTAGTCTGAATAGCCTCACATAGGTCATTAAGAGAACGTTGGCCTATACGAATCGTCTCATACTAAGTATGGAGAGTTTGCAGGCCATGATGAAGTAACGAGATGCGGGCTACATCCGTAGTAGCCCTTTCCAAGGCATCCGCATCAAAACACGTCGTGTCATCTTCATCGTCCTCATCCGGTGCCGTCTCAAAACGCCTAGCTTCCGACAAATTCTAATCTCTCTTAATACATTCTCGATAGATACATGCATTTTCATGCAACTTCAAATTAATCTTACTAGTCTTTGGAACACCTCCCCAATACATCATAACCTTTGTAATCAAAGTAGAGAAGGCTACGGTCGATTTACCAACTGCCTTAATCTCATTTAACAAAAATTCAAGGATGCATAACCCATACATCCTGTTCTGAAGGGTCCAGAGAACGTGCAGACAGCTCAAATTGATGTCATTGGCTTTCGTGGTGGCAATAACATTCCTACCAACCCACTGAGCCACAACCAACTGGTTTCTTCTCAAAGATGTCTGACAAACACAATGCGAGTTCAGATTGTAAACTCCCTCTAAGACAGTCTCCTTCATCAAAGGACCAATTCCACCAAGCTGAGATTCTTGCATTGTGACTGCGATAGGTCTTTGGTCAATGCCAATAATCTTAGACAATACTGCTCTAGTCAATTCCCTCCAACTACCATTCACCTTAACAAAAACCCTACCACCATCAATCTCCCTCTTTTTATAAAAATCATACACCAAATCAGTGTGATAAAAGTCCTCCGGAGAATACCACAATCCCTGCCACTTCCTAATAATCATTTCGGCACCATAAAAGGGGAAAAATTGTGTTTGAGTAAAAACTTGTTCCGAAAGAATCTTTAGTGGTTGAGGAGCCATTGGGTTTTGGATTTTGAATTTGGGGTGAATGTAAGGTTGGGAAGAGTGAATTAAAAATCTATCGAAATTTAGAGATTTGGAGTGAGTTCGGGTGGAGGTTAGGCCGCAGGGTGTTTTTTTTTTTTTTTTTACTTTGGTTGGTGTTCTTGGAGGCAGAGAACAAGAACTCGCGAAGGGTTTTTTCTCTCTTTTTTGTTTTTTTGGAAATCACGTGCGAGTCACGGTGACTACATAGGGATAAACCGGTTTGGGCCCAAGCTCAAAACAAATTCTGAAATGCCCATCCTATCCTATGCCTCATAAAATTTAAAACTAAAATTTCCGATTCGTTAACGGTCCGATTTTGGCAAATGAGCTATGAAAATGATCAACAGAGAAAATACAATCCAATGATCTATAGAAAACTTAAATATAACCGTGGTTGACATATAAGATGGAAAATGCTTCGAAATGCGTGAATGACATAAGTTATATGATCACAAGAAATCTAAATTCATAGATAGTGTCAACCCGAATCAAAATACGACTAAACGGCATAAACAACAAGAATAGGAAGTTGAGCGATCAAGAAAGGAAAGACCAAACACTCCACCCCCAAACAAATTTTTGAAAACATAGTTTAGAAAATTTGTTTTAAAAACATGGGTCTTTTAAAGTTAGATTCCCGAGTTTTGCTAGAATAATGTTTATAGGGTTTTAATATATATATATATTTTTTATGAATAAGTTTAATAAATAGGAAAACAATAAAACAATAAAGACACAATTCACTCTATAGAGAAACATGACTCCAAAACCAAGAAAACATGCAAGAGTGGAAAGTGTGAATTATGTTAAACGTGGAACTTAGAATCCGGTACTTACAGCCACACACTCCAAAAAAGGGTTCGGTTACCTTAATGGTGCACTCACCAATATATGGAAATGAAAGGAAGTACACCAAATATCAAAGGTTAGTCCTCATAGACAGGGTCCTGTAAAATGACCTCCTCCACATTTGGGGACATTAACTCGTGAAAATGTTTTAATCGTTGGCCATTAACTTGAAAGGTATTGTTTTCCTTGGGATTTACCAAGGTGATTGCCCTGTAAGGGGTGACTTCAGCAACCAGAAAAGGACCAGACCAACGGGTTTTTAATTTTCTAGCGAAAATATGCAAATAGGAGTTGTAAAGCAAAACCTTTTGACTAACCACAAACTCTTTACGCAAAATCTGTTTATCATGAACACGTTTCATGTTAGCTTTATAATCATTTGCGAGATCATAAGAATCACTACAAATTTCTTCAATCTCATTTAATTGTAATTTACGCTTGACACCTGCCTCATCAATATAGAAGATAAGGCTCTTTATAGCCCATATAGCACGGGTTCAATTCGGGCAAGTGACAAGGTTTTTCAAACACAAGTCTAAAAGGAGGCATTCCTATAGGAGTTTTAAAAGCTATCTGATATGCCCATAAGGCATCAGTTAGACGCTTAGACCAATCTTTCCAATCAGGATTGACTGTCGCTTCTAATATTTTTTTAATTTCCCTATTAGAGACTTCTACTTGGCCACTAGTCTGTGGATGATAAGCAGTAGCCACCTTATTGGTAACTCCATACTTTTTAACTAACGAAGCAATAACTCTATTGCAAAAATGCATTCCGCCATCACTGATGATGGCTTTAGGGATACCAAAATGATAGAAAATGTATTCCTTAACAAAAAACACAACTGTCTTATGGTCATTGCTACGGCAAGCCATGGCCTCTATCCATTTGGAAACGTAGTCCATGGCAACAAGAATATAAATAAAACTGTGGGAAACAAGAAAAGGACCCATGAAATCAATGCCCAATACATAAAAAAATTCTGCGACCATAATGGGATTTAAAGGCATCATATTACGTTTAGTGATATGCCCAAGTTGTTGGCAGCAAACACACGTCTTGCAATGAACTTGGGCATCTTTAAAAAGGGTAAGCCAATGAAAACCACATTGCAACTTTAGCTGCCGTTTTCATACCACTAAAATGGCCACCCCACTCTTTGTCATGGCAGAAGGATAAAACCTCATTATATTCCCACTGGAGAATACAACGACGAATAATCTGATCTACACAATACTTAAAAAGGTAGGGCTCATCCCAGTAGTATAGCTTAACTCTGGCAAAAAATCTTTTACGTTCATTTGTTGACCAAACATCAGGAACAATATCAGAAGCTAAATAATTCACAATGTCGGCATACCAAGGTGCAGAAAAAATAGAATAAAAATGCTCATAAGGAAAAGAATCAGGTATGGACTCATAATCACTATCACTATCATTGGTTAGTCTAGATAAGTGATCGGCAACTACATTTTTGACCCCTCGTTTATCCTTAATTTCTAGGGTACACTCTTGCAGGAGAAGAATCCATCTGATCAATCTCTATTTAGCATCCTTCTTGGCGAGAAGGTACCTAAGAGCTGCATGGTTAGTGTAGACTAAGGTATTTGAACCAACCAAATAAGGGCGGAACTTATCTAAAGCATAAACCACAGCTAAAAATTCCTTTTCCGTAGTAGTGTAATTTCTTTGAGCATCGTTTAAAGTTTTACTAGCATAATAAATAACAGTGGATTTATCATCTAGTTTTTTGCCTAACACAGCACCAACAACATAATCGCTAGCATCACACATAAGCTCGAAAGGTTTAGACCAATCGGGAGGCTGTATAATCGGTGCAGATGTTAAAGCGGCTTTTAAAGTTTTAAAAGCCTATTTGCAATCATAATTAAAATCAAATATGGCATCTTTTAAAAGCATATTAGTTAAAGGCCTAGCTAATTTAGAAAAATCCTTGATAAAATGTCTATAAAAACCTGCATGGCCTAAAAAGGCTCTAATGTCACGGATAGTCCGTGGTATAGGTAGAGATGCTATTTTATCTAATTTGGCCTTATCTACTTCTATGCCGTCACGAGATACAATATGACCTAGCACTATTCCTTTTTTTTACCATAAAATGACATTTCTCCCAATTTAAAACCAAATTTTTTTCCTCACACCTTGTCAACACCTGGGAAAGGTTAGACATGCATTCACTGAAAGAGTCTCCATAGATAGAAAAAATCCAAGAAAACTTCTATAAAGCGCTCCACCATGTCACTAAAGATATGAAGCATACACTGCTAGAAGGTACCAGGAGCATTACAGAGGCCAAAAGGCATCCGTTTATAAGCATATGTTCCAAAAGGACATGTGAAGGTAGTCTTGTTTTGGTCGTTAGGATCAATAATGATCTGAAAATAGCCAGAGTAGCCATCTAAAAAACAATAATAAGCATGACCAGCTAGACGTTCGAGCATCTTATCTATAAAAGGTAAAGGAAAATGATCCTTTCATGTCATAGCGTTTAAGCATCTATAATCAATCCAGATCCTCCATTTCATAGGAACTCGTGTGGAAACATATTCACCTGCAGCATTACGAGCAATGATAACCCCCGATTTCTTAAGGACTACGTGAATAGAACTTACCCATTCGCTATCGAATATGGGATATATGATACCCGCATCGAGTAACCGTAAGACTTTTTCCCTGACCACCTCTTTCATGGCAGGGTTCAAGCGACGTTGAGGTTCACGTGAAGTATTCACATTATCCTCCAAATGTATGTGATGCGTGCATACACTAGGGTCAATCCCCTTAATGTCGTCCAGGGACCAACCGATTGCGGAACGATGTTCCCTAATCACCCCAATCAAACGTGCCTCTTCATCAGCAGATAACAGAAAAGATATGATCATTGGATGACTACCATCCGGATCGAGCTGGATATATTTCAACTCAACAAAAAGAGGTTTAAGCATAGGGTGGGAGCAATGGGTAAAAAGGATTCCGGAGGGTCCTCATTTTGAGTAGTGATGACTTGTTTAGGTAAGAGGTCTTCAAACTCGAAAGATGGAGCTACAGATGGATCTAAGATAGGAGTAGTCTCGAAAAAGGCATGGACTTCCTCTAAGTAGGAGTCATTGTCGAAGTCGAAACTTCCAAAGGAAAGGAATTGGTGCATGCGATTCTCGAGAAATGTGTTGTTGAAATAATCTTGAGCTACGCTCTCGATCATGCTAACTTCTCCATCGATAGTCATATCGGGTAACTGTTGCATCATTTTGAAAACATTTACCTTAACAGAAAGATGGACAAAAGATATGGACATCGAACCATCGCGACAACTTATGAGCACGTTGCCAGTTGCCAAGAAAGGACGCCTTAAAATAATAGGAACAGAGTCGTTAGCGACTTCTGTGTCTAGGATAACAAAGTCTGCTGGGTAGTAAAAATCTTAAACTTTAACCAGCAGGTTTTCAACCACACCCTTAGGATACTTAAGAGAACGATCAGCTAATTGCAATATTATTTTAGTTGGTTGCATCTCTTGTATACTTATTTGTTTATAAAGATAATAAGGGAGTAAGTTAACACTCGCCCCCAGGTCTAATACTGCAGTCATCGTGTGGGTATTTCCTAAGGTACATTGTACAGTAGGACGACCAGGGTCCTTGTACTTAACGATTCCATTATGTTCAGATAGAGTGGAAAACTGTTCAGTTAAAAAGGCATCTTTTGGAATGTTCGTTTTCTGCCTAGTAGTGCACAACTCCTTTAGAAACTTAGCATGTTATGGTAATTTTTTAATAGCATCAAGAAAAGGTAGGTTTATCGTTAGATTTTTAAAAACTTCCCTAATCTCATCAAAATTTGTATTCTTGTGTAATATGGCTAATCTCTGGGGAAACGGTGGTGTCTCTCAATATTTAGCATAAGGATTTATAGGAGATTTAACCTTCGCCGCTTTCCTCTTGGGTTGCAGTTGAACTGGTACCTCTATAGGAGTAGGATCTTTAGTTTCTACTTCGGTATCTAGTAAATTTTCAGTTGTAATGACCACTGGTGGGCCAACGAGCATAGTTACGGCGTTATCAACCACTCTGCCAAAACGGAGAGTGGTGATGGCATTTAACTCACCTACGTTTATATTGTCATTACTAGTATTACCGGTTACTTCAAAGGCTGTGTTTGGCAGTTCAGGATTAGGTATAGCTTGACCTGGAAACACACCTTAGTTCGGCTTTCTATTGGGTTAACTGTTGTATGTGGTAATTAATGCATTGTAAAATCTTATGGTTAGCATGCATGTAGGCTTCAAAACAATCCGGTGGTGTGACTGGAACTATCTCACGTTGATTATTAACGGGTAGGTTGCGAATAGTTGTTATTAATCGAAATGATACCTCTATTCTTATTATAATTATTATAATGACCTTGTTCTTGTCCTTGTCTCGGTGGATCTTGGTTTTAATTGTTCGCTGGCCTAATATTTTGATTATTAAACCCCAGAGGTGTAACTTGTTGGTTATTCCGCCAACCGAAATTGGGGTGTTGTCTCCAAGGTGGGTTAGGTTCACTATTAATGGAGCAAACATTATCCGGCTGTGCGGGTGGTTGTTCATAGAGGAGAGGATAATAGGAGTCGGTATGCTCAAGGCTGTAACAGAAATTACATGGAAGAGAGTTTATGTTCATGACAGGAGTAGGCTTATGTTGAATAGAAATGGCTTCTACCTTTTTTGTGAGAGATTCGATTAGAGTTCTAAGCTCGAGATCAGATTTAACCTCAAATATACTGGCAGCCTTAACTGTGGAAGAAGAATTATTGGAGCGGGGGATGTCATTGTCCCCCAGTTATTTTGACGCTTAGATTGATCTTCTAAAAACCTATAAGCATCTGAGGCACCTTTACTAAGGAAACTACCCCCAGTCATTATATCGAGAGCCTCTTTATGGTGATGTAAAAGCCTTTTGAAAAAGGCACGAACAAGCATGTCTTTCGCAAGGTTATGGTGTGGACACTCGACAAGAAGATCAGTGAAACGATTCCAGGCCTCTGAAAAGGATTCATGAGGATTATGGCAGAAGAAATGAATATTTTGAAGCATTTCATCTGTCTTCAGTGGTGGGTAAAACTGTTCCATGAACAATTGACGAGTTTGGCCCATGAGTCCACAGAATTAGGCGATTGGGCAGTTAACCAAGATGTTGCATTCTCGTCTAGGGTGAAAGGAAACTCCCTAAGTTTAATTTGTTCTGAACCTACGGTAGGATGATGAAATATGGTAAGAATTTGTTCAATTCTATGCATATGCTGATAAGGCTTCTCGTGGTCTAACCCATGAAAAACCGATAACAAATTAAATATATTCGGGGGAATTCAAAAATCCCCCAATGGGTCTACAAGAACGATGCAAAACTTAATGCTATCGTTTAGGGCTTTGTAAAAGTCAGAGAGAGGAGTCTCTATTTCGTCAGCCATTAATGCAAGTGCAGTGTGTGATATTCTAGATAGGCGTGTACGTTGACATTTACGATAAATAACAGAAAATGGTTTACTCTTACCGGACCTTAATCTCATGCAAGGCTAAGGCCAAAATGAATACCAACCACTAACATTAGTCAAACAACCCTGATATGCTAGAATGAAAAATCCTCTAACAGAAAAGACGAGGAGTGAAAGAAAGAGTACCTGAAGGCCTTCTTGCTTCGCGTATGAATAACGTCTTTTATACGCAATCCCAGTGTATTTAAGAAGTTGAAAACACTTAATAGTAAAAATAAATTGAACAAAATGAGAACCAACGACTAACCTGCGAAATCGGGCTATTCTATAGAGGGGGGCGGGTGCGCTCTATTATAGTGTAAAGAAGGGCGCCGGCGCGCTCAAATTTAGAGCACACACAAGGGTGCGGGCGCGCTCCGAGTACTATGTCGAGAAAAAACCAACACAATTAGAACCAAACAATTAGGTGGGTGGGTGAAATGGGATATTGGTAGAATTTTAAACACAACGGGAAACTAATCTTAACAAAACTAAGATGGCAGCGGCACCATTTGATAAATATAAAAACTATGGTTTTACCTACTCTTAACTAATTATGGTAAGAATAAGTAAAAGCTTGTGGATTTACACTAGATCAAAGTATCTACTCTTGATTATCTTATGATATGGTGGAGTAAAGAATTCGTTCCACTCCTAGTTTCTTAGATGTAACAGTTTCACTAATTTATCAATTCTATAATATCAACGAGAGCAATAATTGAATTAAACTAATATGGTGAAAATAGCTAATTACGATATGCTAATTTAAACTATGACAATTTGATTATAAGGTGTGAATGAGAAGAGAGGTATTAGGGGGATTTGATTCCACCTTAATTAAACTTTAATAAGCTAGCATAGATTTGTTGTAATCCTAATCTTTATATTTTCAAATGAAGGTTGGGTCTTTTTAATTTCTAATTATTCATGGCAATCTCTACCAACTAATAGTTAGCATGTGAGGCAATTTAAACCCATTCTCATGGTGAATTAACTACCTTCTAAAGTGGAATAGATTACTACAACTTATTCTATACTAACACATCAAGTCTTCATCAAACCCCTCTAATAGAGATTTAGCTAAGATTCATTAGATTATCATCAATAGAAGAATGAGAATAAGAATAAGACATAATTGAAACAATGTAAATAACTTGGCTTTATTAATGGTGATTAGGCTAATAAAACAATAACTACGGTTTGACTAAGAAGAAAACTAATTGATTATCTAATTTATTAACTAAGAAGGGATCTATGAATTAAAAACTAAGTTAAAACTAAGTAATAGAGAGTTATGCATTAGTCCTCTTTATATAGGAGAGGGCTAGGTTTACAATTTCGTGCATGGGCTTTGGAGCTATGTTTTGGGCTATCAAATCAAGCCTAAAACCTAATTACTTAAGTCCAAAAAGGGTTTCTCTACTGGAAATTACTGCAATAGCGTTTTTGTCCACTTTTACTCCTCTTATTGCATTAAGGCCTAGACCATTAGAAATCGTTTTCCGAGCCGGTCGTTTTGACATATAATAAGCCTAATTCTGAGGTCTGATTCCAAAGATACGGCCTACAGAAGTTCTGTTAACTTTTATGCTCTATTTCTGCCCGCGTTGGCTTTGACTTTTCAGCTTTGACTGGGCTTCAAAAAAGCTTTTTCTTCTTGAATCTTGGCCTTTAATCATAGAACTTCTTAGCAACCAACCTTTGCTCCTTTCTCTTGCAAAAGTGACACATTTCTTCACATAATTGACTCAAATACCTTAAATACACAAAAGCACGTAAATAGTACTAACTCTTATTTATTATACACATAATTGGTATAAATATAATATTATTAAGGGGTTAAAACTACAGTTTTGGGCTCTTATCAAACTACCCCCAAACAGTATTTTGCTTGTCCTCAAGAAAATATGAGAAATTAAAATAAGTGACCAAAAATGGAGTTCTAACTAATCTCGTTTCGCTGAGTGCAATTGCATTGACCATATGCAATAAGGCCTTAAACCACTAGAAATTTCCTAGTGGACGAGTTATAGCCTCGTGAGAGTTTTTCAGAGAAGGTACTCACAAATTTCATCTATACTACAACGACTAAGAAATAACATTACTATTTTCTTATTTATTCTCAGATATCTGTACATCTCACTAGCAATGAATATAGAATAATTAATTCGAAATCTAAACTAATACATGCATAATAATCAATCATCTACGGATATATATATATATATATATATATATATATATATATATATATATATATATATATATATATATATATATATATATATATATATATTTATCCTATATTCATTGCTAGTGAGATGTACAGATATCTGAGAATAAATAAGAAAATAGTAATGTTATTTCTTAGTCGTTGTAGTATAGATGAAATTTGTGAGTACCTTCTCTGAAAAACTCTCACGAGGCTATAACTCGTCCACTAGTATATATATATATACTATGAAATGCAATAACAGGTCTGTTTCTGAAACTTTGGAATAGCGTTCTTAAGTAGGTCCTCACATATATGTCAAGACAAAAACACTCTGATTTTTCCACTCAAGTTTCGCTCACTCCAGTGTGTAGTGGGCACACTTTACCGTACAATCTCAATGACGTACAAGAAAGCCGAAGTCGATCAAACACATCTGCTACTTACTATCACACTAACCTATTCCTAATTGAGCTAGAGGTCTGTATTAGGTGTTGCAGGGATTAGGTAATGTTTTAAGAAGGAAGGATATGGATATTCAAAAGGACAAGTCTGAGATAATAGAGTCTTCAAAATATGTAACTAGATAAAACTTTGTTCTTACTTTGCTTCTACACTTTGTTTCCATCCTTAGCCTTTTTTTCTTTTTCTTTTGGCTTTTAACTCCTTTGATTCTGCTTTTAGAGTTCTAACTTTTTATTTTATTTATTTATTTATTTTTCTTTTCTTTGGATGGAAACTTTCTTTTCTTTTCTTATTTGAAGCAACTAACAAATTCTTGTTGTTCCACAGGTATTTCTCTTTTCTTTTCTTCATTTCATCTCTATTCTTAGACTCATTCAAAAATGGGTAGGCTGATTTTTATTTTGTTTTGTTTCTTATAAAAGGGTAAGGATTTGTGGTTTATGAAAATGCTAAAGAAAGGCTTAGAGGGGCGACTAGCGGAAAATAATTTCATATAGGTTTGAATTTCTGGCTATATCGATCCAAAAAGGGCCTAAATTCTCACTTGCAAAAGACTAAAAGTTATTGCAACGCCGTTGTTTGCGTTGCAATTGATCTTTTATGACCCACTTTTCTGCAACGCCTAGTTTGGCGTTGTTGATCAATCACGACGCATTTTCATACAATTAGCAACAGGGTATGGCATTGCAAATAAGCCTTTATGTTGTAGTGGAACAATGATTGTTCATAGTCATGAGCTATGAACATTCTTTGTTCATATAACAATTGGACTATGAACAGTGATTGTTCATAGTTTGGTAGCTATGAACACTCATTGTTCTTAGCTATGAATATTCTTTGTTCATACCACAATTGGACTATAAACAATGATTGTTCATAGTCATGAGCTATAAACATTCTTTGTTTATACAATTGGACTATGAACAGTGATTGTTCATAGTTTGGTAGCTATGAACAATGACCTATGAACACTCAATGTTCATAGCTATGAATATTTTTTGTTCATACTACAATTGGACTATGAACAATGATTGTTCATAGTTATACAAAGGTTTAAATTCCATGAAAACTAGATAAATTTGTCCAAAGTATACATAGCAACACAGCCCAAAAATATGCAACTAGATAAATTTGTCCCGCATAGGGTACTACCAAAAATATCTACAATATTTAGCCAATAATTTAAAAATATATATATGCAGGACAAGTCCGATGCAGACTAGGACTACTTCACTTGGTCATCTATGTTTGCTTAGTGTGTTTACACTTAGGTGTTCATTCTGTGTTCGACCATACTTCTCGTAGTTAGAGTAGGATATTCTAGTCGTGTATAATCTTGTTGTTGTTCATCATGTATTTTGGACAATTTGTAGTTTCTTTAAGTTTGTTATATATATTAACTTGTGTAAATAGCATCACACGATGAAACAGTGGTGTTTAGTTTTGTTACAAAGCTTTTGCACTTGTGTTATCTTTTGTGTTATGGGTGGCAACTTGGCTTGTTCGGAGGACTCACGTCATCGAGTCACCATAGGTGCGTTCCACAACCAATATGCACCAAAGGGGACCCTGATAACTTTTTCTATATAAATGACGCATAAATTGCTTAGGTTTAAGAGTCATGGAAAATAAATAGATTGTTCCATGTTATGTGATTTCATTGCTACAGCTAACCTAATGCCCATATGTTGACTGGACTGGTACACATCGGTTATGTCATGGTGTTATATCCATGTCAGGATACAATACCACTCTCGCACCAAACATATATTTTATACTAGGTGCACGGATGTGTTGCATGCATATAGCCACGTCTCAAATTTGTAAAGGTGAGATTAGGTTTGTTTACTTGTCTTGTTAGTGAGTTGTCTCTTTCGAGAGAAAGAAAAGGATGTGGGAGACGAAGCAATTGAGACAGACCTGGGATGGTTGACCCAATTATGGTTGGATATAATATCCCCATTTGTTTGAATTGTATCTAAATTTCTTGATTTTGATGTACATTTAACTTAAGTTACCTTTTTTTTTTTTTTTTTTTAATCCTTGGACAATTCCTAGTATCTCATACCCATCATTTGGGATAATATGTGGCTAACTTACTAAAGTAGTTAGGGTTTCAAACAGACTTAAAAGGTAAATTGATGACATTGGAGGTTAGTGTTTTGGGAACAATCTAACTCAGGGCTTTTGCTTGGTATAGCTCTAACTTAAGGAAAGTGATTCTACATTGGTAGAAAATGGGTATTAAAAACAATAAGCTTTAATGCTCTATTGTCATACTTACTAAACTATCAAATACTCAATATTGCTTATAAATATTCTCTTCCATATCGTTCATCTCTTTTTCAATTTGTAATGTATTTGAGTATGCCTGGGGATGCAATTATGTACTCTACTCTCCTCCACTGAATGAAAGCCTACAGTGTATTGTGGAAAAAGACTGTCTTGGGATACAACTCATTGAATGCATGTTTGGGTCGCCCTGAACCCCTAACCTTTTCATAACAAAAAAGAACAAAAAAAATTACATTTACTGCATTCACACTTCTTAAACAAGTTGTTGGAGTTTGCTGTGTGGCTCAAATTTCTTGCAGTTTAGTTAACTATAAGAAAATAAGAGGTTAGATCTCTTAACACTACATTTGACTAAGCCTTTCCCATTTACCATTGTCAACGTAATTTAATTGCTTGTATGAGTGTTCTTTGCATCATAGCGTTGTACTGATTACCTCCATCTCTATGGAATCAGAAAAACTTGAAATGCTTATTGCTTGCATCTTTACTTGCATTACCTTTGTTACGATAATAAGGATATTTAGGTCATTCTGTAAGGGTATTGTAATCAACTATAGGGCATATATTTGGGGTATGTATATATTTGTATTAGGTTTCTAGGGTTATTGAACAAGTCAATAGAATGTAGCCTTTAGATTTGTAATACATTAACACTATTGTCTTTGCATCAGGTGTAGGTGAGCTCTCACTATTGACTCGAAAGACACACATTTCATATGTTCTGCTAAACGTTGATTCGCTAAATCATAGACCTACTAGGGCATTAGGTCTAGCTTAAGACTCTTAAGAAGTAGGAATTTCCATGGTTATGACTTCACTTAGTTACCTGGAGTAAAGTATTTTACTTAGTTCATGTTCAAAAATTAATATGTTGCAAAACATTGCAGACTAGTGATCGGTAGAGCAATAAAAACAGTGAGATAATGATTGTAAACAAAATTGATAAGATTAACTACTAATCATTTACTTGGACTCAACTTGCAATAATTAGCTTGGACACTTTATCACTTTATTAGAGTTGTGATGTCTTGTCCATTTGATGAATTTATATTAGTAACGAGAATGACCTTTAGTTGAAACTGTTGAATTTCCATTATGTCTTTTTTGCAGTGAAACTTAGGAATGGTCATTGCTCTATTATTCTCCAGTCTTCATATCAATGGATCTAATTATCCGGCAGTGCAGCGACCGCAAAGAGGTTAATTTTGAGGCCCAAAACAATAACGGAAAGAAGTTGGACCAGGGTGTAGAAGATGTACAAAAAGCAGGACAAGTTGTCAAAGTAACTAGAACAAAGATATATATGCTATATGTAAGGACCTGTAAAGTAGGTCATTAAGATCTGGAAGTTTACAGTTTGCTTTTTGGATGCTTGAATATGTACTTTGAGTCCTTTATATGAGTTGTGTGATGTAAGTGGTTTTGTATGTGGGATAGACTTGGAACATAAACATATCCAGGGGTCCGACAAACAACTAAATTGGTTTTCTAATGCTCTGAAAGTATACAAAAATATCATCATTGTTATTGCTCCTCGATTGTTAAATGCAAGAAAAAGGAATGTTGTCACTTCTCACATGCACCAAAATCTAGTATGTCAATGAGAAAAGCATAAAAAATATATTACATAATCTTTGTCATAATCCAGTGATGCTACAAAAAGTAGTATATACCTACTGCATATTCTACATAATTTGTCTGGGCCTTGTACAGCAAAAAGCTTCTGTTCGGTAGTATATAGACTTGGGGAATGACCTGTCTAAAACATATCGATAATTTGTCATTCATTTGTAATTTACACATTTTGTCTTGGGTTGTGCCAATTATGCTCATAAGCTGTGTGATTGTTTTGCGTCAAGACGCCAAAATAATAAGGGGCTAATTCAAAAATTGTGCAAGGCAAATGAAGGCCAGAATGCTTTGAAATGAAGTGTGAAGGCTTATTGTTGGAGGATGCCACTGTTGATGACATATGTTGAAATGCTTCTATTCGGCACTACAGAATAGAACAGATCCAAATAAGAAATTAGAGTATGACACTGTTGGTGACTTACATGTAGCAGTGTATGTCCGGTAGTACAGTTCCGAATGTGAAAAGTGGTTTTGTTAATGTTGGTGGAAATTTGTTGTTCTTCTTCCATTTTTTCTGTTCTGTTAATGTTTCAATTTGAACAAACAAGATGAAAACTGATCGATCAACATATAAATCACTTTCTTTATAAGCTCCTCTTCTTTATAATGGCATTTAAATACACAAAACACAGATACACACAATGCAAACAAACAAGTTTGGTAGTTGCAGAGAAGCAGTCCTAGACAGCAAACAGACAAGTAAAAGACTCTTAATAAATGAGAAACAAGACCAACATAACTAGACAATTTTACGCTTCATCATCAAACATCACCGCAATCTCCAGCAGGAATGAACTTTGTCTGTGTCATCTGATACGCCCTTCAGAAATATCTCAAAGCATCCGCAGGAATTGCATCAGCACAAGCATCAATACCGCGTTGAATCATTTGCCCTGTTTCTTCCAAAATGTCATACTGCAAAATAGTTAAGAAGGCTATTAAGAAAAGAGAGAAAACAAATAAATAATACAAACTGATTAAATAATGAAGAATAAGCAAATAAAGCAAATAAAGAAAGGCTCTTCATAAAGAAAACTCACCAACTCGTAGGTCGGATCCTCAATGTTGAATGGTTCTAAATGCTCAGGGTTCATCACTACAAGGTGGGTTACGAAGGGATACCACGCAAAATACTCATTGTCGCACTCTGATGGATACTTTACTTTACGTCCTTGACTGGGAAAGCTTAGCACATGATTGTTCCACAAATCCCAACACCGCATCGCAGTAGAGTATTAAACCTTATACCCAAGGCTGGAAACAGTAACCACGGTGTTGTTAGGTCTTGGTGTGTGCTTCGGTACACTCTGCCCATAACCAACCTGGCGCATTACTCTACTAATGTTGTAATGCTCATTTATATCCATGAAGCATATACAACCTTCATAAAACATTATCTCATCTACCAGGCGCCACTCTCTAACATCGGCATACGGATCCCAATAAACCATCAAAATAAATTAAGAAAATAAAACTTTTGTCCCCAAAAGAGATTAAACGAAGCTATAAAAAAAAGCCCAATGCTTACCTCAACTGGCTCCATCCTATCCAACATCACTCGTATCCACTGCAAAGACACTGCTGGGTCCTCATACTGCACATTGGATTTTGAGTGCCTCTTCACACGCGGCAACTCAAAGTTATACCTTAGGTTAGAGTGGGGCCTAAACCTAGGGAAATGATCATAGATCCCATACCTACAATTATATTTTTAAATAATATTTACTAGAGGTATTTACTATACTAAAGCATCAATAATTAAAGTGACTAAAATAAAATATAAAAATAAGCTAGAAATCGATTTCACATCAGCACATGTTGCAATCCCCAGTTGCCAATAGAGATATGCAAGTATAGCGGCACCCCAAGCATACTCTTTGATCTCCTTCCATACCCTAATCAACCTCAAATAAACAATGGGAATTGCATGTCCCGTCTCCTCGCAGAAGAGGGTACAACCAAAAAAATAAAATAGATATCTCTTTACTGCACATTGGATTTCTTCTCTACTCGATCCCTTCCTAATAGTCTTCCCTCCCTTCTTCTTGACCTTTGGTTTGCATTTTTCCGCCAACTGTTTCCTAATAAACTCCGACCTCACACTCATAGACCTAAAATTCTCCAACTCTTCTTTCACCGCAACCAACGATATTCCAAGAACTTCATGGAGCAGTTGCTCCGCCTCCATTTTCTTCAAGTCCTTATGGTACTTCCATGAACACTTTTCCCAGTAATGGGCACACCCAGGATCTGGGACACATCATCCAAGGTGATGTTCAGCTCTCCAAATGGCATGTGGAAAGTATTAGTCTCTTGATGCCACCTCTCAGCGAACGCTGAGATAAGCACGAAATCCAGAGGGTGCTGGTCTACACCAATCACCAAGTCATACAAGCCTGTCTTTTTTAGCTCAAATCTAAAACTTTTGCATTCTTCCATGATGTTCCATTGATTCAACTTCTTATTGTGTTGAATACACTTCAGTGGACCACGCTCCTAAAACAATAAAACACACAAAATTAAATTGCACACGAAGTTAAGTAATCATAAATAAATACTAAATAAATAAGTACATATATTCGAAATTACATTCACATTCCAAACATTGCGAGCCACGTGTGCAAAATAGTTATACAGAAGAGACGAGTCCGTTGGGCCACCGCCATACTGGCATTGTCGGTACTCACCATCTCCACCATTCACGTCTCCCCCATCATTGCCACCATCACCTCCAACTTCACCTTCATTGCCATCCTCACCAATATCTGCATCTTCACTATCATTGGCATTCTTCTCATACCTTTCTGTATAGAATCAATTTCCATATTCCCCCTTTCTACATCCCCTGCCTCTTCCATAAGCTATACAATATAGAAAAGTAACTTCAATTACAAAAAAATCCACAACCCATCAAAACAATAATTATAAAATGAAAAACTACAGTTTAGAATTCAAGCTCCCCATACTATAAAAACCCGTGCAAATAAAAAAATGAGTAAAAAAATAAGAAAATAATGCATAAATCAAATTTTACATTAAGTTATATTTAGATTTTATAATGGGGTTCAAACTAACTAATACCCTAAAATGTTAATGTATAACTCAATTTTGCCTCATAAGCACATAATCAATTTAACATTAAACCGAAATGTGTAAGGAATAAGAAATATGTACCAATTATTGATGATGTGAAGAGAGAATGTTACAGAATGAAAGGGAGAGTAGTCACTGGTTATTTGGAATGAGAGTGTTGGTGAGAGAGTGTTTAAGTTTGCTATACAAATTGAAGGTTTTGATTTTTGGAGATGGAGAGTTGACGCTTTTTTGGGTTAGGTTTGTTGATGGGGTGACTTGGGCTTGTGGGTTGGGCTGGGGTCTCCCATCTATTATATAACTTTACAGTATGTAACTATTAGTAACATAATGCATAATATAGAGTCATTAAAGACATATAAATTTTGTATGTTGTTCATTGGGGGAAAATGTGACAAATATGCTGGAAGTGACAACATAAGTGATTTTAATCCAACCAATTTTGGTGAGCCTATTGGAACAAACAACAACTGTTATAGTATGCTACTATTAGTACCATCATGTATTATATATATCCATTAAACACATATTTTTCTTGTATGTCGTTTGTGGCACTAAAATGTAACAGATATGTTAGAAGTGACAACATAAGTCATTTTAATCGAACCAGGGATCAGTAGAAGAACCAAGGGAATTTGGATTCTAGACAGATTTTGGTGAGATGCCACCTCATAAGTAGTTGAGTAGAACTAGTTCTTACATCCTCAATTTTTTAGATCTATAAAGGGACTCTAATTTTAGGCACCAATTTAAATAAAGTAAAGACTCATTAGTATATTGCTAATAAAATGATGCATACACAAGCTGACAAGTGATTTCAATTCAAGTGGTGGTTTGACATTATAAATATTGCTCTATAAATATACTAAAGGTAGCAAAGGTATTATACAATAAAAAACAACATAAATGTGTGACTTCTTCGAGGGCTCCAATCATATGACTCAAATTATAAAAAATATACAACTTCCATAACTTGTTATTGCATAACTTTACAGTATGTAACTATTAGTAACATAATGAATAATATATAATCATTAAAGACATATCGATCTTGTATGTCATTCATGGAAGCAAAATGTGCCAAATATGTTAGAAGTGACTCAAATTATAAAAAATATACAACTTCCATAACTTATTATTGCATAACTTTACAGTATGTAACTATTAGTAACATAATGCATAATATAGAGTCATTAAAGACATATCGATCTTGTATGTCGTTCATGGGGGCGAAATGTGCTAAATATGCTGGAAGTAACAACATAAGTGATTTTAATCTAGCCAGTTTTGGTGAGCCTATTGGAACGAACAACAATTGTTATAGTATGCTATTATTAGTACCATAATGTATTATATATATCTATTAAACACATATTTTTCTTGTATGTCGTTCGTGGCACTAAAATGTAACAGATATGTTGGAAGTGACAACATAAGTCATTTTAATCGAACTAGGAATCAGTATAAGAACCAAGGGAATTTGAATTCTAGACAAATTTTGGTGAGCCTATTGGAACGAATCTAACACTCACAATAACTCTTTCACTTTTGTTTTTGATGGTTGACAACAACTCTTAGAGGAATCAAAATATTCACACACATTGTGTTGTTAGTAATGGAGGATTAGTAATGAGAAATTGGTTATTACCTCGTTGTCAATATAGTGAGAAATAAGATTAGAGATAGCAATATGATTATATTCTCAATTAATCTCATATTCTTTATAAACATGTCTTACATTCATTAATGCAAACAAGTGCACCCTAGAAGACACAACAACGATAATTTACATCAAACTATGTTATTGATTGTAACATATAGTAGTTTATGTTATTTTTTTGTTGCATTAACTTGTTCACCTGGTTTGTTTTGGTTCTACTCTCGCAAATGTGTGGCTAGAAATCGCGTGCACCATTAGTTTCGGTACATCTCACGCACCATAGATTTAGCTAATTATTATTTGGGTATTTTGAGTTAATTATTCATCTAGGGGCATTATGCGTAAGAAAAATACCCAAATGAATTTACCCGGATGAATTTAAGAGCCCAAGTTAGTCCAAGTTAGTTGTAGGAGATACTACTCGTAGAGAATTTTTTTGGTTGGTAAAAGCTTCCCATTGCAACAATAAAATATGTGCACCTATTATGATTGCCACACGCAAACTTGGGACACATTTTACAAACTTTGAATTGGTAATTCATTAGGTTAAATGGTGCCAGCTCTACGAGCATCAATGCTACTGTGCTTTCTAGATCAGCCTGCTTAGAAAAATGACCAAGCCGAATTATCAAAAAACGCTTACACCGCAGCTCAATGGTCCCCAATCTTGGAAGAGGTGATAGCCCATATAAATATTGTTGCTTAATTTGTTATATGGATACAATTTGGCACATAAATCAAGTTCGCACTGATATCACAATTCAGACTCCATTTTCCAATTAAAATATTGGGTGAACACTGGGTGCAATGGCTTCGCATTCCCTTAAAATCGGTGGGAGTTGCGGTGGTTTTCTCCTCCTATCTCTATATAACTCTCTATATATAGAGAGTATTATTGAGGAATGAAGAGTGCATTCCACGCGAGTTGAAATGGCGTGGTTTGTAAAAACCCAAACGGTGCCACTTGAAGTGGCGTGGAATGTAAAATACAATTTCATACTGCGCCATTTGAAGTGGAGTGGTTTGCAATGTGCCCCCACCAAACCACATGCTAATTATGAGAACAACGAATTACTACACTACCCCCACTATTTCTATTTTATTACAGATGTATCATCTTTTTCTAGTTATGTTTAAGAGGGCACAGGGGCAGTTTTGTCTTTTGTGAAATTTGGGTTTCTATTCTACGCCATTTGAAGAGGCGCCGAATGTTTTTTTTTTTTTTTTTTCATTCCGCGCTGGTCGAAGTCGCGTTGAAAAGAACTTGGGTTTCAAACCACGCGAGTTCAAGTGGCATACGATTGTTCAGACCATTGATTCAACAAAACCTACTCTCTATCCGTACAACACTATTTTTTGGAGAGATAGAAATAGAGAGTGGCACCCCACCCCACCCCCTTCTTTTGAAACTCCCGACCAAAAAAAAAAAAAACTTGCGGCTACTTCTTCTTCGAACAGGAAAACGTTGGCACTGAAAGTCGCGGCTGCTCTCCCTCACTCCTCCCAATTCACACCTGTTTTAATATCGAAGTGATGTGTACTTGTATTATCAAATATTACAACCTCTAAGATCACCTGTCTTCTTTTTCTTTTTCTCCTCTCTCTTCTCTCTCTCTCTCTATTTTTGCCTCTTTTCTCTCCTTCTTTTTCTCCACCACTTCCTTTATAACTCCCTTCCTCTTTCTAACCTCCCCTCTCTTGTGGTTCGTTGATCTCTTTCATCCAGTGTTCCCTTGCTCTCCATGTATCGGGTCAGCTTCCTAGCAGTTAGGATTCCGCTCTCGCTCTCCACGTATCGCGTCGGTTCCCTAGCAGTTAGGACTTCACGGATCTGATCCCTTGCAGCATGTCTCCTCGGTATTATACCGCATCCGGCCCACTTGCTACCACTAACCTCCCAGGTCACAAATATGACCACCACAGATGCCCTCTCTCGATCCTATTGATGATCCGCGAACAGCGATGGGGCCGAGAACTACCGTTACTCATTCCATATCTCCTTTCGCGGTATAGCTCTCTTCTTTTACACTGTCATCTCATTTTTGTTTTCAAGGCACGTGTTCCACCTTTATTGCCACGTGGGAAACAGCGCATGGGCATCTGAACCTGGCTCTTCGAATTTTGAGACCCCACGTGTCCCATTTCCTCTGGTCCTTTTCTCGATAATTCTCTTTTTACCCCTATCCCTTCAAATCCTGCTCAAACTTCTCTCTTCCCTCAAAACCCAAAACCCTCAGTTCACTTTTCTCTTCACCTTCTATTCTCTTCAACCTCTTCAACTTCTTCTCCACTATTCTTGATTCCTGTGGATCTCTCCAGCACCGTTCATGTTCCCATATATTACTCTGTTGCCTTGGCTACTTCGCACCTCAGGTTTGTTCTCCACCCTCTTTCTTCCCATCGTTATTTTTTATAATCATTTTTGAGATACTGTTCCACCATCTTTTCCCCTTTCGTAGCTTGTTCTCTCCCTTTTTTGTGTAAGATTTCCCCTCTTAGTGCTGATTTTGTCATGACGGGATCGGAATCGGTGGATACCTCTGCCACCAGATCTGATGAATCTGAATCCTCTATACCCAAATCTAGTAACCATACCATTGACATATCTGAATCCCCGACTTCTGGCTCTGCCAGTCCAGCCGCTGCACCATCTACTTTAGGGAGGAAATCTTCTCTTCCTCCCCCATCGTCATATTACCACAGACCTAACTTAGATGCAATTAAAGCCACTTATGGCAGCCCCCATGACGTGGTTCTAGAGCACTTGTCTGGAGTCACCCACTTTCCTCACTTGGTAACACCGCAGCCCGGTTATATATCTCATCGCTACTATAAGACAGATAGCAGCTGGTTTGCGCTTTCCCTTAACTCTTCTTGATGTTGAGGTATGCAATCATTTCAACATTTCGCCATGTCAAGGTATAGATAACTTCTGGCGTGTTATGTACGCCGCCAACCATTACAACGAAACCCACACCCCTAAAATCCAACTCCGCGATATCATTGCTCATTATTATATAAAGAAGAGCACCAAATTTGGAAGTGTGGGATATCAATCCTTTTGTACTCGTCCGCGGAAGAAGTCTTTTATCCTCCACATCACAACTTCTGACAAGGTGTGGCACTACTATCCGTTGTATGTGTCTGGGAGTTTTATTTCCGCAGACCTTCCTTCGGAAGTTTCTCTAAGGCACCTCAATTTCCTTACAAGTGGTAAGTAAAACATTTTGAGTCGCAGTGCTTCTGTCTAACTTGTTTGTAACTTGTCTTTATTTTTGGTGATCTAGGTTGGACACCCAATTCGCGATCACAACTTTACGCCGGCATTTCTTCAGAGATCTTCCAATCCCTCCGCGAATTGGGGAGTGCCCAGTGTGAAGTTCTCAGCATTGATCCCAACAAAGCCAACCCTCTTTTACTTGACCCTTCTCTAAAAGACATCGGTAAATACCAAGGCCCGCTCTATCACCTACCGCCCCCCAAAGAAAGAAAGCCAAAACTTTTCCCCCTCCAAAAAAGGAAACGCAAAGCTCACAAGTCTTTCAAGTATACCACCAAGATTTCTCATTCTCGAGCCGTTGCCCAACGTGTCGCTGCCTCCCAGTCTCACACTGCTACCGCTGACCTCGCTCCTCCTTCATATTCCTCAGTGGCAGATTGGGAGACAATTTTGCCAACCCTTCCTCTCCCAATCCTGCCGCTGCTATGGATGTTAACAAACTCAAACTTTGGGATAGCGATTCAGATGGCAATGCGCCCATCGAAGTTGCAGACAGGAGCCCCCCAGCAAAAAAAGCCAAGACTGCACCCCATCCCCCTTCCGAAACATGTGCTGATCCATCGCGGCCTTTGGCTCCAGTGCGCCGCCTGGAAAGGACCTCATCACAACGGGCCCCCTTTCTTCAAGTCCGGTCAAAGTCGAAGTCTGGCATCCCCAATTCAAGGCCAAAGATCGCAAAGTAACTACCCGCGACTCAGCCTTGGACAATCCAGCAGTTGCAGCGTCCTTAGTCTTCAGCTCTCATCTCCCCCGGGACCAAGCTTATGGAGACTCTGGCTTGTTCGCCTCACATCGAGCTTCCATCTACACTAGCTGGGAAAAGGTTTGTGTTTTATTACTCTTCCCCCTTCTTTATTTCTCTTACAACTCTTGCTAACAATTATTTCTTTGTAGCTGAGTTTGGATATTGGTTATGTTGTGCGCAGACTAACCAATACTCTAGAGACTCTGGACGTTGTGAAGCAAGAGATTCACGACCCTGATGGCTGGAAAGCTAAGCATGCTAGGCTGGAAAAGGACAGGGACGATCTTCGAATCGTAGCTCTAAAGGCCTAGAAAGAACTCCAGAGGGCTGAGGACAAGCACCGCGATTATAGAGTGGGTGTCGCTTCCAAACTGGAGAGCCTGAAGGAGACAGAGAGACTCGCCTCCTAGGCTGCCTTAGAGTGTTTCTGAAGCCTGGCTGCGAAGAAGATTTGCCCGTGAACTGAAGCAGCAACTTGATGATCTACTTCCATCTCCGCCTCCAGTCCCTGACACTCCAGCCTTAGCACCCCTCATCCACGATTCCTGAGGCTACTATATCTGATCTGCCTCAATCCACTCCCAGCACTGACACCTCCCCTATCAAGGTGGACGATGACAATACGACAGCTGTGGATGAGGCAGAAGTTCTCCCTCAAAAAGAAGCAAATGTTGGACAGCATTAAACCTTGTAACTTTCTTTCTTTGAAGTTTATACTCTTGAATGTTTGTATATTTTGTGTTTGGATGAATATCTTTTAGCCAGGATTTTTGGGTGTGCTCAGCAGGTCTTAATTAAGCTCGTTTTGCCCTTCAATTTGTATTCCAATTCCCCGCATGCCAAAACTTGAGATTTTACAATCCTTCCAATTCAATTTGTCTTTTAGCCATTTAACTTCTAGAAATTTAATGTTCGATCTTACTGTGAAGCCTGATGGGGTTACCCCCAAGTCGATTCAGACATTGATTCCACGAAGGGCTCATCCCCGCTATCTTTGATCAGCTGTGAAGCCTAGTGGGGGCATCTCTATTTGCCCCCCAAGTCAATTTGGACATTGAGTCCACGAAGGGCTCATCCCCTCAGCTGTGAAGCCTAATGGTTGCCCCAAGTCGATTCGGACATTGAGTCCGCTGAAGGGGCTCATCGCTGTCTTTATTCAGCTGTGAAGCCTGATAGGGTTGTCCCTAAGTTATTTTCAATACTCATGATACAATTGGAAGAAGTGCTTTCTTTATTCATTGATAAAATATTGAACACAAAATATCATTCCTAGGCGCGAATGGCCATAACTAAAAGCGAGTCTCCTCTCTTTTACATGAAAAACTAGACAACGGTTCATCCATGGAACTTTTTCAATAGTCTAATGTTCCACGGTTTATCAATCTATTCCCCAGCTGAGGTGTGCAACCGATAAGTTCCAGATGTACCCTTTTCTATCACGACATAGGGCCCCTCCCAGTTGGGCCCCAGTTTTCCTTTATTCTCTTTCTTGGTGGCGGGTGTAACTCGGCGCAGCACGAAATCACCCACTTTGAAAGTACGCGGTTTCACTCATTTATCATACTGTCTCTGTAGCCTCCGATAGTACTCTTCCAACCGAATGCGCTCTACCTCTCTTTTTTCATCAATTAGATTCAAATCCACCGCTAATATCATCTCATTCACTCCCCCTTCCACAGCTCTAGTTCGGGTCGTTGACGCGATCATCTCTACAGGTATGACCACCTCTACCCCATATGCCATTGCGAATGGAGATTCATTAGTAGAGGTTCGCGGTGTTGTGCGATATGCCCATAGCACATACGTGATTTAACTCATCCGCCCACGCTCCTTTCTGCGACTCCAATTTTTTCTTTAGATTATCCATTATAGTTTTGTTTGATGATTCTGCCTGTCCATTTCCTTCAGGATTGTAGGGGGCGGAGAACCCCTGCTTCACCCTGAATGCCTGAAGGAATTCTCACACCTTTCCCCTTGTAAACTGAGTGCCATTATCCGCGATGACAGTATGAGGCAGCCCGAACCTACATATGATATTCTCCCACAATAACTTCTTTACATTTTCTTCCTTAACCTGTTGCAATGTCACGCCCTCTACCCACTTGGTAAAATAATCGGTAGCAGCCAACATAAATCTCCTTTTCTCGCTCGCCATGGGTAGAGGTCCCACAATATCCAGTCCCCACATAGCGAATGGCCAAGGACAGAACAAATTATGCAATGGCTCCGCTGGTGAATGTATTAGCAAAGCAAATCACTGGCACTTTTCACATCTCTTTGCATACTCCATGGCATCTCTCTTCATATGGGGCCAAAAATACCCCTGTGATATCATGCGGTGTGCTATCATTCACCCTACCGAATGGCTCCCGCAGTCCCCTTCGTGAACTTCAGTCAACAGCTCTTGACATTGCTGTGGCCCTATGCATTTCAACATTAGCCCACTGAGATTTCTCCTATACAAGTCCCCCTCTACTAATGTGTACCTTCGAACTACATGTTCCCTCTTACGCCTCTCTTGCTTGTTCTCTATCTCTACTCCCATCAGGAAAGTCTGTATGGGTTCCATCCAACCCATATCCCTCTCAATGGTTAGCCAAACCCCTTCCTCCTCTGAAGTACTTGGCTTACTCAAGACCCTGACTTCAATAGACCGACCCTCTGTTCCAGGAAGCACTGCCGCCACATAAGTCAATGCGTCAGCGTGTCTGTTCTCACCGCGGCCTAAGTGGGCAAACTTTATCTTGGTGAACCTGCTTGCCTTTCTTTGTAAAACCTCCAAATATTTTGCCATTCGTGGGCAACGGGCTACAAACCCTCCATTTGCCTGACAAATTACCAAGTTTGAATCGGAGTACATAGACAATTCGCTCACCCCCAAATCTTTAGCCGAATCCAAACCTGCTATCACTGCTTCGTATTCAGACTCATTATTAGAAGCGGCAAATCCCAATTTCATCTATAACTCTAGACGGGTGTTCTCAGGAGTCACCAAGACGGCACCAATTCCATTCCTTGTATCTGTAGTGAAACCATCGGTGAAAACTCTCCATCCGTTCCACGCATCCCAAGGATCCAAAGGGTCGCGACTAACTTTCCCTTCCTGTTCCATGACCATTTCCTCTCCCCAAGTTGGGTCCTCGGCCGGGAATTCTGCCAGAAACTCTGCCATAGCTTGTGCCTTTTCTGGCGTTCTGATTTGGTACTGAATTTTATAAGAACTGGGCATTACCGCCCACTTTAGCATTCTGCCTAACTTCTCTGCCTTCAATACTTGCTTGAGGGGCATATTCGTGACTACCACCACTGAATGTGACTCAAAGTAAGGCTTTAATTTTAACGCTGAAAATATCAAAGCCAAAGCATATTTCTCAATCCTACTATATCGGGTCTCCGCATCCAACAATGTTTTACTTTGAAAGTAAACTGGTTTTTCAACTTTATCGACAACTCACACGAGGACTGAGCTTACCGCGTATTCTATGACTCCCAGGTACAAGTACAATTTCTCCCCCTATTCAGGTCGTGACAACAAGGGTGCCTTTCCTAAGTACCTCTTCAATTCTTGAAAGCATATTCACACTCTACAGTCCACTGGAAATCTGGCATGTTCCTCAGCATACGATACAATGGTCGGCATTTGTCCGACGATTTGGAAATGAATCTGTTAAGTGTCGCGACCCTTCCAGCCAACCGTTGTACTTATGAACCATTGTACTTCTTTCACATTCTGAGGAAATGGCATCTCTACTAGTGATCGGATCTGCTCGGGATTAGCCTCTATGCCTCAGTGAGTGACTATATAACCCAAAAACTTTCCTGAAGTTACCCCAAACGTGCACTTCTCAGGATTGAGTTTCAACTTATGCATCCGTAGTATTTCAAAAGTCTCCTGAAGACCTTTTAAGTATTCTTCTTCCGACATGCTTTTTTCCACCATGTCGTCGATATATATCTCCATCTCCTTCCAAATCTTGCTTTCAAACATCTTTTCTCCTAACCGCTGAAATGTAGCCCCCATATTTTTTAAACCGAAGGGCATCCTCGTGTAGCAATAGATACCACCTTCTACTACGAATGATGTCTTCTCCTAATCTGGACTGAACATCACGACCTATTTGTAACCCATGGACGCGTCCATGAAAGAAAATACTTTGAAACCTGCCATTCTGTCTACTAACTCATCCACCCGAGGCATAGGATAACAATCTTTAGGACACTCTTTGTTTACGTAAAATCGACACATTCTAACTTTGCCGTTCTTTTTCGGAACCGCGACCACATTGGACAACCATTCTATGAACTCTACATCCCTTATTATCCCAGCCCCCTTCAATAGTGTAACTTCTTCGTGAATCCCCTCAGCATACTTTGGTCTCACACTTCTCATTTTTTGCCTTATAGGCTTCGCATCTTCATTCATATGCAGGCGATGACAGGCAAACTCTGGGTCTAACCCCGTGATATCCTCAATTACCTATGCAAATATATCTGTATTCACTGCCAAAAACTGCACCAACTTCTCCTTCCATTCCTCCGGCCCACCGATGTAAATTTCTCCTCGTCTGCAACTCCGAGGTTAACTATCTCAATTTCATCCAACGTTTTCGGCTCCACCGGGGTTTCATAGACTTCCTTCGTGACCGCCTCCTGTAATTGCTATGTTGATCTGTCTTTGCGAACCGAACCCTCCCCCTTTGTGCCTCGGACCATATTTTTCACGGTCACTTGATGGATGTTCTGCACAACGACTTGATCCCCTCTTATTTCATACATCCCCCCCATTCATAGGGAAGCAGATCACTTGATAATATGTCGACGAAATTGCCTTCATTTCATGGATCCATCTTCTCCCTAGGATTACATTATACTGTGAATTAGTGTCCACCACCATGAATCTTGTGAACACAGTCGTTGGACCAGCTATTACGGGTAACACTAACTCCCCCAGGGCTATGTCATGCTGTCGTTGAACCCAAACATATTTGTTTGAGGGACTTTCAGCTGATCTCTACCGATGTTCATTTCCTCTATGGCCCCTTTGAACAACAAATCCACCGAACTTCCGCAGTCTATCAACACCCTCTTTACCAGATAATTACACATAGCTATAGTGATCACCAAGGCATCCTCATGTGGTGAGATTACCGACTCTAGGTCTTTTAGGGTGAACATTATGGTTTCCTCGCCCATCATGGTTCCACTGACTAACCGCGGTATGCTCATTACCTCATTAACCTGCTGTAAACTCGTTGTCTTTCTTATCTTGTCTCTGTGTGCATTTCTCCCCATTGTTTCTCCACTAAAAATGACATTGATAGTTCCCAAAATTCTAGCCGGAGCTGGCACTCTCTCGGTTTGACGAACCTCCGCGACAAATTCCCTAAGCATCCCCTTCTCAATCATTCTTTCCACCAGCCACTTCAAGGCATAACATTCATTAGTGGCATGGTTCCTGATCTGATGATACGTGCAAAATGGTTTCCCCTCTATCTCCCCTGGTGTACTGTGCGGACCCTCTAAATATTGTTGCCCCTTAATTAGCGTAAGATCTCCTCTAACGGCCTGTTAAGAGGAGTTTGCTCTATTTTGTGTTATGGCTTCCTCTCTCTGATATCCCTCCTGCCTCGATCCCCAGTCCTCTCTGGTCTTCAGGATTCCCCTTTGTATGCTCCCCTTTCTCTTTCCTCTGTCTTACCCTTACCCTTTCGGTCAACAACTTGCACTGCCTTCTCTGATTTCTTCTGTTCATTCGCGTTCCTCTATATTATGTCCTCATATCGTATGTATTTTTCTACCTTTGGATACAGAGCGTGCAAAGTAGTGATTTCGATTTTGGAAACCGACTCGTGGACTCTAGTTCCCGACCTCAAGCCGTGCTGGAAGGCAATGACCGCTGTGTGTTCGTCCAAATTTTCCACCCTCAGTGTCTCTTCTTTGAATCTGCATAGAAACTCCCTTAATGATTCTGCTGACCTCTACTTGATGTTGAATAGGGCAGCGATATCAACCACCCTCCTTTTCTAGTGTATGAAGTGATCTACAAAGGCGCGCTCAAGCTCTTCAAATCTATTGATGCTCCGCGAAGCAAACCTGTAATACCAGTCTGAAGCTCCCCCCTTAAGACTAGCGGGGAACATCATGCAGTGGAGTCCATCATACTTACTTTTCTGCCATAGCGGCATCTGTTGCCGAAAATGGTGCAAATGATCAATCGGGTCTCCTTTCCCATCATACCTCTCAAACCTTGGTTGAGTGAACCTCTTAGGCACCTCCAAATTCCATATCAAATCTGCCAATGGGTTTTTGTTAAGACTCGCAACCACTTTTTGTGCGGCGCTTTGGTTCGCTTTTTCTACTACACGGTTCACTTCCCTATCTTTCTCAATCATCGCTTAGACTACCTCCAGTGTGATGCCCGCTATTTGTTCCGCATCCGGTATCAGGTATTCTTCATTCTCCCCCTCTACTTCACTTCCTCGAGGATCCCCCAGTTCTATTTCCCCATGTGTGACCTCCCTCTCTTTTCTCAACTCGTCATTCTCGTTTCTTAGCCTAACTATCTCTTTTTGGAGAAGTCTGGTGGCGTCTGCCGCCACATCTGGTATCTCCTCTTCCCCTATCCCTTTCATCTCAGTGCTCTCTGGTTCCTCTACCGCCTCTCGAACTGCTACTTTCTTAGGTCTTCCTACTCCTCTTTTCGTCACAGTGGCCATTTTCTCTCTATTTCCCTATAGACGACGCCAAATGTATTATCAAATATTACAACCTCTAAGATCACCTCTCTCTCTCTCTCTCTCTCTCTCTCTCTCTCTCTCTCTCTCTCTCTCTCTCTCTCTCTCTTCACCACTTCACCTCTCCTCTCTTGTGGTTTGTTGACCTCTCTTTCATCCAGTGTTCCCTTGCACTCCACGTATCACATCAGTTTCCTAGCAGTTAGGATTCCTCTCTCGCTCTCCACGTATCGCGTCGGTTCCCTAGCAGTTAGGACTTCGCGGATCTAATCCCCTGCAACATGTCTCCTCGGTACTATACCGCATCCGACCCACTTGCTACCACTAACCTCTCAGGTCACGAATATGACCACCACAGTGCTCTTTTCCATTCCAGCATACTTTGGCACTGAAATCACGTGGGATGATACATGTCTTGTATCATCATGTCATAAGGATGATACATGTCATATAGCATCTATCATTTTTGGGAGAATATTTTTTGAACTCTCTATTATAATGATATATATTATGTATCTCTCTGTCAAAAGGTTGATACATGTCAAATTTTCGATTCATATGATTCTTAGGAAATTCGAAGAAAAGCGTGAAATCCGAAAAGTAGAAGGGAGTCTAGAAGTCAGTATAGTCGAAACTAATTGAGGAATCAGAAATTGAAAAAATTTATGGTAATCAAACGATTTGTTGAAGGTGAGAAGGTGGGCATAAAACCCCAGCAAGAATTTAGAGAGCAATGAGATTTGAGAGAGAGGGGAGACAGAGAGATTGGGAAGAGGAAGGGATTGCATAATAGCTAATTAAAGTCGGTATTAATGGCTAATTAAAGTTGGCCATTAATGATAGCGTACAATTCAAATGATACGTGGAGTTTGTTTTTTTATTCACCAACACATAAAATGACCAATTACTCCTGCTTAAAGTGTTCTAAGCAATACTTTAATTTAAGGATACTATGGAACCAGAAATTCACAAAAGCTAGAAATACCAATTAGTCTTTCTAATTATTATTTGAGCGTTTTGAGTTAATTATTCATCTAGAGGTATTATGGGTAAGAAAAATACCGGGATGAATTTAAGAGCCCAAGTTAGTTATAGGAGATACTAGATTATTTTTGGTGCGAACTTGTGACTCATTTTACAAACTTTGAATTGGTATTAGGTTAAATGGTGCCAGCTCTACGAGCATCAATGCTACTGCGCTTTCTAGATCAACCTGCTTAGAAAAATGACCAAGCCGAATTATCAAAAAGCGCTTACACCACAGCTCAATGGTCCCCAATCTTGGAAGAGGTGATAGCCTATATAAATATTGTTGCTTAATTTGTTATATGGATACAATTTGGCACATAAATCAAGTTCCCAATTATATCACAATTCAGACTTCATTTTCCAGTTATTGGAAATATGCAGGTTATTCCGAGTTCTGACCTGTATGATCAAATTTTACAACCACTGAGATCACAGTATCTCTCTCTCACTCTCTCTCTCTTTTTTCCCTTTTCTTTTTCCTTTTTCTCTCACTGATGTTCCTCTATATATATCCCATAACCGCCCTCTTTCTCCAACCGCTCCATCTTCTTTAACCGCTCTCCATGATCTTTTCCTTGTCCCACGTCTGCCCCTTGTCCAACCGTCTCTCTAAGTATCATGTCTGGCTACTGTGCTCCTCCTACCTTTTTCCTTAATCCACATCCATTTAGGCCCCCGATACTTCACTGAATCTTATGCCTTACTAGGTTCCGCGATATATCTCTGTTCCGCGGGCTTGATCCGTCGCTCCCACTCCTTCTCTGCCGTCATAGGGTAGCTCTCGGCAATTGTATTGCCGCGGACACGATCCGTTACACTAGGTTTTTTCTTCGCTATTCGGCATACGACCCACTTGCCACCTATAACCCCACGTGTCATGAATACGCCCTATACAGATGCCCCTCTCGGTCCCGTTTGATGTTCTGCGATATCGTTTTAAGTCCATGGATAAACTACGAGACCGAGAAAAATCTCCCCCTTTCTTTTACATCTGTGGCACGTGCACCCATGGCACGTGCGCTATCATTGTATCTCGATGTCCGATCCGCACGTGCATTGAGCCTGTCATTTCGGCGCACGCACCTCGAGCCTGCTTTTCCATTTTTCAAGGCCCCACGTGTCCCTTGTTTCTTGGTTCTTTTCTCAAATGAAATAACTCTTTTTCCCTTGTCGATCAATATCCCGCCCAAACCTCTCTCTTCCTTCAAAACCCCTAAACTCGTCTCTAACCTTTTCATTTTCCTCTTCTTCGGTTTCTTCCCGTTTCTTCCTGCTCTTCATCTTCAGTGGGTCTTTGATTTGGCAAGATTCGAACTTCCCTTTCGTTGCTATTTACCGCTTTGCTCCTCAGGTTTGTCTTTCCCCCTTAGTTCTTGTCATTGTTCCGATTTCTCTTCCTCCATAGCCTATTTTCACTACTGTTCTTCAGTTTATGGCTTCTCCGTTGTTTAATTTTGTCATGTCTGAGTCCGAATCGACGAGTTCCTCAACTACCCGACCTAATGGATCGGAGTCCTCCGCTCCCAAATCTAGCGGTCACACCGTGGACATATCTGACTCCGCGGCTTCGGGCTCTGCTAGCCCTATCGCGGAACCTTCCACCTCAGGAAGGAAAGCCACTCTGCCTCTCCCCCCATCCTACCGCTGTAGGCCCAACTTAGACGTAGTTAAAGCTGCTTATGGCATCCCCGCCAACGTGATCCTTGAGCACGCGTGCGGCGATCTCCATTTCCGCATCTAGTCCCACCGTGATCGGTTTGTCTCATTGCAATTGTTGGTCGGATAAGCGGCGGATTGCGATTTCCTTAACTTCTCCTTGATGTCGAGTATGTAACCACTTCAACATCCCCCCCTGTCAAGGCATTGGTAACTTTTGGCGTATCTTATATGCCGCAGATCATTACAACAAAACCCATTCTCCCAAAATCCAACTCTGCGATATGATAGCTCACTACTACATAAAGAAGAGTACCAAATTTGGTAGTGTAGGATATCAGTCTTTCTGTACCCGTCCGTAGAAGAAGTCCTTTATCCTCCACCTTACTACCTCTGATAAAGTGTGGCATCATTATCCGTTATATATGTCCGGTAGTTTTCTGTCCGCGGATCTTCCCTCTGACGTTTCTCTAAGGCATCTCAATTTCCTTTCTAGTGGTACGTCAAACTTTTTATTCGCCGTGCTCGTTCCTAACTTTACTTTTAACTTGTCTTTCTTTTGTATCACAGGTTGGAGACCAGATTCGCGATCCAAACTTTACAACGGTGTCTACTCAGCTATTTTTCAAAAACGCCGTGACTTGGGAAGTGAACAGAGTGAAGTCCTCGGCATAGATCCAGAAAAGGGCCATCCTCTTCTCCTTGATCCTTCGTTGAAAAATATTGGTCCGTATCAAGGTCCACTTTATCGCCCAGCCCCTCCCAAAGAGAGACTCCCCAAACCTTCTCCTCACCCAAAGAGAAAGCCCTACAAATCTTTTAAGTATACTAACAAGATATCGCATTCCATAGCCGTAGCCCAACGTTTTGCCGCTGCTTCCAAGGCCCATCCCCCTGCTCCATATACCGCCCCCTCTTCCTACTCTGCTGTAGCGGATTGGGAAGACGACTTAGATCAACCTTCCTCCCCAGTTCAAGAAGCTGCCATGGCCTCTTCTAACCTCAAATTGTGGGATAGTGACTCCGAGGGGGATGAACCCGTTGAAGTTACCGCTAAGAGCCCTCCTGCTAAAAAGGCTAGGACTGCAGCGCCCAACCCCACTGCTGCTATCGATGTCTTGTCTTTGCGGCCTCCTCGCATACGCATGCCGTCCTTCTATAAATTCCCAGCCATCTGGGTCAGTGCCGCCTGGCGTACCTGATATATGGCGACCTCAGTTCAGGGCTAGAGATTGCGAAGTAACTATACGCGACTCAGCCCTGGGCAATCCCTCTATCGCTGCGTCTCTTTTCTTCAGTTCTCATTTGCCCAAAGATCAAGCATACGGTGATTCTGGCAGCTTTGCATCTCATAGAACATCCATATACCATGGTTGGGAAAAGGTACTATTCTGTCTCTTGCATCTTCTTAGTCTTTTTAACACTTTGGTAACCCTTTACCCTTTTCAGCTGAGCTTGGATATTGGTTATATGATCCGCGGTCTCACCAACCGCATTTGGACTCTGTGGAGACCATGAAGCCGCGAGATTGAAGGACGGCGAATTTGGAAGGCCAAATATCTTTGCGTTGGAAAAAGATCGCGATGCTCTTCATTATTGTGGCCGTGAAGGCCCAAAAGGCACCGGTGTCGAAGAAGCGGACCGTGACTATGTTTGGTGTTTCATCCAAATTTGGAGAGCCGCGAAAGAAGTGACTAAGGTCGCCACTTTCAGTCGCCCGTAGATAAAGTTGTTCAAGATCGCGGCGGACCGTTTTCGTAGCCTTGCGGAGAAGAAGATTAGCCGCGAGCTTAAACGTCAGCTCGAGGAACTCTCTGCGGCCGGTCGCCTCCTTCCTGTTGAGTCGCGAGATCCTCCAATAGCGCCCCTCAACCGTTGCATCGACTTGACTCCTTTCGGTCCCATGCCCGGTGGAAGCCGTTAATTCTGTGAAGCCCCTGCCCCATGATCGTGGATATTCCCCTCCTTTACGCGGTGAGGTGGAATCAGTGCCTGCTCACCGAAAGAATGTGGGCGAAGGGCCTCAGTAACTTCTAGGAATTCCTATTGATGTTTTGTACAAAAAATGTACTTCCTTGTACTTTTGAGATTTTGTGATTCCCACTTTGACAGTGTTTGAATGTACCATCTATTTCACCTGGTTTCTGGGAATGGCCAGCAAGTCTTCAATGTTAATCACTTTGCAGTCTAGAGCTCTTCTCTTTACCATTGTATGTATTTTATTCTCAATTGAGTTGTACTCAAAATTTGCGATGGAGTGCCCGATATGAGTGTAAGTATTAAGCTGTGACGCCTGATGGGACACTTATTCGTACAATCTTGTTGATTTGGACGATAGTCCGCAAAGGGTTTCTTCCCCCTTGATCTCTGGCGGCTGTGAAGCCTATAGGGGCAACTCAGCTTGCCCCCAGTCTATTCGGACGTGTAGTCCGTGAAGGGTTCCTCCCCCCGCTTTCTCAAACGGCTGTGAAGCCTGGAGGGGCAACTCGGCTTGCCCCCAAGTTGATTCGGACTTGTAGTCCGCGAAGGGCTCCTCCCCCCGCTTTCTCCGACGGTGTGAAGCTGGGAGGGGCAACTTCGGCTTGCCCCCCAAGTCGATTCGGACATGTAGTCCGCGAAGGGCTCCTCCCCCCGCTTTCTCCGACGGCTGTGAAGCCTGGAGGGGCAACTCAGCTTGCCCCCAAGTTGATTCGGACATGTAGTCCGCGAAGGGCTCCTCCCCGCTTTCTCAAATGGTTGTGAAGCACGGAGGGCAACTTCGGCTTGCCCCAAGTTGATTCGGACATATAGTCCGCGAAGGATCCTCCCCGCTTTCTCAAGCGGGTGTGAACCACGGAGGGGCAACTTCGGCTTGCCCCCAAGTTGATTCGGACTTGTAGTCCATGAAGGGCTCCTCCCCGCTTTCTCCGGCGGTTTGAAGCTGGAGGGGCAACTTCGGCTGCCCCCAAATTGATTCGGACTTGTAGTCCACGAAGGGCTCCTCAGCTTTCTTCCCCGGCTGTAAACTGGAGGGCAACTTCGGCTGCCCCCAAGTTGATGTAGGACATGTAGGCTGAAGGGCTCCTCCCCCCCCGCTTTCTCAAATGGCTGTGAAGCCTGGAGGGGCAACTCAGCTTGCCCCCAACTTGATTTGGAGTACGATGCCAAACTTCCTTCTGCTTTCCATACCAACGATACAGTAGAAGGACTTCTTTTATTCATGGATAAAAATATAATGTACCAGTATTACACTCCGACTCCCACATCTCACTAGTAAACTAAACAAGGCTTTCACTACGGTAAATTTTCAACATTCTTACATTCCACGGTTTATCAATCTTTTTCCCTGTTGAAGTCCGTAGCTTATAAGTCCCAGAAGTTCCCTTTTCCGTCACGACATATGGTCCCTCCCAATTAGGCCCCAGTTTGGCGTCGTTCTCATTCACGGTGGCGGGTAACTTCGTCGCAAAGACTGATCCCCTACATTGAAAGTTCGCGGCTTCATCTTTTTATCATACTGTCTCTGTAGCTTCCGATGATATTCTTCCAGACGAATGCACGCCCATTCTCTTTTTTCCTCTATGAAGTTCAACTCTGTGGTCAGAATCCCCTCATTTTTCGACTCCCTGCTTATTTGGTTCTTGTTGATTTCTCTATCATTTCCACGGAATCACGGCTTCTACTCCATGCGCCATTGTGAATGGTGATTCATTTGTAGATGTTAGCGGTGTTGTCGCGGTAAGCCCATAGCACATGATGCAACCGGTCAGACCCATGCTCCCTTCCGCTCCTCCGGCTTCTTCTTAAGAATATCCATTATGATTTTGTTGAAGCCTCTGCTGTCCATTCCCTACGGATTGTATGGGGGCGGAGAACCCCGCTTCACCTTAAGCGCTGAAGGAACTTTTCGTACCTTTCCCCAATAAATTGGGTTCCATTATCGCGATGACTGTATGTGGCAATCCAAACCTACAAATTATATTTTCCCACGAAATTTGTTCACATTTTCTTCCTTGACTTGTTGCGATTGCCACTCCTTCCACCCACTTTGTAAAATAATCGGTTCTTTGCCAACATAAATCTCCTCTTGGCTTGCGTTGGCGAGGGCCCTACTATATCCATCGCCCACATGGCGAATGGCCCGCGGACTAAACACTTTGTCGCAATGGCTCGAATTTGGAGCATGTATCGGTGGTGCAAATTTCGACATTTTCACACCCTTTTGCATATCCTCTTTGCATCCCTTTTCATATGTGGCCAAAAATACCCTGTGAGATCAATCGATTGTGTGGTCGCGTGCGTCTGCGAGAATGACTTCCACGAGTCGCCTTCATGCACCTCGGCCCGAACTTCTTGAATCTGCTGCCCTATGCATTTTAACATTGGTCCGCCAAAACTTCTCTATCTGAGATCCCCATCGTAAAAGTGTATCCCTGGCTCACTGCTCCATTCTGCGTCTTTCTGTTTGTTTTCTATTTCCACTCCCATCAAAGCTTTGATGGGTGTTATCAATGGACTCCATATCGGCGACAAAGGCGGACATCTTCCTCTTCCGTGGTACTAGGCTTGCTCAACACCCTTACTTCAATAGATCTTCCCTCGTCACTGGTAGTCTTTGCGGCGACATATGCCAATGCATCGGCATGTCTATTTTCACCGCGGTTCAAATGAGCAAACTTAATATTCTTGAACTTACGTGCTTTTCTGCGCAAGACTTCCAAGTATCTCGCCATCCTTGGGCGGCGAGCCATGAATCCTCCATTCACTTGACACACCACTAGGTTAGAATCCGAGTAAGCAGAGCGGTTAGCGGCTCCTCTAAATCTTGGGCCATACCCAAACCTACTATCTTCGCCGTGACTTTCGGATTCATTGTTGGAAGCCGCAAATCCCAGTTTTATCGACAATTCCAGCCTATTGTTCTCAGGAGTCACCAGGACGACGCCTATTCCGTTCCCTGTATCTGTAGCCGACCCATCCGCGAAAACTCTCCAACCATTCCGCACATCCCATGGATCCAATGGGTCGTGGTTAAGCTCTCCTTGGCGATCCATGACCATTTCTTCTCCCCACATTGGGTCCTCAGCTGAGAATTCTGCTAACACCTCCGCCATCACTTGTGCCTTTTCCGCGGTTACGATGCATGCGTATTTGTAGTAGCAACCGAGTATTACGCCCACTTCAGCATTCTTCGACTTCTCTCGCCCTCAGCGCTGCGAGGGCGGGTTAGATTATCACCACCGCGGAATGAGCTTGAAATAAGGTTTCAATTTGATCTTTGAGAATACCGATTGCCAAAGCGTATTTCGATTCTCACAGCGTATCGGTTTTTTAGCGTCGGCATGGTCTTACTCGAAGTAAGCGGGTTTTCTATCTTTTCAGCGATTCGTACCAATACCGAGCTCGCGCGTACTCACGAAACCCCGGATACAAATACAGTTTTCCCCCTTGTTTCGGCGCGACAAAAGTGGTGCTTTACCTAAATAACTCTTCACTCTCGGAAGGCTCCCTCGCATTCGCGGTCCATTGGAAGTCTGTGTTTTCCTCAGCCGATCGATCTGGTGATTCGACATTTGTCCGATGATTTAGAAATAAACCGATTTAGTGCGCGACTCTTCCCGCTAAACTTTGTACCTCCTTCACATTTTGCGGGGCGGCATTTCTATCGATGATCTAATTTGTTGCGGATTTGCTTCTATACGCGGTGTGTTACTATGTAACCCAAAAACTTCCGGACCTTTACTCTCAAAGGTACACTTCGGGGTTAAGCTTCAAATGGTGCCTTCGTGGTATCGCGAAAAGTTTCGAAGACCTTCCAAGTGTTCGTCTTCCGACATGCTCTTTTCCACCATATCATCAATATATATCTCCATCCCTTCCGAATCTTCCCTTGGAACATTTTTCTCCTACTTTCGTTGAAATGTTGCCCCGGATTTTTTTAACCCGAAGGGCATCCCGGTGTAACGATAAGTGGCCCCCTACCCGCGAGCGTGGTCTTTTTCTGATCCGGGCCGTACATGGTGATCGATTATATCCCATGGAGGCGTCCATGAAAAGAACACCTTGAATCCGGCCGTTCTATCCACTAGTTCATCACCCAGCGGCATAGGGTAACAATCTTTCGGACACTCCTTGTTCACGTCCGTAAAGTCCACGCGCACATTCGACTTTGCCATTCTTTTTTCGTAATCGCGACCACGTTGGACAACCATTCCGTGTATTCTACCTCCCTTATTATCCCGTCCCCTTTCGATTCGAATAACCTCCTCACGAATGGCGTCCAGCGTGCCGGACGTATGCCTCTCATCTTTTTTGGCGAACTGGTTTAGCACCCTCATTCATGTGCGGATGATGACATGCAAACTCTGGATCAAACCCGTTATATCCTCTATCCCCACGCAAACGCGTCTGAATTTTCGGTTAAAACGCCGCGAGTTTATTTTTCCATTCTCCTTGCAAGTCCGTTCCTCTACGGATGTAAATTTTCATCGTCTCCTACCCCCGGGTTAACTACTTCAACCGCGATCCAACGTTTTCGGACCCAATGGCGGCTCGATCGATTGTCTCGCGGCTTCCGCGTAATTTGCTCGCCATGCTCCTCCTTGCTCATGAGGCGCCCCCACTCCCGGTTCGCGGACCAAGCTCTTCGCGATTACTCGGCCGTATACTCTTGTGCGGCCACTTGATCCCCCCTTGATTTCATATGTTCCCCCGCCCGTGGGAAGCGGATCACTGGTAATACGTCGATGGAATGGCCTTCATTTCATGAATCCATTTCCTCCCTAAAATCGCATTATATTGCGATCGATTGTCCACCACCATGAACCTAGTGAATACGATCGGTTGGTCCCTTTGTCACGGGTAGCGTTAACTCTCCAACGGGCTCTGTCATGCTACCGTTGAACCCATACAGATTGGTTTGTGGAGCCTTCAACTGGTTTCTGTCGATGTTCATCTCTTCCATGGCCCCTTTGAACAACAAATCCACCGAGGCGCGCGCGATCTATCAACACCGCCGAACCGGGTAATTTCCCATCGCTATGGTAATTACCAAGGCATCCTCATCGCGGCAAAATTACCGACTCTAAATCCGCCGGGGTGAACATTATGCTCCGTCTATCATCATCGCCATCGACTAACAGCGGTATGCTCACCACCACACACACCGCCGTAGACTTTGCCCTTCTCATCTTATCCCCGTGTGTATTCCTACCTAGCGTCTCTCCTTCGAAAATGACATTGATGGTACCCAAGATTCTAGTCGGGTGGCACTCTCGGCTGGTGAACTCTACAACAAACTCTCCGAGCATTCCCTTTTCTATCATCCTTTCTACTAGCCATTTCAAGGCGTAACACTCATTTGTAGCATGGTTTTCGACTTGATGATACCGCATGAAATGGTTTCCGCTTCTATCTCCCTCGGGATGCCAGCCCCCCATAATCTTTGGTTCCCCTTGATTAGAGGCAAGATTTCCTCTAAAGGTGCGCTAAAGGCGTCTGTTCTAACTCACTTCGATGCGGCTTCCTTTCTCGTATGTCCCTCCTACCCGGTCTCTGTCCTCTCCGGACCTCGGCTCTCTCCTTTGTAAGATCCCTCTCCTTGTCCTCTATCTTTTTCTTTTACCCTTTTCGATCTTCTCTCTCAACCTCTTTTTGCTTTGCCTTTCCGATTTCTTACGTTTCCTTTGCGTTCTCGCATTATATCCTCATACCGTATGTATTTTTCTACTTTCGGGTATAGTGCATGCAAAGTAGTAATTTCGATTTTAGAAACCGACTCATGGACCCTCGTTCCTGATCTCAATCCGTGCTGGAAAGCTATGACCGCCGTATGCTCCTCCAAATTTTCCACTCTTAGCGTCTCTTCCTTGAACCTACATAGAAACTCCCTTAATGATTCTACGGACCTTTGTTTAATATTGAATAAAGCCGCGATATCGACCACCCTTCTCTTCTGGTGAATGAAGTGATCGATAAATGCGCGCTCCAATTCTTCAAACACTTTGATGCTCATGAAGCCAACCTGTAATACCGGTCAGGCCTCCGCAAGGCTGGTGGGGAACATCATCTGGCCGGAGCCCATCATACTTACTCTCTCGCCATAACGGCATTTCTTTGCCGAAAATGTTGCAAATGATCCGTTGGGTCTCCTTTCCCCATCATACCGTTCAAATCTGGGGTGGGAGAACCTTTAGGTGCCGAATTCCATATTGAATCTGCCAACGGATTTTCTTGAGGCTCGCTACCTCTTTTCGAGCTGCACTCTGGTTCACTTTTTACGCCACACGATTCACTTCCCTATCTTTTCGATCATGGCACGAACTACCTCCCAAGGTGATACCATTTGTTGGTGGTTCAACGTCCGGTGGCGGGTACTCCACATTCTCCCCTCTACTTCATCGCCCCTAGGATCCCCGACTCTGTTTCCCTCGGGTAGTCTCCCTGTCCTTCCTCAACTTCGTCATTTTCATTTCTCGGCCCTAACTACCTCTTCTGCCGAAGTCGGTGGCGTCGGCCGCCCACATCGATAATTCTTCCCTCCTACCCCTTCCAACCCAGTAGCTCTCAACTTCCTCAGCGTCTTCTCTAAAGCTGCTCCTTTCTTAAGTCTTCCTACACCTCTTTTTGCTTTATAGTGGTCATTTTCTCCTACAAGTTCCCTACGGCGCCAAAATGTATGATCAAATTTACAACCATACGAGATCCGCGATATATCTCTCTCACTCTCTTTCTCTTTTTCCCTTTTCTTTTCCTTTTTCTCTCAGCGATGTTCCCTATATATATCCCCATAACCGCCTCTTTCTCCAACCGCTCTATCTTCTTTAACGCTCTCCATGATCTTTTTTCCTTGTCCCGTCGCCCTTGTCCAACCGTCTCTCTAAGTATCATGTAATGCTCATGTGCTCCTCCTACCTTTTCCTTAATCCACATCCATTTAGGCCCCCGATACTTTTGAATCTTATGCCTTACTAGGTTCGCGATATATCTCTGTTCCGCGGGCTTGATCCGTCGCTCCCACTCCTTCTCTGCCGTCATAGGGTAGCTCTCGGCAATTGTATTGCCGCGGACACGATCCGTTACACTAGGTTTTTTCTTCGCTATTCGGCATACGACCCACTTGCCACCTATAACCCCACGTGTCATGAATACGCCCTATACATGACCTTTATTACAGTTTACCAAAACAGATGAGAATAAAAAACCAACTGTAGTACAGTATTCTTACCGGAATATAGTTCTATTAAGATTTCTTTTTTTTTTCGCTAAACCTTCTATTAAGATTCTATTATTATTATTATCATCTCATATTGTGTTTTTTTTTTTTTTTTGGGTCTTCAGGAAATCCAATCACTTTTGACTTTTTTGGTGTTGACTGTAATTAAGGTAAGACTTTTAAGATCAATATATATTACAATGTTGTATATATAATTTAATGTTTTGGATTTGTAGCTAGTGAAAGAGGAGACGTGGGAGGGATTTATAGCTGATGCTTTGTTTTTCGCAAAGGTATTATTATTATTATTATTAGTCTATTGCTTTAGTATGAAAGTTATCGCGTTTTATGGACATGGATGGATGTTACTTTTGTAGGGATTTCTTATTGTAGTGACTTTGATATTGGATTTTCACTTGGCTCTTTGTTATGGCGTCGGTTTCTTTGGTAAGCATTTATGCTTTATTTAAAGTATGTTTATTGAGAAAAAAATATAAGCAAACATGTTAAGCGTATGCATTGTGGAAGTATATATTATGTCTTGTCACATGACAGCATGAGTGAAGATTGAAGAGAACGTCTTGAGTGAGGTTTTTTTTTTCTACATTTAATGGATTTGATTAAGGAAATATGAAACATAAAAGTGAAAGTAGACTTTAGATCAATCATTAATCTGTGATTTGATTGATTTTAGTGTAAGTGATGCATTCTAGGGTTCTAAACCCTTGGTTTTACTCCATATTGGTTTGTGCATTAATAGGGGTTTTTAGAATATTGTTTGATTGCTATTTTGATGTTTTTACAATAGATTATTTTTAATTCCGAAAATTAGGTATTTTAGTTTCTAAAATTGAGTCAGAAGGCTAGCTTCTAAGTTCATAGTTCCTTTAGTCTATATATTGAGTTGTAGACCTTTACCTATACTTGGTTGTTGATTAAATAAAATTTGTTTTTGTGTGAGAAAGGTTTCTTCTCTTGTGTGTGTTTTTGATTGATTAATTGCTGCGTCTCTTTTGTGATTCCCTTCTTAATTTGTGGGTTTCAAGTCTAGTTGTCACACACAACAATTGTAGTGGCTCACAAGCAACTAGTTCGTGATTCTTCAGCATCACGTTCATAGTCTCATTGCACTCAAGTGCATCAGTAAGCCATCAAACTTAGTTGAAATGGATGACAACCCTGGGCGGGTAACTGTTGGTAGTTGTAGCCATGGAACTCTATTACTATTGATTGATTGCCTACGTGTGTTCAATTTTTTTCACCACCAAACAGTTGACTAGCTCGCCGTCTAAGTAAGTGCGTCTGGCCATTAGCAGACTGTTGCACTTCAGTTAGCACCTGATGTCAGGCAGGAAACAGTTTGTGTTGTTTTCTGTAATTCTTTCCTGACATTGTTGGTCCACTTCTTTGACCCTTGATCCTCGTGTCTCTTTCTAGTAGCACTTTTGGAGTAAATGGCAGTCAGGAAGATGTCCCTCAGAATTGCATCTTGTAGAAGTGAAGATTATAACGTGGTGTAGATTGAAAATCCACCTACGTGGTCTATGAAGTGATAAACTGTTTTGTTGCCTTTTAAAGAACGAACTGAATGTGAAGGATTCACAATCTGTAAACTACAACGTTTAAAATTGTAATGGCTGCAGTTTTGAATGAGGCCTGTTGTCGAAGTTCCCTTACCTTCAAATTTTCTCGTGTCTATTAAGGAAAATGTACAATTTTTTGTAAACAAGTGGCCAAGGTAATATTTGAATCTTAGTGGTTGGTTCCACAGATTAGGATAAATTGTATAAGCGTTCATGAAGTAGCAATAGTTTTGGTGGCACTAAGTACCTAATTTTGGTGTGTATATGGTCTAGAAAATAGTTGCTACTAAACAAAACTAGGTAGCTTTGTATGTGAAAGATATTTTTTTGTATCAGTGCTTCGGTTTTATATCTTTTTACTCCTATGTTCAGTAAGAAACTATTTCGAGCTACTAGCTGTACATCAAGAATTTCCTTATCTTAAATCTGTCACAAGTCTTTACTCTTTAGCATGTTCTTACTACTTTCCTTCTTATCTTTACTCGTCAATTAGATTGTAGGAATATTGAACGTGGAATTAGTGAAAGTAAGTCAAAGATCTCTATAGTTGTGGAAAACTACACATTGTTTGTGTTTTTTTTTTTAATATTATTTATTCCTTTTTATGACATAAAACCTTTAATTTCGCACATGACATCCAACGTATAAGCGATGAGCTTAGCCAGACTGGACGCCTTGAAGCACCAATTTCTAAGCATGGAAAAGGCATATAAGGCACATTCTTTTCGAAGAAAAGACTAATTACGTGCTTGATATGTCCAATTTCTGAAACTGCTTGCAAACGTTGATCCCGCTGCAATGTGCATATACGAGTGACTTTTAGAGGATGATAAGGCTGCTAAATCTACAATAACCTTTATGGATCTTGATCAGAAATTGTATATGTTTCGGTAGTAAACTGCTTCAACACAACGAGAGAAATGGTAAAGAACGCACTAAGAAACAGAGGAATTTGATATTGGGGAAGATGAAGCTGAACCAAATAATGGCTGCCTACGTACTCAAGATCTATTATTTAGGGATCAAGTTTCAACGTAGTTCATTATGAAAAATAATATGGTATTTATATAGGTAGAGTAAAGAGTCTTTGTAGTTCAAGTAATCTTGTAGCTTGAGTAATTGTGATAGAATATAACTGTCAACTGATAATTATCTCTTTGATAATAAATGAATTTGGACATAAATCAATGTACAATAGTGGCAAGCAATGTGGCTAAGGTTCAGCCTTAGACACATGAGTTAATAGGCATGTACATTGATCCATAGTATTACAAATTGGGTTTTAGCCCTGTCGATTAAATGAATAAAATAGAGACCCCTAGTAATGGACGTTTGCCACGTATGTGGGGGTCAAAACACCGCCCCCTTTTTGTCATGCGAACAAAGGTCACATGGCAAAAAAGAGAAGAAAAAGCAAGGAAAAAATGGAATACGAAAATAGTAAGTGAAATGTATAACAAAGTGTCGTGTGAACATTAACGATAGGAAAATGGACAATCGGAAAAAATTCGTTAATTATCGGGAACGAAATAATGTCAAACTAACGTATACGGGACGCATTGTAGTTAAAAAATTGCTGAAAAATGCACAGAAAAAATTTCGAAAGAAATTGAGTGTCGGAAACTGTACCGAACGCATTACGTAACAATACAAAAGTTGATTTCGACGACGCATGCTAGCGGAATACTGATATTAGGATTAGACTATTGAAATTAAATGTAAGGGCAATTTAGTAAGAATAGGAAGAAAAAAAAAATGAAATACGAATTGGATTCGAATGTGAAAACTTGAACGAATTAGATAAAAATCCCAGTTAGATAAGAATCTAACTAGCAAGGTAAAATTTTATCTACTAAATATTATATAACCGTACTCGTAGATAAAGTTTGCTGTTTTCAGTAGAGAAACAAGGTTTGGGTGACGAAGTCTTGAGAGGGCATCAAATTCGCTAGTAAAAGAGTCAGGCGCGTTATCTTTCCGGAATATATGCTTTATCTGCTTCTTTCATGATGTCTGCTGTCTTGAGTACGTGTGGCAAGTAAGAACCCAGCACAATGTCTTCATATGTCTTATGGAACTTGAGCTCAAACCTTCGTTTACCTAATCGTTCTTCAACTGATTCTGTTTCTTTGGCATGTAGTGATCTAACAAATACTTAACACTGTCATCGTCCATCACTTGTTCGTTGGAATTAGGCGAGACAAAACAGGTTTATCGAGATGCGTGTATTGGGTTGAGTGGATCTTGTCGAGTGGAACATTGAAGCTCTAAAAGCTTGTTAACGGCGGTCGCGATCGAATTTTTGAGGAGTGATGGAATTGAAATTGGTTAGTGGCAATGAGTTGGGTTTTTGAGGGGGATCAAAACCAAATGGTTTTGGTGTGGTGGGGAGTGAGAGTTGCGGTGGTGAAATCGGTGGTGAAGTGTGCTGTTGAGGGAGATGAAAGAGACTACGATCTAGTGCTCCAGGGGTTATGTTTTGGTTCAGTTGGGCCTGGGCCTAATTAGAATTTGTGGGCTTGAGTTGGTTTAAAAACATGTAGGCTTAAGTTGTGTTTTATAAGTTGGGTTTCGGTCGGCTAAAAAATATTGGGCTGTAGACTTAGAAAAAATAATGAAGTTATCAAAGATTTACGCTCGGAAAATTTCTCGTAGAAATATCGACACAATGCCTTAGAAAAAATAATGAAGCTAACGAAACAGTATCGTTCACCGTGGATGAGCTCGAAAAATATTTTAAACGGTGTCAATGATTTTCAACAGCATGAAACAGGTATGTTAGTACTTGTTATCAGTTATCTTAAAATTTTGGTTAAGTCTGAAAGACTGACGAAAAGATTTGTATTTTTGTCGCAGGTAGAAATGGAAGAATTACGAGCAAAAGATATTGACGAAAAATTTCAAGCGAAAAGATTTCAATGCCTTAGAAAAAAATAAAGAAGCTGAAGAAAGGTTTTGCTCAGGGTGACCGCGCCGCAATGCCGTAGAAGAAAATAAAAATAATAATAATAATAAAGAAGCTGAATAAAGTTTTCGCTTAGAAGGTTAACGTAATGTGAATTTTTGCTGCACGGAGAAACGACGGTTGTACGAGCCTCGGAAAGTTTCGCTCAGAAAGTTCGGCATAATGCCTTAGAAAAAAAATAATGACGCTGACAAAAAATTTCTCTCGGAAAATTTTTCGTAGAAAGATCGGCACAATGCCTTAGAAAAAATAATGAAGTTGACGAAAAAATTTCGTAGAAAGATCAGCACAATGCCTTAGAAAAAATAATGACTGCGGAAAATAATTAACGAAGTTAAGCCGAAATTTAATGCGATTTCGAAGAAGAAAATAAAGATTTAATCGAACAACCGTAAAACAATTGACAGAGACAATTGATTAGATAATTGTGTAAATATAATACTATAGAGCTAAAACTTCTTTTGATGAAAAATAAAAATAAAGATGGGTTTGTTATTGAATATTATTGTTGTGTCAGATAACATACCTGCGAAAAACTGACAATGTTGTAGATTTATGCAGTTGAAATGAAATAGAACGAGACGCCCCCACGTAGAGAAAAACTCCCCCAATGCGTACTTAACTTTATAAAATTAGGCTAAGCGAGTATAAAAGCGTTCAAACTTAGGCTGACGAAGCTAAACGTGGTAACCTCGTCAGATTTTGTCGGAACAATAGTAATGGACTAAGCGAGCATAAAAGCGTTCAAACTTAGACTGGCGAAATTAAACGTAGTAACCGCCGATTTAATAAATAGCGATAGTAATGACTGAGCGGCGTAAAAGCGTTCAAACTTAGGCGCCGGTTAAACGTAGTAACCGTCCCGATTTTGTCGTAAATAGCGAGTAAGTAATGGTTAAGCGGCGTAAAAGTGTTCAAACTTAGACCGCAAAGCTAAATGTGGTAATTTCACGATTTTTTTCGTAATGATAGTAATGAACTAAGCGAACAAAAAAGCGTTCAAACTTAGACTGACAAAGCTAAATGTGGTAACTTTGTTAGATTTGTTATAGTGATAGTAACGAACTAAGCGAGCGTAAAAGCGTTCAAACTTAGGCTGGCGGGTTAAACGTAGTAACCGTCGGATTTTGTTATAGCGATAGTAATGACTAAGTCGGCGTAAAAGCGTTCAAACTTAGGACCGACAAAGCTAAATGTGGTAACTTCACGATTTTTTCGTAATGATAGTAATGAACTAAGCGAGCGAAAAAGCGTTCAAACTTAGACTGACAAAGCTAAATGTGATAACTTTGTCAGATTTGTTGTAGTGATAGTAACGAACTAAGCGAGCGTAAAAGCATTCAAACTTAGACTGACAAAGTTAAACGTAGTAACTTCGTCAGATTTTGTTGTAGCGATAGTAATGACTAAGCGAGCGTAAAAAACATTCAAACTTTGACACACAAAGCTCAATGTGGTAACAGTCCGATTTTTTTAGAAATGAGCGATAGTAATGACTAATCGGCGTAAAAAGCGTTCAAACTTAGACCGACAAAGCTAAATGTGGTAACCGTCGATTTTTTTTAATGATAGTAATGAACTAAACGGCGTTAAAACGCGTTCAAACTTAGACCGATGAAAAGATGATCGCAAAAGTGATGTGTCAAACCCTTCGCTTCTAAACTAGCGAGAGAGATAAGCCGATGAATCGTGTGGACGTAAAGTCGTTCGAGTGGTCTTTGAGTGATAGAGATGCTATCAAATTGTCGAGCAAGACTATGTATCAAACTAAGATAAAGGCGTCATACGGCTTATCTCTTTGCTTCAAAAAAAGACCCACCAAATTGATTTACAACAAGGCGAGAATCCAGGTGTATAGCTGGAGCTTCGCGCCCTGATGTCAAAGCCGTTCTCGAGGCACAAATGATGACCTCATTCTGGCTTCATTATTTGAGCGGCGCGAAGCCAAGTCGCCATTGATTTCCCAATCTTTTCTTTGCCGGGTTTAACAAAACACATCCAATTCAAACCAGATTTACTATGGGAGCCATCCGAGTAAACAATCCATAGGTCGATGGGATTAGGAATTGCGTTTTCATGTTGGTCTTCATTAAGCCCTGATTAAGCGGCGGCAAAATGTCTTCCATAGATTTTTTCATCATCAATGAAAAAAAAAGACTAACAGATTGAGTTGTAATTTGCCGGTATATGCCACTAGGTTGACCCGTTGAAGGACTTGTCAATATAGGAGGGCCCGACCAAGTATTTCTTGATTGTTTGCAATGTCATCTCACAATCAATGTTCCAAGTTGCGCCATTTTTAAAGTCCGGAAGAAGGGATGACAACGATCGAAATATTTAGAAATAAATCTATGAAGAAGCAAGCCGGCAAGACCTCGAAAAGTCGTTGAATTTCCTTCTTATTTTTGGGTGATGGCATATCAATAACGGTAGCATATCGATCAAGATTAGCCTCAATACCTCTACAAGTCATGAGGTATCGAAATTTTCGGAAGAGAGGCCCAAAAGAACATTTGGCGGGATTGAGTCACATGTTATACTTGTTAAGCCTATAAAAACAAGTTAAAGATCGGAAAGATGATCACCGTATTCTTCGATTTAACGACTATATCATCGATATAAGCCCCATTATTTTTCCCGCCAGTCGGAAAAAATTGTATTGAAGAGTGAAATCCATTTCACCCGGAAGATTTAAGCAGACGCATTGAGGCGCCCGGTTGAGCTATGTAGAAGATGACACCGCCATTACCTCTTACAAAGAGTTAGAGATTTTAGGAGGTACACACTTTCGGGTCCCGACCGAGATTGTCTTTTCTTTGCGTGTAACCAACCTATCTAGGTCGGTAGTTTGCGGGATTGTGGTCTTCCTCTAGTTTTATACGTGACACCTTTCTTCCTTATCGGATCGGACCTATCTAGGGCGACGCACGATTTTCCTCAGTCAGCGAGGTCGGCCTTCCCTGTCAGGTCAGTCTCGTTTGGGATATTGGTATTCCTTATATTTTCTTCTGTGACACCTTCTTTCCCTGTCTGGTCGGACCTGTCTGGGATGGCAATTTTTCTCAAATTTGCGAGGTTGGTCTTCCCTGTCAAGTCGGTCCAGTCTAGGATGAAGGTTTTCCTTATACTTTCTTCCGTGACGCTTTCTTTCCCTGCCTAGTCAGACCTGTCTAGGATGGCGATTTTTCTCAAATCTGCAAGGTCGGCCTTCCCTGTCAGGTCGGTCCAGTCTGGGATGAAGGTTTTCCTTATACTTTCTTCCACGACGCCTTCTTTCGAAGGCGTTTGTACCACCGTTTGCAGTAATTGCGGCGGTCAGCCTTCCGGAACCTAGTAACAACAGTACGTAACTTTTCGTCACGTTGTTGTTTGATGTTCAAAAGTGAGTCGACATCCTTTGGCGTCTTGCAATTGTGGCAGAAACGATTAACAAACTGATTTTCTAGTTTATTGTATTGGTGAATTGATCTTGAAGGCAACTCACTAAACCAACGTAATGCTTCGCCTTTAGAGTTGATGGAAAGAGCTTACGTGGCGGATCATCTCCACCTCATAACACCAACTTATTTTTAACGATAGAACATGCAAGCCGGGATCTCCTTCCGACTCATCATAAAGTTCAAAATCGGGTTGTTTGAAGTCGGGATAGTGGTAAGCTTTCGAATGTCGGTTTAAAACTTATCAAATCACGCCATCATTGGTATCCAAGTTTTTCATTCTTACATCCCTCGACTCTATCGTTAAGTTCTTTTGCAATCAACTCTTTCATTTGTTGTTACATGTTAGAGTTAAAGTATTGGCTCGAACAATTTGGGCGCCCGTGGCCGTGCCCATGTCGAGAAGGATACATTCCATTACCTCTTATTGGAGTTAGAGATCTTTCATGATGCGACGCGATCGGCTCGACCCGGTGATTGTCTTTGTCTATCCCTCGTAACCAACCCGTTGCAGGCGGTAGTCACCCTGGACGGGTGGTCGGTATAATTATACCACTTGTCCATGTATTGTGGTTTTATGCGGGATGCCCGCCTTCCGGTCATGTCGGACATATCTCAGATGGCGGTCTTCCCTGAAATTACTTCTCAGAGGTAAATCTTCCATTTGAGATCGGACATGTCTAGGGTAGTAGTTATCCCTGCCAATCCGATTCTCCCCATAAGTACGGGTAATAGGGTCATTACTTTTAGAGTGTGCACTGGTTGATTGTGTTTGAGAAATAACACGTTGTTGAGGACGATGAAGTGGATCTTCAAGATGGTCCCATACACTGGAATGGCCTGCGTCCCTTCGTGGTCGCCTGATGTTGTTGAATTTGCAGCATCATCCACCGGCCTTTGCCTCTTTGCCAGCTTCCTTCTCAAGTTTCTATTTAAATTTTTGACTCGTCGTAACTCACGCTCAACCGTATTATGGGTGAATTGGCTGTTACTATCACCTTTTCCGTTAGTTGGTGTGAGAGTAATGTCCACGTCCATATCCATGTCAACTAAAGGATCGACATGGACAGACGGTGGACCGCATGGAGGATTACTGACTTGTCGGTTTTCTTGTTGCAAGACTGTTAGGGTTGGTGCCGGCGGTTATACTGCTTTTTGCGGTGGTGGTGGTGGTGGCGGCGGTGGTGGTTGCGCTGCTACCGTTGGATGTTGAGAATTGATCCTACCACTAGGAGCAACTTGATTGTTCAACGGTTCTTGCATTGGCCGATTTGAATTTCGAGGGTTGCGAGTCCTATTAGCAGGAGGAATATGTCTACTATTTGGTCTGCTTCTTGTACTTACCATCTTGATTGTTTCACGTGATAATGAATTCTAAATTCTAAATCACGGATTTTTTTTCAACAGTCAATTTTCCAATTATTTCTTTTCGCACGACACTTCGTTATACATTCCGCTCATTTTTCTTTCTTCTTTGCCATATGAACTTTGTTCACATGCCAAAGAAGGGATGTGTTCGACCCCACCCCACGTGGCGCTTAACGTCTATTGGTAGGAATCTCTACTTTATTCGTTTAATCGGCGGGGCTAATGCCCAATTTGCAATACCATGGATCAATGTATGGGCCCATTAACTTCATCCGCCTAAGGTTGAACCTTAGCCACATGGCTTGCCACTAATGTGCATTGATTTATGTCCAGATTCATTTCTTATCAAAGAGATAATTATCAGTTGACAGTTATATTCTATCACAATTACTCAAGCAACAAGATTACTTGAGCTACAAAGACTCTCTACTCTACCTATATAAATACCACATTATTTTTCATAAGGAACTACGTTGAAACTTCATCCCTAGATAATAGATCTTGGGTACGTAGGCAGCCATTATTTGGTTCAGTTTCATCTCCCTCAACATCAAATTCCTCTGTTTCTTAGTGTGTTCTTTACCATTACTCTCCTTGTGTTGAAGCAGTTTATTGCCGAAAAAGTATATAAACAGCAACCATCTGCTAAGGAAATGTCTGGGGCTGTTAGTCAAGCACTCAAGCATATGGAGGAAAATCTGAAACATACATACTAGTTGAGCAATTTAATACCTTTAGGTTGAAAGAGCCAAAACCTGTTTTAGATCATAGTGGTCACATAACCACAAATGCAAAAGAATTAGCTAAAGATAGCTGGAATAATAACTGATTTATTAACATAAGAAACACTTGTGTTCTAGCAATTTATTTTTTCTTCTCTAAATTGTACTTGACTTTAATAAAGAGATAAGTGTTACATATCCGTAAGAGAAACAAAATCATATATTTGTAGGGTTATTTGCCCCCCTATACATTAGTAATTCAGAAACCTGAAATAAGTTTTCTCCGGTCTCTCAATCTTGGTGAGAATTGGTGCTTTGCCGTTACGCCATTGCTTAACTCCTTCCACTAAGAGAGTCCATTTTTTAGCACCCTTGTCTGCTCTTCTCTTCACTTCTATCCATGTACTGATGATGTGCATCCAGGCTTCTTGCTTCTTGATCGTATCTCACTTGGCTCTGACCTTCCAACTCGCGTTGTTGCTTTGAAAAGCCTTAGCTGTTTCCACTGAAGCAGTTTCAATCCGTAAGTGATGCAACCACATTTCTATGGATTTACTGATCCCTTCAACAAGGGCTATACTTTCTGCTTCATAGCAAGTAGTCACCTCTGTGTCTCGATGATGGAAGCACCATACCTTGACTGTCTAGGTAAACTACCGTCATATCAGTAATACAAACGATACAAGCAACCAGTTTGTGTTGTAACAGAAAACCTTGTATAATATGCCTCTTCCATCATGGCATGGCAGGGAGCTCAAATTTCACTTCGTATTTGGTGCAAACAACACATCTGTAGGAGAAATGTAATTTCACTTTACAAAAGAATTTCACGACTCCAGTGCCTACGGTATTACAAATTTGCAATACATCTTATCTGTTATATCAATTTTATGGTCTCCGGTTTTAAGTTCCTTGTTTTCAACCAAATAATATGTGAATTTTGTCACGAAGATGAAGCCACGTCATTTCACCTATCATTTGCATGACAATCAACTAGCAAGGATTGTGGAGCAACATATATTCATAAAGTTTAATGATTTACATTTTACCAGCAAATTAGTCTCTTTATTCTCAATTTAGAGACTTTTTCCGGCTCACTTTTCTTTGGTGTCATTTTGCAGTGATATATGCTCTAACTCAGCAACCACTTCATGAAGGACTAGGTATGTAGTAATTTTTACAAATGTACATCTGTCTCAAAGGATTGCTCACTTTTCTTTGGGAGCAACATATATTCATGAAGTTTAATGATTTACATTTTTTTTACAAATTAGTCTCTTTATTCTCAATTTAGAGATTTTTTCCGGCTCTTTATTCTTTTCTTTTTTTGGTGTCATTTTGCAGTGATATATGCTCTAACTCAGCAACCACTTCATGAAGGACTAGGTATGTAGTAATTTTTACAAATGTACATCTGTCGCAAGGATTGTGGAGCAACATATATTCATGAAGTTTAATGATTTACATTTTACCAGCAAATTAGTCTCTTTATTCTCAATTTAGAGACTTTTTCCGGCTCACTTTTCTTTGGTGTCATTTTGCAGTGATATATGCTCTAACTCAGCAACCACTTCATGAAGGACTAGGTATGTAGTAATTTTTACAAATGTACATCTGTTGTATTGGTTTCAATTTAAGGAATTAAAATACAATGAAGGGCATTTCTATTTCTCCTCCATCCCCTCCTTATATCTGTCATCTGGACTTCTATTTTGTTTATAAGAAACATTTCTTGTTGGAACAGTTAGTTATAAAAAGTTTCATTCTTTATTGTATTGATTTTTTTAAGTAATTCGAGTAAGTTAACACCGTTGCAGTTGGGAGTCTTATTGACAGAAGGCAAGACATCCAGATTTTGGCTAGTTAACACCGTTCATTTCCCCCAAATACAAGGCCGTATGTCCTTTTTCTCTCCAAACTTTCTTCTACTCCAATGAAAGAAATATTTTAATAGCTGGGTGGAGCTTTAGTAACTTTTTGTAATTTGATTACTGGTCTCATGCATTGAATTTTATCTCACTGACTCGATGGTTTCTCATACGATCGTGTCATCCTTAAAAAGTGTTTTTAGTTACTGGGGAAAGTTCTCTTAGTATTAATTTAATTATTTAAAGAATGTTTTTTCTTTTTTCAACCTTATGTCCAAAAGTATTTAATTTCCAGCAGTATATCTTCTGAAACAACCATATACATAGTACAAAATATTAAGATATGGGTATTTATCGATATTCAATTTCTAGATATATCTCTCTTTGGAGATATTTGACATTGTTTTACATACAAATATTATAGATATATCCAAAATATCAGCAAATATCGTGGATATTGTGAATATTTCTTGATATATCATGATACATTATTTATATTTATTTGAAATATAATGATAAATATTAAATAAAATTGTTATATACACAAAATATTTCCAAATATAATAAATATCACAAATATTATCGAAATATTACCGATATTTACAGTCGTATATATTTCTAAACATATCATGATATTTATATATCTTTCTCTAAAATCTGAATAGATATTTCCAAATATTACGATATATCATGATATTTTATACTATGACCATATATGCATCGACAATTCCAGAAACTGCTACTCGTCGGAAGCAAATCAATTAAACATTTGAGTTCAAAACATGTCTTCAGTATGCTTTGTAAAAAGAAAAAAAAGACCTAGAAACTCATTTCTCACAGGTATAACACAAATGCTTTACAACAAAATGGAAAAAAAAGGAAGCCGATAATTATCCACGTGAGTTGATCAAACCGTGTAAAGAATCATCATTTGCATTAACAAAGCCTTACTCTATGCATTTGTGGAACAGGAGGTGAAATGATAAGATTCTCTTCCAGTCTTCCGTCATCCGTATCTTCCCGTTTCTTTCTTTGGCACTATTTTCATTCAAGACATATACGTTCATTCTTTTTCTTTCTATTTCTCTTAATGCTATTAATTGTCTATCATACTAGGGTATGCCCGTGCCTACGGCCCACGAGGCCTCGACGCGCCTTTGGCGCTACCTCGACACTCGACACATCTGTTCGTCTTGTTTAATTGGCGTGAATAAATTGTTTTTACCTCAAATCTTGAAGGATCAAACTTCTCGGGATCTGGAAAGGTGTCAGGGCTGTGGGGAATGTTCCTAAAGAGGGGTCACACTTTCCATCCTTTTGGTATAAGGTACCCTGAATAGGTTATTATAGAGAGAATAATATGAGAAACTAACCACGTAAAACTAATAAGACATAGGCATTTGTGATTGGATTCAATATTTTATACGCAGTCAGTCATTTTTCTTTTTCTTTCATTTTGCAAAGACGAAAAACTAATAATAATACATGGGCATTAGAATGCTATAGCGTTACAAACCATGATATTCAACATCTTCCACAGCTTCTCTGAAAGTGAAAGATAGAATTGAAGCAACCCTCAGTGTCTCTTGAATCACCCTTGAGGTAATTGGCATTTTCTTTGTATCCGACCAATTCAGTAATTTCTCATCACCGCACATTTTTTTAAGTATAAACTCTTGCTCTTCCTGTAAAAGTCGGAGTCACAAACAAAGAAAACAAAAGTTTGATTAGTATAAGCAGGTTTGACGGTTCGTGGATGAGATGATGCTCTTGGTTTGCATTATTGGGTGTGACGAGAATCCTTACGGTGACGGCTTGTAGAATCTTTGGGATTCTCCCCAAGGTACTTGAGGATCGTGTCAATACACTTGTTGTGGTATCCGAGCGGCAAAGACGACTCCTATGACATTATCAATGATCGCTCATCGGTGAGAGCTTGACTATCACCCATGAAAGATGCAAGCAAGTCATAGCATTCTTCCTTCCTCTGCCTCCTTGAGCAGAGGATCCCGGCAAGAATCTGAGCCAACTCTTTCCTTGCTTTCATGGATTTGTTGAAGAGCCCCTGGAAGATTGATGGGCATGGAATTGTACCCCTTCTCCGATTACACAATAACAACTCGAGCTCTTCTCGTACATAATCTCATCCTTGCCAAGTATTGAAAGTAGTGCCACATTAAACGATATCTTTGCGGCGCCCGCATAAACGAAAACAATAATCGGATGAATTCAAACTCCCCTTTGTGAGCTTGTAACTCTCAATAGAAGAGAGAGAGAGAGAGAGAGAGAGAGAGAGAGAGTACTAATACACTTAATCACGACCGTCTTCATTTCTTGGAAAGTGTTGATGAACGAAAGCGGTGTCGGGGCTTAAGAGAAGGCGGGAGCCAATTTCTCAACTGGGGAATGATATTCTTGATAACATTCTCTTCGAGACCGCATGCATTGTAGTACCTTTCAAGTTTGTTTGAGTTCTTTCTTGTATTATTTGTGAGATTGAAGTCTTCGACAACCAATTCTAGAAAATAATTGTTGTCAACATTGATAGGCGACACCACCAAAGAAAGCAATAGTTACGTAATAATGGTCAACTCACCAATATCACCATAACTAAATCCAAACAGAGGCAAGAAAGATAATATCCATTCAACGCCTCCTGGTACTTTCTTGATTCGCCCATCCCCGAATTCATCCACTCCACCGGCTCATGAATGCGGCTTCCACAAATCAAAGTTTCTTAAGCTGCGGATAATTAGAATTAGCTTTGCCTATCCAAGCTCATGAAATCAGCAATCAAAGAGTGCGGCTTTGAGGTTTATACTTGCTACCCCATGCCGGATCAATCTTCAAAAACCGTAATACCATAAAGAAAATATCCCAAATGGTAATGATGATTCATTATACACTCCAAACCGAAATCAGCACGGAATCGCTGCAAGTGTTGATCCAACATCGATAACACAAGCATCACCATAACTAAATCCAAACAGGCAGCAACATAATATCCATTCAACGCCATTTGGTACTTTCTTGATTCCGCCCATCCCCGAATTCAAGAACTCCACCGCCCATGAATGCAGGCTTCCACAAATCAAAGTTTCTTAACCGCGGATAATTGAATTAGCACGCCTATCCGTGCTCATGTAACAAAAAATAAAATCACAACTCAGGAACCATATTAACAAAAATATCGATTAAATGCTAGGCATGAAACAACGAATACTTCAAAAGTTCATACATCTAAAAACAAAACTAAAACCGAGATTGAAAAGTAGATACCTAAGTTAATTAAGGGCCAAATCATGTTGGATATGAGAAGACCCCTACTGAATACTCCATCTCCGGGAAATAGATAATAACCTAACAAAAAAAAAGCCACAAAGTAATTAAATAGATCTTACAAAGAGTTTGAGTGGTTCAATAGATCAAGGGGAAAATGGAAAATCAAAGAGATTACCATGCCCCGTCCCTAAGAGTATCTCGGTACCAAATAATCGGTGTGCCTACAACCGAACCCTTTTGCCTTCTTTCACGCTGATTTAAGTGCTTTCGGATCTGAGATAGCTGAGGTTCATCTTCTTCAAGTAGTGTCGTCACACTAAGCTGCCGGACTGCACAAATCATCGGTGTTGTTGATAAGACCAACCTTTGATAACCCAAAGTTAGTTAAGCTGTTCCCAATCACAATCGGCTAGGTAAGAATTTTACTGGTTCAAAAGCTTCCAAAATATGACGAAAAAGATGAGGATATTCAAGAATTAAGAATGCTCAACACAAGGTCATTGGATGGAGCAACATACATGAGAAAAATTTACAAATCAAAGAAGAGTATTAAAGAACCGAAATGATCACCATGGCGATCACCGATAAGAATCTATAGCAACTTGAAGCCTTTTTTTCTCTACTACAGCTGCCACCACCATGGCGATCACCGATAAGAACATTCCATAAAAAGTTAATATTAAAGCTTTAAGGATTTGCATCTGGCAGGTTTTAATACCACGTACCATGACTGGACATCTATATTACAACAGAAACCAAGTTGTATTCCATTAAAAAAATAAGAAAATAACACATACACACACCCCAAGAGAACCAGCTGTGGCCCAAATTAGAGTTAAACAGAACTTACAACATGCATGAGTGAGGATTCACACTGTTGTCAGCAGGACTTGGTACAGCATCAGAACACAATAAAATATACAAAAAAGTAAAATATCCTCAAAATATAGTGCTTCCTGTCCTTGCAAAATCATGCACTTCAAATTCTTCAAAGAACTTGCAAAGAGATGTAAGATGAAAGTGTCCACTGGCCAACAGGTTAAGATTTGGGAGGTTTGGTGGAAGGTCTTAGGTTCAATTACGACCTTCACCGGAGGAAAAGGGATTTGGGAATAAAGGTTCTAATTGTCAAAAAACAGTTTTTCACTAAAAGAACTTGTTAAAAAGGATTTGCCAAACTTCATAATTGGAACAAAGAAAGCCAGAAGTCATAGTGTGGAAGGGAATGTATAGCTCCAAAAACCAACAAGACAGTTCTACAAAATTCAATTGCATGCTCATTTTTTGAGCCACAGTCATTGTTTTCGGCACTTGCACAATTATTTCCCAAACAAAATAAAATGCCCAAATATGAATGTGCATAGTACTATATCTGGTACAGCACTATAGTAGATATTTGTAACCATCTCATAACAAATATAATATACCATTAAACATAAAGCACCACAAGATTCTATAAATTTACAACATCCTTGCCATTCTGCAAAACAGACCCACCTTACAACTTTTTCCTTGGGCAAGTTAGTAAAGAAAAGTCCAGAATTTCCCCGCAGAAGCTGAAAAACAAAATAAGAAACAACCATTAGAAAAAATAAAATATAACTTTATAAAAGACAATAATGCATACAAACATTGGAGACTTTATAAAGTGCAGGCCTAACAATTGCATAACCTTATTTGACCCAAGAAAAAACCTGTCGAAAAACACGACGTAAATAGAGTTGTAATTCTTCTAAGATTCCAATTGTAAAGTAGCAACGGTGGACATTTGAATGTGCTTCTAAAATTTTCATAAGGCATTTGAATGTGCTTCTAAAACTTGACTAAAAATACGGAATGCTGGCCACTTTTCTTCCAAAGTTGCTTTAGTAAGAGTCTGCACACCTTCAAGTTCAGAATACAGAAAACCACACACACAGACACACATTATAACCTCAAAAAAAAAAAAAACTTACAAGTTTAGCCCATTTCGTCGTAGCCAGCAAGAGAGACTCTAAAAGGTCGAGACTGCATAGAACAGAAAGCTTTACACATGAGACACAGAAAGCTCTAATAGTGGTATTGACAAAAGAAACTGTTAGAAATTAAAACTAAGATGAGAAAGATTACCTGCGGTAATGTTTTAAAGTTAAATTTGGATGATTTTAAAGGATTCGGATATTTTGAAGAGAGCGAGAAGAGAGATATGATCGGGAGACTTAGATTAGATGAAATCCAATAAGGTCGTATGTTGCTGTGTAAAGCAGCATACGGGCCTTTATCTCTTAGATGATCCACGTCACAAGCTGAGAGAACAAGTTTAGAGCGTAGGATGGGAGCCCTGCGGGCCCCACACTGCTCTCTATTGTTAATATAGATTACTGAGGATTTTGAACCTGCACCGATGCATTAAGAAAACAAAGGCTCTCCTCTACCTCCCTAACTTTGTTATCTTTCATTTTGGTATTTCTTGATCTTATAAATGGATGAATGAAGCTTTATGCGTTAGAGAGAGTGAACTTTGGCAACGAAATAAAGAAGAGAAGAGACTATAATGAGAGGAAGAAGAAAATTCAGAAAGAAGAATGCTAAGCTTAGTTGCCTTAGAGCATCTTTAATGGTGAGACTTCTTGAGTACCAAATACCAAATTCTTGAAATTTTTTGAAAATTTGGTGTTTTTCATCTTTAATGGTGAGACTTCTTGAGCACTAAACCAAAAAAACATCAAACCAAACACCAAATCGACTGAAATTTAGTGTTTGGATTGCTACTGAACCAAATGTACGTCGTGGTTTACGCAACACCGCGCAGTTTTGTGAACACCGCATGGGCTTTTAGTGAATTATAGGCTTCAACGGCGCGGTTTTCTGAAAGCAATGTGGACTTTATATTCATGCTCATGCGGTTTTGATAAAACCGCGCGGTGTATTAAAAGCAGCGTGCTCTGATGGATTACTTAAAGATGAGCGTGAATTCCTACAATTCAAAAAGGCGAAAATTATACAAAAAATGAAAAATCGAATTCATGGCATAGGTGCTAGCAGTGGAAGTAGCACAGGGATCTTTTGGTAGTAGCACAAGGGATCTTTTGGTGATGATAATGAGTTCTAAAATTGATACAACATGGGAATTTAAAACGACACACAAAATAAATATACATAAAACATGAAACACAAATACATAGAACACAACAAAGTTCAAATGAAGTAGAATCAACGTCGACTACGCCTACTCCACAAATGCTGGACCAAGTCATTCTTCAACCTATTATGAACAACTGATGAATGAACCCGATCAACGCCAGTTGCCCAACGAGACAAAACAAAGTGGCGTTCATCTTCAATTGCCCCATCTCTTCTTGGAGGTTCATAATCAAGAAGATACTGTGGTATATCGGCATTACGTACGTTCATCTTCCACAATCATATTGTGTAAAATGATGCAAGCCTTCATCACCGTAGCTATGGTCTCCAAATACCATAACCTACATGGATTCGCTAAAATGGCCCAACACAACTACAATATACCAAATGTCCACTCAACGTCTTTTCTAGCAGCTTCTTGTTTTTTTGCAAAATATTTGTCTTGTCCAATAGTTGGCTTAGAAATTGTCTGAATCAAGGTGGCATAATGAGGATAAATACCATCAGCCAAGTAATAGCCCACCCTGATGGCCATTTGCAGTGTAGTTACAAGGAACAGCTTCATCATTGCATCAAATATTGGTGACCGGTCAAGCACATTCAAATCATTAAATCATTGTGAGAACCTGCCAATCCAAAAAAATATGCCAAATCCACGTGTCACGATAAGCTACCGCCTTCAGGATCACTGTTGGTTTACACACATGGCCAGTGTGAGACCCTTGCCACGAAGATGGGCAATTCTTCTAACACCAATGCATGTAATCAATGTTTCTTAGCATTCCAGGCCATCCACATTCCTCCGACTCTTCGAGCAAGCACTGAATATCTCTAGCATTTGGTTTGGGCAAGTATTCATCCCTAAAAATTCTAATAATTCCATCACAGAAATGGCACATGTTTTCATGAACAGTTGACTCAGCAATATGTAACATGTCATCTATTAGATCAGCTGGCAAACCATAAGCAAGCATTCGTAAACCAGCAATTGCTTTAATTTTTTGGTGAATACCAAACTTACCCGCAGCATCAATTTTTAGTTAAAAATATGGTACATTGTGTTGAAGATTATAAAAAATACGAATGAACAATGACTGACCCATGCGAAATCGACGTCGAAAGTCATGGTCGGGGAATAAATAGGATTTGCACAGAAATAGTTAGCATTTATACGCACCAATGTTGTCTCATACTAACGATGCTTGTATTTTTTTTTTTTTTTCCTTCCTTTGGACCACCATGTGGTTTATAAGAAGACTCTGCTTCTTGCTCACCCAATAAAATCATGCGATGTTAAACCAAAAGTAGAGCAGTAGCCACCAGTTTTGAACAACGCCTAATTGCAGTATTATCATCTGAAGAGCTCGATAAATCAAAAAAAGATAAAGACCAGTATTCATACATGTTCTCCATAGTTTTTCGGTAGTATTTTTTTTTTGCCAAGGAGAGGAGTTTAATTCTAGAGAAGAAGGTGAGAAATGAGGAAAGCCACACAGTTTGGTTAACTTATAAGGTGATAGCACGCGGTGTACCCAACACCGCGTGGCTTTCTGAAAGTTGCATGGGTTTGGGCCTGTTATTCGGGCTTATATGGTGCAGTTTTCTGAAAGCCGTGTGGGCTTTTTCTTGCCGTGTATCCAAAGCAGCGGGATTTGATATAGAATATTTGATGTCTAGATTGAAGATGTTTGGTGTTTATTTGCTCAAAATATTTAGTGTTTTTCAGGTCTCACCATTAAAGATGCTCTTAGGTTGCACATCTCTTTTATTGGTATTAGCGTAATAATAGTCACATCCACAATAAAGATAAATGTTAACAAAAAGGAGTCTTCCTTTAGACCATCGGAATATCAAAATTATAAGAAAGAAGAGAACTATTACAGGAATGTATATAAAGTTGGCAGGATAGAGATATATATTTGAAACTGATTAAGGGTTTTGACCAACATAAACATGTATACATACGGATAGCTCAAGCGTACATGGATATTAACAATCAATGGCGTTCTCATTGCTTTCCAGGTTGAATTTCGAGCCTCATGGTCGTCTGCCTGCACACGTACGAGCCAGTATTTTTCTGATCTCTCAATAACGCAAGTTTCTGGCATTATCCCGTGTAAAAAATATGCTTCAATCTATTCATGGAAGCATGTTGTGTCATCACCATCATCCTGCATGCCTTGCCCCAACAGTGGGTTTGCCTAATCAGAAACTTGCAAGATTTGACTAAATTGACTCTTCCGTTAGATTTTATTTTACTCCATCTCAGTGTCATTGTCAGCACTGGCCCTCCATCTTAAGTAATTACTGATAATTCCACATTCTTATATTGATAACTTCTACCAGATACTCAAACAAAGATTTGTCTTTTGGGATAGTGGATCTTGGTCTATTCCCAAATGTTGCAGAAAAATTTGGAATATTTTTAGGAGGTAAGTGCTACTCATCTCATCATACTCTTAAGTTTTAACAGATTAACATGCATCCTTTAATTGTACCACCTTATTTGAATAGCATGTTACTTCATTTGAATATACTGACTTATACACTGGCTACCAAGTTTTTCATTGACATTTTTTTTCTTTTGTTCTCCTGTTTGCGATCTTGCGTATAATCTTGTAGTGAACATGGGACAACTTCCGACTTATATATCATTTGACAATGGAGTGGAGGTGGAACGTTTCCCTACTGTTGATGTTGAAGGAAAATCTTCTCACCCACCCATGACCAAGGTATGTTCTGCACTCAAAAGGCATTTTACTTTTTAGTTGACCTTTGCATTTGTGACATATAATTAATGTAGATTTAATAGCTATATACTTTGTATCATTCTTTTGCACATGATAGATCCATCTTGATATATATGTATGTGGGAAAAGATGCAAATGAAAGGTGTCCCTTAATATTCTATGGAGACTTTCACACTTCATATTCCCAAAAACAAATCTGGGCCTAGGCTTCAGCAAGTTGCTTATGGAAGAAGTATATACTTTTCATGAGTTGGGTCAAGAAACGAGCACTATTCTATATGATCACCCATATCAACACGTCCTACTGGCAGCCTATTTCCAGTCACAGGATATGAGGCTCTACTAGTTTATGGGAACACATTGCATTGATCTGAAAATAGGATTTGGTTAGGCACTCTTGACTGCATTTATGGAAAAACCCATTAGGGGCATTGCCCCACCAAATTACCATAGGCATTCCACTACACTGTTATCAACCTTTTCTAATTGGAGAGAATGAAATCAGTGTTCTAGTCTAAATTCCAAGATGCCCTGTCTCTTTTCTGCCTCCCCTTTTAAGGATCCCACTCTTTAGACCTTCTCTAGGACGGTTCAGCCCACTTGGCCAGTTGGCCATGAGCTTTTTGCTGACCCCGGCCTTCACACAGATATCAATGAAAACATGGAACACTCAAGCTTGAATGGGAATTGCTCTTCAATGATTAGAATCACCAGTCATTATTTAGGATGAGCAAGTGCTCTCGAGTGCATGTCAAATCTTGAATTTAGTTTGTAAACACGTGATACTTCAGAACTAGTTAACATGTAGTGTTCGGCTTGCATATCTATTCCCGCCTAATCTGTGCTCACTTTGGAGTATTCTTTTCTTTTCTGTTGGATTTGAGTGTGGGAACGATGAAACATAGTATGACATCCCTCTTTTTTATGCAGAGACTTCTTTGCCGACATTTTGAGCTCGATCGACACCTTATCGAGTACAGCCTTTAGTATATATATATACAGACCTGTCATTCATATGATCAATGCATTATACGGACCTGTTGTAAGAAAAATCAATGTATTTACTTGGGTAGCCGCTTCTAAACTAGGCTTTCTGTCATACAAATCCAGAGACAGGATAATTCAAAGACATAATTCCAACAAGTCATGGCATTCCAAAGACAAATAATTCCAACAATTCAGTAATCCGAAAACACACAATTCCAACAAGTCATTGTCATCCAATGACAAACATTTCACCAAATACGTATAGTTAATTACATTATTAAGCAACAAATAGTTAATTACTTGTCCAATTCTAAATCACGAAGTTGCAATAACAGGACGCGGCATGCACTAGCACTTTCCTGTGCAACACAAAATTCATCAGCCAAGGTGTTCTGTACCGTACAATCGATCGTTTTACGAATACATAGACGCCTTTCAGATGTAGAACTGGACCTTTGTTCACGTCTTTCAGAAGTGGAACTAAAACCTTGTTTCTGAGATTGGTGTTCTACTATCAACCCAATAGACAAACCCACAACCTTTTGATTGATCCTGTAGTTAAATGTTGGAAGTTCACAACCCAATTAGATAAACATGTTTAATAAGAAATAAAAATAAAATGATACACAATTTATTATTCCTTACAATTCTGTCTTACGCAACTGATCTCGGGCAAATACAATATCACCGTTTTTTTTTTCCATTCCAAGTCACACCAAATACCTTACAAAGACCACCTCCACACAGACATAATACGGCTTCGTCGGCCCATAGGAAAAAAAAATCACAACTTGATTTTTGGGATTTATTTGAAGATTTAAACGTCCTAGGCTTCTATAATAACCCAAATTACATGTTAAAATCACCAGTTAGAATCCAATATATAATTCTTCAATAACTCAAATTAGTAACAATAAACAAAAATGGCTCACCTAATTGGGGCAGTTGTAGTACTGCCGACCTGGATTGTCGTTGCTTTTTGATACGTGTAAACATGACGCGTCAAGAAGACAATAACATCTTAAAAATTGGGGGGGGGAACAAATGGCACAAAAAGATCGCGACGAACCTTATCCAGGATGTTTATGCCAGCTGATATAGAAACAGATTAACAATGACAAACAACTTTTTTATATATTTACAAGAGCAAACCATCCACCGTACACATAATCAACTAATATGACAACAATCATGAATAAAATTATGAACTGAGACAAAACAAACAAAATTATTTAAGGATAAGTAAAATCAACTAATATGACAAGAAGGATGGATAAAAGTATGAACCGAGAAATAACGAACAAAAATTATTACTAAACATGCATATATTATTAATTTACTAATAATATAAAAGTAATTGAAAAAACAAGGCGTAATAACTCAACCTTTAGTACAAAGTTAGTTTGCTAATTCAAACATTGCCGAAACAATTTCAATTGCTAACATGCATTACATTCCTAATTTCAATTACAAATTATCTGATAACACTGTTTCTTTGTCAGAAATGTCATCCCACGACTCCATCCCCCTTCGTCTAGGCGCCTACCATTGGCCAAGAGGATAGTACAAATGTAGCATGCACACTGGTTTCCAATTGACATCCCATAAGCCTAAACATTTCTTTCTATATCCACTCATAGTTAGTGTTTTAACCTATGCATACAAACAGTCCAATAACCCATGTACCTTGATTGATTCTGTTTTCTTCTCAATGTGTGTCCAGATCCATTTATACTATAACTTGTGTTTATACCGAGATTATGGTATTACTTAAATATTAATTTGCACATAAACATAAAATACACGAATCTCCAGAAGAAACCCAGATAAATACTATATACTATATTGAAATACTGAAAACAAATAAAATAAAAATTAGGCATGTCGATTTAAAACAAACAAACTTGAAACCAATAAGAAATAAGAAAAATCTAATACCTGTCGTGCTGAACCCCTCTTAAAACTTGATGATTGGAATTAGGGATTTGAGACAAGAGAGTGTAAAGAAAAGAAAGAAAGAGATGATGATATTTTTATAGAGCTTCTACTATGCGCAAGGTGAAACTGATCAGAGAATGTCGTCGAAATTGAAGGGAACAGTTGGATTTTTTGTTTGACCGGAGGGAAAACGAAAGTAGCGCTAAAGTGGAAAACCTTTTTTTTCATGTTTTTTTTGTTAACTTGTTTGACAACTTGTTCACTCATTCTTCCGATTTTTCTAGTAGATAATGCTAAGCTATCACTACTTGTTTAAATTGTTGTTCTGTCCTACTGAAGACCAAAACAAGGAGATAACTAGATAAGACTATGAATTGGTTTAGATCATGACTGCTTCAAAGTAAATACACAACTTGACATACTCATTTGAGGAACTGGAAGAAGTAATGTTCGAGTTATATTCACTAATACTTAACAGTGATTTGGTGATGAACGGATGATAGAACTGGAAGAAAAAAAAAAAAAGTTATACGTAACTTTTAATCCTTTCTACTTTTCTCAATGAAAACAATATAGATCAATAGAACTTCTAGATTTTGGAAAAACAATAAACTATGATGAGTAATATTAACCAAAAAAGAAATAAACAACAATTATTAAAACCAAAGGCCAACAATCAATCAAATATATAGGGCTTCAATATCAATAGGTCATCTATATCAACGCGCAAACCAACATCTACCACAAAATATCCACTGGAAACTGATACAATCTTGAAGTGATTGTATCAAAAACACATAACATTAAGGCTTATTGAGGAGCCTTTGACCTCCTAATCCACACACAAGTGCAAACTACAATAATATTCTTCTCTCCTCCCAATAGATGAGATACACTACAATTTATAGCACTAGCTACTTAATAACTAACCACTAACCTACTTACGAGATAATGCCTAAAATGAAGGAAACTAACCAACTAACTAAACAGGACTATAGACATTAGACCTATGATTCTAGATTATCCACACATAACAGAAACAAACCCCCAATCCCAACAACCAACTAATGCTTAAACAAAAATGAAATCTTAAACCAAACAATCCCCAATCAAACTCATAGTTTCTAAAAGAAATTGATTGAAACAGTAAGTTTAACTAATTGCCACAAAACAAAAAAAAAACCGACTGATTCATGAAGAATTTAGGTTAAAAAAAGATAGAGGGAGATAGAGAGTACATTTTGTGAGCAGACGGTGGGTTGACGAGGCAATAACACTCGAGGATTGGAATTAGGGATTTGAGAATGTAAGAACACTAAACGAAACTAGCGCTAAAGTGGAAATTTTCGTGTTTTTTATTTTTAGTTTTTGAATTTTTCATTAACCTGTTGGGCAACTTGTTAACTAATTGTTCTAGTTTTACCCTCGCACTATATGTGGCTCAGAAGACTGCACACCACACCTATAGTGCGGCATGCGTACTCTAGAAGCTCTATATATATTATACCTTGACAGCTCCAGTTGACATATTGGTTGTGTTTGGTTCACTGAAATCTGATTCTAAAAGAAAACAAATTTTTTGATTTGGTTTTCTATGTTTGATATTCCAAGAATTTGGATTTTGTGTGTTTGGTTGGAAATGGAAAAGTTTGTTATAGTTGAGTGTAGTTTGGGAGTACTGAATCAGACTTGTGAAACTTGCGCGAAGTAGGGAATCAAAACCTTTTGAAACCTCCTATCTCTAAAATCTCTCCCCCTGACCCCTCTCTCTCTTGCAAGCCTCCCTCAAAAATAGAAAACAACTTCCTCTCTGTTAAAATAGAGGTTGTTTTCCTCCTTTTGAACACATTTGAAGAATCTGTTTTCTAGTTTTTCATTTTCCATTGTGAACCAAACATTCAAAAGTTTTCAATTTCTTTTTCTCAATTTTCCTTAAACCAATTTCTTTTTCTCAATTTTCCTTGAACCAAATACAGTCATTATCTTGACAACCCACCACATCCCCACATCTCTACACTATATGATAGCCTGGTTATCAGGAACCACACTTCTCAACCGAATAAGCTATTTCTAATATCTCATGTTTTACAATTTAGAAACACCTCCCTCAATTATTCTAATAAGCTCCCTCCATTTTAAATAATTTACAAAAAACTCCATCACCTCATTGAAATTAGAATTAGCGTTCACTGAAATTAGAATCAACCCCTCCTAATGTTTTTATATTGTTTTTTAAAAATGTTAGAGTGATAGGTTTAAAGATTTGAAAAAAACCAATGCGTAGTATGGTTCACATACTTGTCCAATAGATTATAGCCGATCCAATACGCAGATCTTGAGCTAATTTAACAAAGAAATCAGGGAAGGTAACTTAGTCATTTGATTTCTATATATTCACAATAAAAAGGCACAAAAAACATCCGACTCTTCTTCTTCCTCACTCCATCACGTTCTCTCCTCTAAGCTCTCTGATTCGACCTGCATTGGATTCGAAACTCATTCTCTCTCGAATCTTATCGTCTCTCAATCCGAGTTCGATTCGAAATTATTGTTACCGTTTCTCAATTTGATAGTTATGTCATGGCTGGTTGGGTTATAGTGCAATATTTTGATTACTCTTATATCTTCTGTCACAGATTCCAACCGAAGAGAAAAACATAGGTTCTCATCATCGCCTGATTCGTGTTTGTCATTTGACCCAATAAATTGTTCACATATACTTAGTTCCTCTTATGGAGAATTGAACTTTGAACTATGGTCGTGCTTTGAACAAAAGCTTAGTGTCAAATTTATTTGTTTAATTTCTCTGGTCTAAAAAAGTTGTGGAAACCAAATTCAAGTTTATGTAACAAGCAAATTGCAGCAACCATTCAATCAAAAATGGAGTACGGATTGTTCACACAAGTTCAGCCAAAAAGGCATTGGTTAACTTCACTTGGAACTTCAACAAATCTAGAACAACCATAAATTCCATTTCAATTAAACCAAGAAAACGATCTCAATTTAATTGATGTTGAGATAGATAGAAATAGATTTTTTTTTTTAAATAATCATTCCACCTAAAACAAAAACCCACGAATCAGCCCAGTTTTCATTAGAGATTACCAAATGATTGGAGTTTTTCGTCTAATGAGCAGCAAAATAAAGTTGGCGCTTCAGTAGGGGAGAGTTTGAATTGAGATGAGAATTCAATCTAATCTCAGTGAGTTCTTCTGGTTTTTCTTGGGTCGGGGATTAATTTTTGGTTTTGGTTGAGTTTAGATAGGAAAGTTCCTATTTTACCCTGCTCTACTTATTTGCTAAAAGAGAAGGAGATGTGAGCGTTGCTAAAAGAGAATAGTTAGGATCGGTTGGAAATCCTGCTGCATATTGGCTACAAAACAGAATCCCCTCGCATGCATCAATGTCAAAGCTTTCAAAGTGCAAAAGAGAAGCCTAAATTCTCATCAATTCATCATTGATGTAAACAGATACTCCACACAAAGTCTTTCAGATATTGCAACAAGATCAAGACTTCCAAGTATGAGCAACAACATATACACCCCTAGCAGTTTTAACTTCACACATGTACCAAATCATAAAAGAAATAATAACATGATCATAGGACTTCGAGAGTGACATCACACTCCATCGTCCTCCACACATACCTACACGAAACAAATGATGAAATTTAGTGGAAAATCGATAGAATAGGGAACATAACGCAAACAGTCTCAAAACTCCAATCTAGAAATATATGAGGTTCGGCTATAAAGTGATAAAATTTGGGGTTGGGAGTTGAGACCTTGTCATACGAAACCAACTACAGACTTCAAAAGCATATCTGACCTTATGGTCTACAGGGAGATGCAAGGAACTGATATGGAACATCTAATGTGCGCTTCAAGAAACATGTCACAGACAAATTCGAAAAAGTTTGTACTGATAACAATTACTGTCTTTCTAACAAGATAGGAAAATGAGATAGGTATTACAAACAAAACCCTAACGTCGGGTCCTCCCCAATCAGGTTTTTATGGAAATATGAGCATCAAGTATCATCCTCTGAAATGAAAGTCGTTATCAAAGATATGAACATCTGGTACCTTGGTGTGGATCTCCTCTGCAACTCGAAAATAACCATAAAAAGGATCTGCCTATTTAGACGAGAAGAAGTAGTAACAATGTTCGTATACAAGCTACACCCCAAGGCACAACCACAACACCGTAAGCAACATAACCAAAGAAAAGAGGCCTCAGACTGTTTAGGAAATTGCTACACAAGATGATGACTATATAGAAAATTAACCAGGGAACCAGATTCTTCGCATTTTATTCTTTTAAGGCAGGAATAAAAGCAAAATAACCTACCAAACTATATGATCCTTTCTACTAGCTCCTACACAAGTAAAACCATTACACAGTATCATGACTGAAAGTGCATTTTTTTGCTCCTAGGTCCTACAAATAGCTAAAATCATTCACAGTACCATGCCTGAAAGTGCCTCACACAAACACTTAGGCGATCACCATAAGTTTGGGTCTGCGATCACTCAGACATTGGTAAAATACTAAAACAGCACATCAATATCTTTATGTGTCCACGATTTCCTAATACTAGCACATTCCAATGCCAGCAATTTCTATATTTTGATACGCACAATTGGGGATTGCAGATTGGCACTTTTCTAAACAGATAATTGGAGCTCACTCACTAGATAAGGAGACCGATGGAGCATTAGTAAGGATCCCGGGGTCAAGCCAAACACTATGAAGGTTGGCGAGATTGTGATGAGAAGCCCTTTACGACTATACGACTATAAAGGCTTACCATCTGCAAAAGGAAATAGTGATTCGTCAGAAATGACATTACGGGATATGTAAACTCCTCCAGACGAGGGATCAAGGCAGCGGTACCCCTTGTGCTGACTACTGTATCCCAAAAATACACACATTGGACAGATTTTTCATCAAACTTTCGAGGTGAATAGCACCAGATAGCACGCACAACCGAAGACCCGCAAAAACGTGTAATCCGCCATATATAACCTCAAAAGGAGACTTATTAGAGAGAGTCTTGGAGGGCAGCCGATTCATGAGAAAGACAGCAGTCATAAAAGCATCCATCCACAAATACTCAGGACAGTTACTGTGAAATAATAAAGCCAAACCAGATTCCACAATGTGTCGGTGTTTCCTTTCCGCAACTCCATTCTGCGGAGGAGTATGTGGACAAGAAAATCTGTGCGTAATACCACTTTGTTCAAGTAACAACTCAAACGGAGAATACCTATATTCCCCTCCTCCATCCCTCTGAAAATAAGAGATTTGACAACCAAAAACATTCTCAACCATAGCTTTTAATTTCACAAAGCAACCATAAGCATCAGATTATCGAGCAAGAGGATATTTCCAGGTAAAGCAACAATAATCATCCACAAAACTGATGTAATATCTATAACCACTCACAGATGGATATCCGAATGAACCAGGTAAAAAGGACTAGGTGAAACTTGAGCGGAGCGACCAAAAGCAAGCCTCCTCTCATCCCACAGGAGGAAAGACATATATATGCCTAAGAAAAAAAAAGAATAAAAAAAAAGGACCTTTCCTCCGATAACCAAACAAGCAAGCCAGCTTCGGTAGTGGTAGTTGCTTCAAAGGAATTGGTAGTATGTCTTGAATAGGAATGCATTCATAATGTATGAACTCAACCTATGTTCAAGAGCTTGAACAATGAAAGGCTTGACTTTAGAGTTCTGGGTTTCATCATTGTCGACAGAAAGAAGGGTGTGTTTTCATTTCCTTTGTTTGTTGACCGAATCCCATCTTTCTTAGGCCGATATTTTGCCTTTGTTTTGGCTTTTCATTAGCCTAAAGGTTCAAGAGTAGGCCCGCTCCTCCTTTCCATTTAATCACTGACAAAACCTACCTTTCAATTTGACTCAACGAAACGACTTTAGAACAATCAATCGAACGGCCAAGGTAAGGACCTGTTCATAATCCCTATTCAAATTGCTTGCTCGACTGATTAAGGTGGTTTTTTTCCTGTTGTTCCAGTCACTGTGGCTCTTGCTTGAGCCGGGAAGTACATAAGGCACAGAGGTGAGAAGTGTTTAGATTATAGAGACAAAGGTACGAAGTGGATTTCTCATGGCCCTCCCAATGAATCATATTTATTTTTATTTTTTTAATAATCTAGAGGTTATGGCAGACCTCAACCTGTATTAGAAGAAAAACGGGGATACAAAGTTCCTTTCCTATCTTCCTCTATAATACGGTGAAGCTTTTCATCTAGAGGAGGAGAGAAAACTACATCACCATCATCTGGCGATCTATACAATTTTGAGAGATAGTCAGCTGCCTGATTTCCTTCTCGAAAGATATGGCTAAAAGAGCATTTAACAAAGGAGCGAGTAATACTTCTAATACAGGCAACCGTATTAGCACAATACCATGGGCTGCGTTCACTCCCTTTCAAAATGTTTATGGCTCCCAGTGAGTCCGAGTTGACTTCCAGATTTTCTATACCCATCTCTTGGGCCTGCTTAAGCCCAGCTGCAATGGCTTGGATTTCCTGGTATATGACTGAGTTCCTAGACGAGCAACCTGCGTAAGCACGGACTACATTCCCCAAGCTATCTCGTATGGCCCCTCCATACCCACTTCCATTTTGCTGGACCGAACCGTCAGTGTTGAGCATGTAAGCACCTTGTTCCGCTGACTTCCAGCTGCACCAAAGTACTTCCTGAGGTTTAAAGATCATATGCAGTCCCAACCTTTCAGCAAGAGCTCGCATAGAGTAAGAATCTTTGACCTCAGTTAGATTTTTCTGAATGTACGGTTTCATTGTGGCCATAATCTTTGAGATTAACTGTTGGGGCGTCAACAAGATGTTCTTCCTCTTCCGTCTGTTCCTTTCGCACCAGATTTCGTGAACAGTAGCTCCAATAAAGGCTTTAAAGATATCGGCACAGGTGGTGCTTTGCCGACATAACCTGAAAATACTATACCATTCTGACGAGGAGTCTTTGACCAGCTCCCCTAGTCCAAGGTAATTTTTAACAGAAGCCCAGACCTGCTTTGAGAATTGACAGTCGAAGAATAAATGCTTTGAGTGCTCCGAAGATATACCACATAGACTGCACTCAGAGAAGTGCAAGGTCTTCTTCTGCATCAAGCGGTCTTGAGTGGGAAGACAATTTGAGAGCAATTGCCACAAAGTAAAAGAGTATTTTGGGATAGAGAGCTTCCCCCAGACCACCCTGTACCATTTTACCTTTTGTCTCTCCTTTCGCAGAACTGCGTATGCTGATTTAACTGAGAATTCCCCCGTACTACTCGCTGTCCAAATAACCTCATCTTTGTCTAGGTAGCAATTCACTTCCGTATTCAAGATGCGATTTTTCAAGGAGCTGTCCGAGATAGATTCCACCATAGAGGACCAGTTACCTTGAGACAAGATATCGCTGACCTTTGCATCCTTTGGAAGCGCAAAAGAGTGTCTCGCTACTGATGATTCCCAAAGCGGTTGACCTGAGCACCATGGATCGTGCCAGAAGAGGGTGTCAGTCCCGTCTGCAATAACATATCGGACATGTTTCCGAGCAATGTTCCGATGCTTCAGAATCCCCCTCCATACCCAAGAGCAGCTTGCTGGTATTTTCATAGTCCAGAAGAAGGAATGTTTTATATGTTGGCTCCAAGTCCAGTTTGACCACAGAGATCCATCCTTCGCAGCTAATCTAAAGATCAGGCCGCAATAAGCCGCCTTGTTCCAAGTTCTGGCATCTATCATACCCAGGCCACCTTGCTCCTTAGAATACCTTAATACCTCATGGCTGGCATGATGCATCTTCCTTGTCATATTGGGCCCCGACCATAAGAAATGATTGCAAATCTTTGAGACATTGTCCAGAACTTTCTTTGGTAGAACAAAGGTTTTGGACCAATAAACTTGAAAGGATGAGAGGCGATTGGATAAGTTCAAGTCTACCGACCCTTGACAAAGAAAAATTCTTCCAATTAGAGATTCGAGAAGTCAAACGCTCTACCAAAGGTAGACAATCACGTATACCTAGCCTTGAAGAGGTTTAGCGGTAGCCCAAGGTATATAAGAGGCGGAGATATAAGGGGTATACCCAAAGCGGTAGCCAAGTCGATCCTTTGCATGTGACATACACCCAACCAACAGAGATGATTTATCGGAGTTGATATTCAAAACTGTGAAGAGCTTTAAAACTGTAAGAATTTCCTTTATTGCAAGAATAGATGCCATATCTCCTTTGCAAAAAAATCATAGCATCGTCAATGAAAAAAAAACAAGTGAGAGATACTCGGCTTAGGCATTTTAGAGTCGCGGGTGAATGTGGCCCGCCAGAGAGAGCTTGCTTTAGAAGGCCGAGAGCACCTCCATCACCGGGACAAAAAAAACGGTGAGATTGGGCCTGCCAAGCCCTTGTCCACCCGAAGAATCCTTGGATGTTCCATTGATGATAATGGAATAAGAAGGGGTGGTGAAACACATCAAAAGCCATTCTATGAATATAGGAGGAAACCCAAATCTCTGCAAAATCATACTCATGGCTTCCCAATTGACTGAATCAAAGGCCTTCTTTATGTCTATCTTGATTGCACAATTCCTGGTGCCGTGTTTCCTGTTGTAACCTCGAATAAGCTCATGCGCGAGAATAATATTATCTTGGATGTTCCTGCCTGGAACGAAGGCTGACTGAGCCGAAGAGATTAAGAGTGGCATAAAATTCTTCATCCTGCTTGTTAGAAGCTTGGCCACACACTTGTAGATAACTAGAATACCAGCAGGTCGAGGGAGAACTGGTTTGATTCATTTTCCACGTAGGAAAGCATAAAAGGTCTTAAAAGCACCTTGTGACCTCTTTTTTCCTTCCCGTAATCGAACCTTCCACAGAAAGGAGCTCGCACTCGGTAATAAGACTTGAACATGGATTCTTTCCCATCGACTGGACCTTTCACAGGGACCAGGATATATAGGGAAAAACTCTTTTTGTTTCGGGATTTTAGTAGGTAAGGGCAGCGGGACCAGCAACATGAACAATCAGACCAAGCAAGCTATTAAGCCAACTAACAAAGCCACAAGCTACAGGCAGGATCCTTTGTTAGCTCTACGATTTTTGAGTACGTAACCTATACTTCTCTTGAGGAGCCTCGTCGTATGTTGAGTTTGACTATACTAAATGAGTTGGTGTATTATACTCTCACTATAGGCATCGGCACAACACAAGCAAAGAAGGAAAGAAGCAATCTACACCATTTAGGATAGAATTGCTCGCCACTGAATAGAAAAGAAAGGAAACTCTTTATTTCCCTCTGGTTAAGCCCTTTATTACGTAAGGCATCGCAAGCTCCTCGCCTTCTGCCAGAAAGCAAAGGCAGTAAGATAAGATATGGAGCAGGCCATGAAATAGGTAGAATTGGAATTTATAAAGCCCTATATAAGCAATAGGACCTTTCACAGAGACTAAGGCCTGAACCTCCACCAGCAGACGTGTCTACTCGAATGAATCTTTCATACAGCAGAATGCTTGCTTCAGCTCCAGCTACTAAAGCCAACCAATAGACCTGTTCATACAACAATATTCCAACTCGTCTTCCTGCTCCAGTTCTTTATGCCTTCGTTCGTTCCTTTTCTTTTGTAGTCCCCAAGTTCTAGGCCTGTTTTGCTGCTGTGCTCCCGTCTCTCTTTTTCTATCCCGTCATTAAAGTGCTCCTACCTTCTCTATGGTAGCATGGTCTTCTGTGAGTGAACGAGATGAGGATCAAGGCAGTTCAGTTTCCCCAGGGTAGGTGCTTTCTTCGCTTTTATGTCTGTTGATGGCGCTGTGTCCTATCTGCTCAAGGAAAGCAGTCCAACTCAATGTGTTACGCATTAGCGGCATTTGCTACATAATCCGCATCCGTTGTCAGAATTGCTACTATAAGGGAGGAGTCTGCTTAAGTCATGCTTACCTTACCTTCTAGTAGCTACTAAAGGGCATTTGGGGCAGATAACACTGATGCCATATATTACTCTCAATACACCTCCCCCAACCCTCCCACTGACGATAGAACATCCATCGGTAGCTCATAAATTAGCTCCTCCTTGACTTCTTTCCTGAAGCTGCCTAAACTGGATCAATAGAATATCACACATGCGCCATTACCATGCCTCACGTTCTAGTTCTAAGCGTAAGGAACTGAATTAGTATTCAAATAGGAAAGAACCGGTAAATTAGCTCATCCTGGCTTCAAATCCCAGCTTGAGTTGCCACGGGAACCTTAGCGCCGCGTGTGTGTTGTGGGAAGGTCCTCCAAGGACTAGACGGATAGGTTTGAAGTGGTTGCTTCCAATGTTGTAGAATCGTAAATCGTATCTTAAACCGTAGAGGTTAAGAGTCAGATTAAATCTTAAACCGTATCGTAAATCGTAAGATTTTTTATCAAAGTATTTTCGACTTCAAGAAATATATGTATGATTAGAAACCTATACAAGTATGAAGTTTATGTGAATTTTTCAATGATTTCCAAGTTTTCTCAAGTAAATAACATAGAATGACTTCCAAATCCAATTTAAATTCAACTACATTTTCAGTGAATTGCAAATCGTATTGACTCGTAAATCATAAGATTTATAATTAATTAATATATATAGTAATTAATTAATTAATTAATTTATAGTAACTTTGAAGGCCTACAGATTGTCGTGGACAACTTGTTGTAATAAGATTGGCTCATGTTTAATAAAACCCATTCACAACATGTATGTTCAATAAAGGGCCCACTTGGAAAAAGCCCAATAAAATATGTTTCATGAATGGCCCTAAAGTAGTCAATAGTATCATGAAAATAAAACCCATTCACAATATGTATGTTTAAAAACAGGGCCCATTTCGAAGAAGCCCAGTAAACTATGTTTCTTGACTAGCCCAAAGTAGTCAATAGACACATGCGTCACACGTTAAAACTTGGTCTTCTTCTTTAACCAGAAACCCTAGATCTGGTTTTTCACATTTGTGGCGGCTCAACACAACCTCCAAACACTGGAATTCAACACAACCTGGGAACACATGCAATGAAAGTAAACAGACTTGAAAGTAGATCTGGATTTCTAGTTATCTCTCTCTCTCATTACAAACAACAAACAGTAAGATTCTGATTCTCGAAAAATAAAAACCAAAAAAAACGTAAGATTCTAGTTCTAAACCGCGATTTACGGTTTCTACTCAAACCGCTTCCGATTCTATACGGTTTTGTGAATATCCGGTTTTTCTAACGAGTTATCTCGATTTCCTTACGGTTCGAGTTGAATCGCGAGTTAAGCCGCGGTTTTGTACGGTTCCTACAACACTGGTTGCTTCATTGAATGAAGTGGAGAGTACTTTCCGCAATACTCAAATAAGGGAAGGCTTCAAAACCAGTACACTGAGTAGTTGTTCGCTTTTAGAAAAGAGATTGGTATCGTGTGTGATGCTTATCGATATGGGCTTGCTTCGTCTTCCGGGCTAAGGGCTGACCTACTTCGCAAGGGAAAGCAATTTGCACCATGGGGTTACTCAAAATGGGGTTCCGCCTTCGGAAGTAAGGAAGCGAACGCTCACTCACCCTATAACAGATAAGCAGGAGAGGAAGCTTGGGACCTAGACTTAGGCATTGGATTATTCTCGGTCTTCTTCGCCCTCGAATTCAACAAAGACCTTAGATTCAAGAATCTAAAGCGTGAACTTGATTGACCCATTTATGAAAACGTCCTCTTCCTTTCCGAAAGCCATGAGACTGGGTCAGGAAGATGTCCTCAAAAAGAATGATAAATAGTTGTGATAGGGCATCAATAACAATGAAATATTCCTTATGCGGTTGTGTTATGGGTCGCATCTTCCCTGGCTTGTTTGGTTTAGGAATCCACGACCTGTACATCGAGGAGAACCAAAAGGTAGAGCTCATGAGTGCCCTTTTGATCTCCGCAAGTCGCTTTGGTGGGTTATTTACTTTATTTTATAGACGGGTTCCATTGTCCAGAGATAGTCTATCATCTTCAATAGCTTGTCCATCAGATCTTTCCTCTTCTCGAAGCAAGGAGATCAAATAAAATTTATGCACCTTTGAATATGGTCGATAAGTCATACTCTTGTTCCTCTTCTATCTTTTCTTCTAGGCTGGTTCTAGAAACACATCTAAAAAAAGGGTTTGAGGTTCGTCATTCTTATCTAATCTAATTACGAGCGGAATGGTGCCCATGTCTCTTGAACGAGTCTTGCCTCCCAGGCGCGTTCAATACATATGAGCAGCGAGCTTCATGCTTTGCTTTTTTCCTTGTTTTTTCCTTCATGGATGGGGACGGGTGGGGCTGCCGAGGTAGTACCCCTGAGCCCGGCAGCCCACCCAACGACGATCGGGGGAGAGAAAAGAAAGGATAAGAGGACGAATAATAGTATCTACCCAAAGCGAAATGGCAGAGAGAGAGAGCCAATCGCAGAAACGCTATCCAATATTCAACATCCCCGGAAAACCTACCCACTCGTCTCCGAGCCTTTATTACTTCTCCGAGAATGGAGGCACAGCGAAATTCAGTCTTCGATAAGCCCTTGATCCTAACTAACCCCCTTAAGGTATATTACGGGATGGGTAAGGGCAGGTTCGGGAAGGATCTGGGAAAGCATGGATAGGGCAGGGGGCATGGATGATAGGCAGCAGGGGAAGGCGCAAGCCATATAAGATAAGGCATTTTCTCGTCAATCGAACCAGTCCGGTTCTCGTCAGCTCAGAGCGGGATTGGTTCATGAGTCTGTACTATGACTATTGGTCAGCTTCTTGGTCATTTCCGCAAGCCTGCCTTTGCACTTCTTCCACTGATCCCACAAGCCACCCCTACTAATCTAAGCACTGAAGCAGGTGATCCAAGCGGATAGGCACCAACAGAGGAATAGGTTCTTCGATCAAACAGCCCTAGGCAGGGAGAGTAGGAGCACAGCGTATCACACGTGTTGGAAGGTACGGGAAGGAAGAGAAGGGGCTAGTCGAACTTGAGTCATCTTTGAGCGATGCTTCAGCATATCAAGCTTTCCAGTCCAGTTCCGTTCTCAGTTCCAAGGAGGGGTGAGCGATAAGGATTTGCTTACAAGCGAACGGTCAGCTTCCCCGTCTTGACCTTCCTTTAGCGTTTGTTTACCTTTACTTTTAAATGCTTTAACGTATAAAGACGTCAAAGAAGCGATCAACAGGGCAAGCAAAAAAGTCCTGAACGAGATCCCTTCATAAGGTTTTTTATATTCTTTTTCAATCTATCAAATACAATTCGACAGCGGGGGGAACCTTTTTGAGACGATTCGGAAAGCCAATCACTCAATCTTCTCTTCTGGGAATTCGTCCAAAAATCGGATAAGATCCACATTCACATTCTCCTATTTTGTTCCTAACTTACACACAAATCAACAATCAAACTAAACTATACAATTCCAACAATTCACACAACCTCACTTGATCATCCATAACACTTTTCCTCAAGCTCAAAACCACATAACAAAAAACCATTCTAACAAACAACAAAAATCTAATAAAAAAAAAACTGAAATTAACACCAACCAAATAGCTTCATACAACAGTCATTTATATTTAAACCACAATCTTATTCAGACAAACATACCCATTACACTGTAAAATCCCTACTGCAATGTAGTAAAAACACCAAGACATTTAGATGGTAGTAGCAAGATAAGAAAAACCATAAACCTGACCTCTATGGCTCAACAGTAGTCACTTGTTGCCATTCCCCATCAACTGCTTCCTTCCACAGAGTTACGTTGTTGTCCCCATCAGCCACAGCCAATATGTTTCCAGTCAAAGACCACGAAACCCTCCACACTGGGGTCTGAAAATCCTTCAAAACTATGCCTTCCCATTGATCCCCTTCCTTGGCGACGGTCCATATAACAACTTTCCCATCCTGTGAAACACTTGCAATAGTCGACTTAGGAAGCCCCAAGTTAGGCGCCCACGCCACATCCCTCACCCAGTCAGTGTGCATTAGAAGAGCAGGGAAACAATCCATCTTCCACACTCCATTAGTAAGCTTCCAAACTTTAACAGTATTGTCACAACCACCAGAAACAAGCTTTGTTACTGGCTCAAGCGATCCATTTCCAATAAAGGCACCAGGTGCCAAAGCCGGAGCCCACGAAACAGAAGTCACACCAGCAGGATGAGCTTGACCAATTCGAGTAGTATCCCAACCACCATCAGCTCCAGCAGTAAAAACCGAGATATTCCCATCCGAAGATCCACAAGCCAACACTAGCCCAAGTTCATGAGGAGCCCAACAAATAGAATTCACCGACACCTTATGTTCACTAAACACATGAGCTTGACTCCACTCATTCCGATTCCCTTCATTCCAAATTATAACCCTCCCATCATAAGAACACGAAGCGAGAAGCGACCCAAATTTAGGATGCGCCCACGCAACCTGCCAAACAGGTCCTTGGTGACCACTCAACGTAGCATGATGCTGCGACGCAGTACTACTCACACCAACTATCTTAATCGTAGTATCTGAAGACGCAGTAGCAATACGCTTTCCGTAATAATCCATTACCACATCATGAACTGTGTCCGTATGACCCGTTTCTATTTTCTGACCCGGCATATCTTCGTTTCTGAATTACACAACTTTAACACAATAAATAAAATACAATCAAGATAAATAAAATGGACAATTTTAACCTCTATAAGTATAGATCAAGCGTCAAAATATAAATCAAGTATCAAATCGGTTAGTAAAGTAATGAGATCTGAGATTGATTAATAATAGGATAATATTAGATTTAAACAATATAAATGAATTATTAGGAAATATAATTTCGTACCTGATCTTCGATTTCGAGGAAACGTATAAAAAAAAGAATTCTTGTTGAGGTTGAGGTTGAGATTGTTTTGTCAAATCTCGTGTCAAAATCCCGTGGGCTCTTTCTTTCTTCGGTGATCCAGAACTTATTCAAGCCCAAGTCTATCTAATTATGGGGTGCAAGTGGATATCCAAATATTCGAATCCGATTCGAATTTGTATTCGAAAAATCGGATATTATTCGAAAATTTCGGATATCGGATTCGGATTCGGATAATTTTTTATGTCTGAACTGGTTTCGGATATGAATTCGGATACTGTCATATCCGCATCCGAAAATATCCGATCCGATTTAAAAAATTAATAGTTATTATATATAATTTATTTATTTATTTATTTATTATTGTATAAAATATTATATAAAATCATAAACTAATAATATAAAACTATAATAACAAAATAATAATAATAAATGACAAATATATATTTATAATAGTTTTTATAGTAGTAAAATGAATTATTCAAAGCAAATAAAATTTTTATTAATATTAATTTTCGGATCGGATATTTATCCGAAATCGGATTCGGATAAAAATTTTAATATCCGTCGGATTTGGATATCGGTATAAATTTTCGAATTCGGATTCAGATACAGGCATATCTGATTCCGAACCTATTCGTTTGCACCCCTTATGGGCATTATCCATAACCCATTCAAGACCAACCACCCCCAAGTTCTTGTTTCTAAGGCTGGTGTGAAATATGAAGGCTTCAAACCGTATGAGAAGCTTGATTGTTGATTACAAATTTAGAATGAGAGAGTTGTTTTAACCAAAATAAAACCATTATCGTCCAGATAACAACCTTCCAAAGAAGCCATCGAATCCCCCTCGCTTTCATGCATCTAAGCTCGCCAATTTTCATTATCAACAAGAACATGAAAGCCTTCTCAACAAAAACACGAGTCATATATGTGTGAGGAAGGGAATCACTAAGAATATAATCACAAGATTTTTTATTGTAAAAAATAAAGAAATATGTAACTCCATTTTGTTTTAAGATTAAACGACAATTAATCCACAACCTAAAACTCTTTACAACTGTTACCCTCAGCCAATCACCAATTCTTTCAAATAAGTGAATGACACAACTATTGAACAGCTTCAGCATATACAGGATGCCACTTCTTTCAAATAAGTGAACGAATGACACAACTATTGAACAGCTTGAACATATATGGGATGCCAAAGGAATGTGCACATATTGTAAAGTTTGCCCTGTATAATGATTTTACAAGTGCCATACGCCAGACGTGTGGAGTGCCAAGTCATATACAATGAGCCACTATAGGCCCAAGGAGTGGTTCTATGTTTGTTTGGCGATGTCACTTTTCTGGAAATGTTGCTAAACACGTGGAGTGTAGCGAAGTTTAATCCCAGAGGAATTTGGAAATTAAGAATGTAACTGAATGATATGACTGATGAAGTGCCATTAAGGCAAGAAAAATGGAAGAACGTAACTGAATGATATGACCTATGAAGTGTCATTAGGCAAGAAAAATCGTTACAAGTTTGTTGGATTTTGTTGGGAGTGTCGTGGCACATGCAATAATATATAAAACCTAATGCGAAAAGAGAATGGTATACAACACCATAATCTATTTAGTGTAAGCCTTAGGAGAAACTCAGAGATATTTGGCTAAACGAAAGCATTTAAGCATAAACTTCAATTATTGTCCACTAAAATGAGACGTCAGCCAGGGTGATACCTACTCTTTCATTACATATTTTTAAAATATAAATTCATCTCTCAAGTGGACAAAAATTTCCCAAGCACCTAAAAAGCAGGTCTATGCTTATAGTTCATAAGCGAGCTTAATACATAAGCCCCCACATCTTTGAAAGCAATTTCTTTTAAAGTCCAATATTTTATTTTAATTTTCTACAAACACCCAGGGGTGATACCTTCCTTATCAGTGTATTGTGCATCATCATTCACTAAACACATGCTATTCCAACCAAGCATGTTTTCTCCCAAATTCCCAAGCATAATTAGTTTTAGCTCAATACAACACATTTGAATTTAAACGTTAAGAAACAAAAGTCATCAAGTTGTATTGGTGCAAGTGTGCAAATAATATAGAAGTAATCAACAATAAAATGGAAATTGTGATCTGTTCAATAGCCCTCCTTTCTCTCACCCCTAAATTTGGTGGAAGCAAAAGTCTCAGATTAAGTAGTAGCAAGTAATAACATTAAAACCCACTAACAAAACTAATAAAATCCCTACTGCAATGTAGTAAAAACACCATGACATTTAGATGGTAGTAGCAAGATAAGAAAAACCATGAACCTAACCTCTATGGCTCAAAAGTAGTCACTTGTTGCCATTCCCCATTAACTGCTTCCTTCCACAGAGTTACGTTGTTGTCCCCATCAGCCACAACCAATACGTTTCCAGCCAAAGACCACGAAACCCTCCACACTGAGGTCCGAAAATCATTTAAAACTATGTCTTCCCATTGATCCCCTTCTGTAGTGGTCATATTCGTGACATGAGAGGTTACTTGGGACAGGTGGTCCAGGTGCGGAATAGTAAAGATATGACGTCTGAAGATATCAGTGGAACCCTTGGAACCTAAAGGCAGCAGACACCGAGGACACACGGTGGAAGCGGAACGCAGCTAGATGAAAGGGAGATTAACGAACCAAGAGAGAAGAGGAAGTTATCAAGAGGGGTGGGAGTTAGAAAGAAATAAGAGGAAAAAACCGCCAGAGAGAGAGAAGAGAGTTTAGAGGGTGTAATCCAAGATAATACATTTGGCGTCGTCTGTGGGGACTTGTCAATAGAAAATGACCACTGTAGCAAAAAGAGGATTGGGAAGACCTAGGAAAGTAGCAG